>NC_143197.1:25102500-25435000 GCF_051530095.1 Phoenix dactylifera
ATATGGAAAAAAGTGGGGAACCTATGACCTTGGAAAGTGTAATATAATGATTTGAATATAGGGTTCAGAGGTGCTTGTGTAATGTTCTGCAGTCATCACCTTCCTGCGAGGCTTCAAGAAAAATTAAATGCCAAAACAACATGGCCTACGATGTTGTATGGATTAGAATGTTTGGTGGTAATGGAATACCAATGCATACTACATTAGTGTCATGGAGATGGCAATGTTCAAAAGATGCCTGGTACAAGTAAGAAAGGGATGTAAGTTGCATAGGTACATTTATACATTAGAGAAAGAGCTGAAGTTGCTTATATTGACTATCATGTGATGGAGAAGTGGCTAAATTGGGTAACCGTATGTACACGCAGATTAAAGGAGGGATAAAAGGGAGAAGACTTATAATAACTTGGATGCAGAAAGCATGATTTGCAATTGTTTGAGTTGAGGAAGAGCCTAACCCTTAAAATCAATATATACAGCAAAGGAATTCATAAACCAATCATTGGTTAAATTCTTGATTATGCCACGAAAGGGCTAGATATACCACCAAATCGGATGAAATAAGTGATTCCATGTTTGATGGAAGAACTAGTAGGCTGACATGTTGATGCCTTCCTAACAGTACGCACCCAGATCTAATTTTAGCTTTTGCCTCTCTAGACAAAGTTACAGGGTAGGGGAAGAAATATCCAAGAAAATTGAAGTGGGAAGACCGTTTTTGTTACTGCTAATTTCCACTGGCCAATTCCAGCCATCAGCTGGTCTCCAGTGTTTGAATGAAACCTTCCTATCAAGTCCTTAGTCTGATCAAAGAAGCACCTGGTTACCACAGCCAACACACCTTTACCAGTCTCTTGTCAAAGGCTAGAAATTTGAGTATGGTTTGCCAATATTTTATAGTTTCAGTGTCATCAACTTCCCTTTTTCTACTCTCTCTCTCTCTCTCTCTCTCTCTCTTATGAATTTGACATCTTATTTCTTTGGCTCAAAAATGAATATTGACTATTGCTTCATTAGTAAGGTAGTTCACCATGCTGTAGAGCACCAGATTGCAAACGAAAGGTTATTTTCCTTCTTGACATGTGAACACTTCATCCTCAGAATCTCTGCATATAAACCTCCTGATAGCCTTATCATTTTGATGGGGCATTTTGACTGGAATCCTACTGCTGCTGGGCCACTTATCAGGTACATCAGCTAGCAAAAACTGATGAAAACCAGATGTCAAAAGCATCGATGAAAATTTTATCTTGCATCCACTATATTAAGTCTCTGATATTTCTGGTAGCTTGTAATGCTCTGATTGGACTTACCTCTACTGGAATAGCAGATCCATGAGGTACTAGAAGATTTGGACAAGTCTATAAAGTATTTGCATGCATGCAGCAGTTCTTATGAGGAAGGAAGATAAAGATTTGCTGATTATGACTCTTCTTGGCTGTGAAACATACTTTGCCATCATTCTTGCATTATCAGATGCTCAAAGATCATATCCCTTTGAATAAAACCTAGGTGTCTTCACCAAGCGCAACTGACTGACTGTGAGACCTCAGTATAGGACTCATGATTCACATACTTGTCCTATTTTGTAGCCTTTGTCTAACTGTTTATATATCCAAAGGACTTTTTCTTTTTGTGTATTCTTGTCTTCTTGTACTGTACATAACTTAGATGATATCTTTTGGCTGTTTGAATTTTGTAATTCTGTTTTCATAAGTGTTCGAGCAACTTAGCTTTTAGTTGTGTTTAGATAACAGATTCAACTTCCTAATATAATCTCATTGGCAAGTGCAGTATTACAATTATGTGCTTGAGACTCCATTTGCTTCGACGGGGTCACATAATCTGGCGAAAGCAACTGCCAAGGGAAATACTGTCATTCTATTTGTAGCAAGTGCCAGTGACAAACAGTGGGCGTCGTCTCAGAAGACTCTCAAAGCAATGCTGGACTCATTCCAAGTATAACATGAAATCAGTGATCCCTCAAAAAGAGTAAGAGATGGAAAGATGTCTACCATCACATCATTAATTTTTGTATATCCAGATCACCTTTAATTGTCTGAGATGCGCTATGAGTTTGGATCTACTGCTAGATCTCTTATTGAGGGAACTGCAATGATCCCCCTGTACAGATTTTGATCTCAATTTTCAACAGCTTTGGCTACAAGATGGCACAAGTCCATTCTTCTTCTGTGTTTTCACAAGTTGAATTAAACAACCTGATTTCGTAAAGTCAGGTCACCTAATAAAACATTATGGTGTTATGAATACATATCATGCCGGAGGCAACTCTGGCACAAATGAAGGTAAATCTACTGACAGATCCAACTGGTTCCAATATGATGCCCAGTTTCTGCAAAACTATCATGTCTTTAGTCTTTTTTTCCTTGCAATATTTTCCTATTGATATGACAATACTTCCCATATTGGCTATAATGATACAGTCCTACTTGCTTAATTAAAAGTGACCTAGAATGGTCATGAAGTAAAATGCTTCATGACCCCCCCCACCCCCCCCCCCCCCCCCCCCCCCCCCCCCCCCCCGATCTGCTGCAGAAATTTAGATAAGTTCGCTTTCCCCCCCCCCCCCCCCCCCCCCCCCGATCTGCTGCAGAAATTTAGATAAGTTCGCTTTTATTAAGTGGGACTGTACCATAGACCTACTGCACTATTCATATTGCTAGTGTTATGAATAGTAGTACCCTTTGATATTATTTCAGGTGGCAGGCCACAGTAGTATTGGGGTCTATAGGCTATAATATGGAAACATGGCAAACCTAAGCTTTTCTTGTTCCATGTGATGCATCTTTAGTAAAGAACAGAGTGATATATCACTTCTTTATTATGTTTATACTGGGGACCTAGTGCATTATGTATATGCCCATTTTGATGAACTCCACCACCATTTAGAACTGTAAAGGAAGTCGGCCAGTAGTGATGGGGATCATGGACATGTGAGAGGAAGTGTTCTATGTCTACAGGAGAAATGCTCCTTCCCAGTGACTATCGAATTGAATGGGTGCAAATCTTTTCTCATTATGCATCAGATCTCAAGCTCCTTTCACCATAAATAATGGCATGATAGGAGCCTTCATATGTGGCTCTGTACAAGGTTTTGAACATTTCTTTCAGAAGGATATAAGATTGATTTGAATGCTATAGGTAAAGCTTTTTTATGAGAATTTTAATTGGTTTTAGAAAAGTGCATAAGAATATCCAGAATCAGTATCTTCTTGAGTCAACTTTCTTACAATTTACATGTTCTCTTGTTGGTATACCCTCTAGGTTGTAGAAGTAGAGATGGGTTTGCTGATAAAGCCTCTTGGTGGTCATAGTAGAGTCGGACAAATGACTTGATATAAAGTGCCCTTCAATTCTTGCAAGAGGAAAAAGGAGCATTCATTTACATTTCGTGTGAAATGTTTAATGATGCGTCCACTGCCTGCTAAACTTTCACTGAGTGAGAATCGCTTATTGAAGTTGGTGCATTAAACTCTCATTCTTCCATGAACATCTTCCATGGAGGCAGTATTTTCTTTTTGTTTTTGTGAAAAGAGGGAACCTACATTTTTAATTTGTGACAGAGAAGGGAAAACAAAGTTTGATCTTTCAAAGTATTTTGAAAAAATTCTTGTTTATATCTTATTAGTTGCCTTCTAATTTCTTTTAGTGCTTCTATAAATTTTAGCTTCAATGCAGCAAGTGGTGTTGGTTCTTATTAACTTATTTTTGACGCGAGGTTTGTATTGTTGTGTAATCTATAATTACTCATGGAGATAGAATTGCTTGATGCTGTCCACCAAACAAAGTGGGGGAAACCAAATTACCTGTTGCCTTTGTGATCAAGTATGCATGGGTGCTGTCTCAAATATATCCATCAGTTTTGATCAGCATTCAAATGTATTAAAATAAATCATAGGAAACTTGAACACCCCTTGCAACCCAATAAAATTTAGGATTGGAAATTCCAGAGCAGAAGATCATCACATAAGTTATAGGTAGTTTTCATGCGAACTAGAGCTAGCTCTAGCTATGCAAACAATGGATTAGGTTCTACTAGAGTAACCATTTCTTGCCAAGCAGTTTATTTATTTATTTATTTTTAAAAAAATTGTTGTGTAGGAACTCTTGAAGCACATTAACTTGGATCATGGAATGTTGCAGCTTGAAATTTATATTCATACACAAAGACCATTTTGTTAATGTAGATTAGCCTGAATAATTTCAGAGGAACCTTCGATTACTCATTGTAGACAAATGTTCCATATAAGTTGGATCACTCTTTATGATTTCTCTCTCACATGCTACACAAACCATCTAACCCATTTTACCTAGACCTCAATTTTTGTTTGAATAAACCAGGCTTTTTTACTCGCATAAAAATTAGGCAACGAAAATAATCCATCCATAACCAAGTTGACCATCTGCGGCTTGCGATCAACATGTTCATGTCGTTTTCTCCACCATCCAAAAATTCCTCCTTGCCTTCAATTTTTAGATGGCCTAGATCTAGAATTAGTAAACGGTTTTTAAATTTGTACTTCAAATTATGTCTCTTTAATGATATAATAAAATCAAATTGATTTACAACTAATCAGTATCAATTTATTTTCAATAATTAGTTTTTTAATTTTAATTATAATAAAATATATGTGTACATGTAAACTTTACACTAGAAATTGTTACACAAATATCAAATTGTCTCTCTCTTGTGTCCATATCTTCCAGCTCCACTGATACCAGCGAGCGAACGGGCGGGATCTCTTCCATCGAGCACTAAATCGGAAGTACTCCTGCAGATCACCCTCTGTACGTATGTTACGTGGCAGAATATAATTGGTTCGCACAGGTAATATAAAGGGGGCCCAATTTCTAGTACCATGTTCGAAGCAAACACAAAGTTTTCCTAGATCAGGACGGGCGATCTTTAGCACTTTTCCTAGATCGAATCAAACCCAAAGTTTTAAACAAATAGTTGGGAAAAAAACCCCCTCGCTTTGCGAACCTTGTCGCGTTCTCTGTTTAAAGATAGGGGCGGGTCTTCCGGCCTCTGCTTTAGCCGTTTCGCCAGAGGAGGAGAGAGGAGAGAGGAGAGAGGAGAGAGAGAGAGGACGAGAGAGGGGGGAGAGGAGAGAAGGGAAGGCGAATTTGATCTCTTTGTCTCCCTCGGATCTCTACTCCCTTTCTCTCTTATGCCGGGGGAGGAGATGGAGTCTCCAGCGAGCTGCTCTGCCGACGCCGGCGCCCAGAGGGAGAAGGAGGGGGTTCTTGCGCTGGTGGATCCGTTCCTCGCGGAGGCCCTGGAGAATCCTCGCCATCGGCTCAGCGGTTTGTGATCCTGATCTCGTCCTTTTTTTATTGGCTCAATTCCCGTTCTGTTTGAGAAATTTTGGTGGTTAGGGTTTGGATTTTGGGGATATGACGAGCGGGAGGTGGGCTTCGTTGCAGTTCTTGGCCTGGTTACTTTGAATGTAGGTCTTCTTTTGTTGGGTTCTTTATTTTAGCGTTTCTGTCATCGGATCTAGGATGGCCGGTGCAATTTGAGGCGGGGTAGATGGTGGGGGAGGGGAACTCTGGTTTTATTTTTTGGGTTTGATATTTTTTAGGAGTGGGAGTGCCTAGTTCTAGATTCTTTATGCCGAAATTTTCTTTGGTTGGGGCTTTGATTTTTTGGATTTGTCAGTCAATGTATTGGATTGCATCAGATATCTTATTGATTTTGATGCTGGTGATTGGTGATGTCAGCTACTTTGCGTGTTCTGTTTGAAACTGGAATTTAGATTTGAAAAATTCGTGCTTTTTTTTTTTTGGTGCAACGGTTGCTCACAATAATCTAGTGTGAGTGCAACCAGCAGCATCGAGAAAAATTCTTGCTTTAAAGTTTTTAGTTCTGCATCTTATTAGATACTTGTATATTGTATCTTCACTCATTACCGAAATTAAATGTTCCTCTGATCTAAGAGGGAAAAAAAGGAAAAGAAACAGGTTTAGTAATTTGTGCTATATCATCTTTTTAATGAAGAAACATGTCATAAGTTGGATTGGTTCTCACAAGTGCATAAGTTTATATTTTGTTTAAGTTTATGCTGTGCCATTTTAGTTGAAAGGACTTCTAGAGGAGAACGAGGCATTATATGGACTGGCCATACTTGGATAGATTTATTTCTAGTTGGGCTTTTTTTTTTGTTTGTGCTGAAACAGATGATTTATACATTTCTACTACGGATACATTCAATAAAGTCAGAAAATAATAAGTCTCGGAGTGCTCTAGGTAGCTATCATTCTCCAACCCATAGGGTACCTCTAGAGTGGCTGGCTGGCTATATACAAGGCCACCCAATCCGTGGCCCCGTTTGCCTTTCTGCAAACATGATTGGCTTGAAAGGCTACCTAATCCGCGGCCCCGTTTGCCTCTCTGCAAACATGATTGGCCTGAAAAGCCACCCCATCACTCATCATAGCCCAAATATCCCGAACTGGTTGGGCTTCATTTAACAGATCATAGATAGTATCATACCAATTGTAACCTACATGTCTATTTAGGCAAAAACCATAGTCGTCCTTCTAAAATGAGGGCTAACATTTGAAATATGTGAGGCCAACTTCAGCAAGGAGTCTTGTGTGGCTGATGCTGTGCATAAGCAGCAACTAGCACTCCTCTAGATTCTTTCCTTTTTGGAAGTGTAAGTTGATCCCATTCTCAGGCTGAGAATTACTATGTTTGGCCCATGATAAGCATTGCAAACACTTTAGCTGAGGAATTACTTTATTGTGGTTGTCGGAGAACCTTAAGTGACCATTTTGTACTGAAGTCATTTTCAGACAACTAATATGCTTGTTGGGACAAGTTCCATAGGCACTGTTAGTTAAAGAATGATCCTTTCTAGAGCACTCCATTTTCTATCAGTAGGACTATGCATCATGAGGGGAAAGCCATTTCCTTTAGTTTCAACTTCCGTTACTAGAGTTATGTCAGTGGGAGATGCGCAAAGTCTATGGTTTTTGCAGTTGTTGTGATGTTGGAAGCGTTACAGGAGAATAATGGAGTGAGTTTCATATTTAACTTCATTTTTTTAGGATTCTCCTACTTAGCTATATTTTTTATTTACAAAGTGAACCGCAAAATGAAGAGTTGACTTACCAAGCTGGCTGTCACTTGGATCTTTTTATTTGCTTTAAACTTTTAGTAGTTGTTTCATGAATTTATATGTATCTCTCATTTGTCTGCGTCATTTGTATCTTGACTATATATTTTATAAGCAATGAATTAAGTAGTAATTTACTTTGAATAGTAATTGTATATAAAAAAGATACATATCCATGAATACATTATATCAGGAAGTTCTAAAGTTATGTTAAATCATAGTTTTTCAGTGCGGACAGTTGAGCTTTTCATAGGAACCTTCTTCATTGTACTCTGCTAAGTTTGTAGGCATCACATGTTGAGGATTGCTTCCGATTAGGTATATTTCCTATTCTATTTTTTTGTCCTATGCTTCTTTGTGGCTTGGGACACTTTCACCAATACAAGTACAAGATGAGAAATATGGTTTCAAATTGTGGATGTTCATTGGACTAGTTACAATTGTTTCCTTCTAATACTTAGTAGCATTATGAGCTTCTATGCTTTTAGATTTATTGATTGTTCAATTAGTTAGTGATCTGAACATCAGGTGGTGGTGGGTTCAGCAAATAAAGTGTATGGAAGTCTGAATGTTGTTGTCATTTTTTCCCTTTCATGATATGATTCAACATGAAGATGGGTGAATATAGTTCTGTTCAGGTGTTTCTTTTGTTTTTATTTGATTTATTGTCTATTTAATTAAGAGTAGACCATTGTTTTTAGGGAAGTCATGTTTAATGTCATGATAATGAAGTATGGAGTGATGCGACTAGAAATGATCTTACAAACAAATCCATTGATGGAAATTATGACAACAATACGGAAGAAACTGCCAACATTGCTAGCGTATGATATTGACGATGTTACACCAATTTATAAGGTGGGCCTTGGTATCAATTTGGCAGGATGCTAATGATAGTAACAGATGAGTCAGGAGATTGTCTAAATGATATATAATCTTTGGACCTAGGATCGCTAGCTTTGATATTTTTGCCATAATTGTCTTAATCATATATGTTGTAGTGTTTACGGATGGTTCAAAATGTTCCGATGATTCCTATCCTTGGACCATTGGAGATTGGGTCACTTCACTGATTTGCAAAAGTATTCTTTTTTCGCTAATTACAACAACCTGATGTTGTGAATTGCTTTAGCTTTGTGGTTTGTTTCAGTGGCACCCATATATACATGGATGGCATGCATATTTCTTTGTAATGATGTTTGTGTTTTATTTATGTTGGTTTGTTAGCTCCTTGTTGAAAGCTCTTCGGGATTAATGAAGTAAGACACTGCGCTACTAATTAAGATCACAACCCCAGATAAGATTTTAGTTTCTTTACTATAGGTATGTGGACCTGTTAAAATGGTTTTGAGTTCTTGTTCTCATATATACTGAATTATCTTCATACCAATTTTCATAGAGATTGTTTTTCAGTTGCTATCTATTGGCTAGTTATAACCCATTCTAAGCTACTATAGTTTGATTTCTATTCCCCAAAATACTGTACCATGCTGCTCATGGCTGACAGGATATGTATCTGTTGAGCCATGCCATGGTTGAAAGAAGAAATTGGCATGATGGATCATACAAAACCAACTAAACTATAGTGTTTGTACTATAATCTTGTGTATTGTTTCTGCTGTATGGATGACCTGTAGGGCAAGAGTCTGATTGGTTTCTTGAGTCATGCTTGCTGTTTATTGCTACTTTCCTTTTCCTCTAGTAATTCCCATTTGACATAAAGAGGACTAAATTCACTAGTACCATGGTCCCAAAATTTTGGTTATATATGTAAATGCATCAAGATTTTTACAAAACTCTTGATTGTTATTGACACATGCTTGTGTGTTGCTTCCACTTACTGGCACCTTGCAAATTTTTAATGCATGAACTATGGAGCTGCACTGTAGTATTGCTAACCTCTTGATTGGGTTGTACTTCGTGTGCGCCATCCTGCATTTAGGGAAAGCCTGGGTTTTATCTGAATGGTTGGAAGGAGGAAATATGATATTGAATTCTTTTTCCTTTTGTTTTGAATTCTAGTTGCTTCTTCTTTATGTATCAATGTACACCAGCTGACTATTTGTATTTGAATTGTAGTTCTACGGATGGAGTTGGAAATTCAGAAGTTCATGTGGAACTCTGATCAATATCAATTTGAGTTTCAGCACCTCCCAACTTCATATCTTAGGTGTGCTGCCCATCGTGTTGCTCAACACTATGGGTTACAGACTATGGCACCTGAAAGCATTATAGATGGTTTAGGTAGCAGAGTAATAGCAAGGAAAACACCTGACAGCAAATTTCCAGCTGTCAGTTTATCAGAAGTTCCTACAAAACCGCCTGAAAAAGAGACCAATGAACAAGTAAAGATTGCTATTCGCCCCAGGCCAAGCAAAGCTTCCCCAAGTGATGCAGTTGAGCTAGGAATTAAAAGATGCGCTACGAGAACTGTGGAAGAGCGGAAGGAGGAATATGACAAAGCTCGGGCCCGTATTTTCAGCAGTTCAAGCAGTCCAGAAGTGGAACAGTTGTCATCTTCAGCTGATGGGAGAAGCATGTGTTCAGGTAAGGATGAGCAGGAGCATCATAGGACTTCAGAAGAAAATGAAAAGACTAATACAAAAGATGGTACTTCTAGAGTTGCCATTTTCAGAGATAGGGAAAAGGACCGCAGTGATCCTGATTATGATCGGAGCTATGGAAGGTAGAGTGCTACCTACACAAGAACTGATCATTTCTTTTATTTCATCTCAATCATTAGATCTTCTTCCTCATCCAAGCTATCAGCTATATTGAGAAAGGTACTTAAAACTTTGCAGGTATGTTAGAGGTCTCAAACTTGGTCAGAATTTTGGCTTGGGGGCATGCAATGCTCTTCAATCGCCGTTCTTGCAGTATGAGACAGGGATTTCTCAGTTTTGTCAACTGCCAGGGAACCAAACTCCTATGAACTACAACCTGTCTAACCTAACCATGAACCCGTTTTGTTCTTTCGGATGTAATCAGACCACCAAGGAGGCTGTCTACATGCAGTGGCCCAACCCTGCTGTGAGCTATGAGAATTCCTACGAGCATTTTAGACATGGCGTTTTCGAGGTAGGTGTGCTTCTTTTTTAGCCTTGATCATTTTCCACTGCTGTCAATTCCTAATTATAATGTTTGACATATGCAGGCTCCATTTTACCAGCAACCTCTGAGCTTTGAGCATACACAGAACTGCTAGCACAGGGAAGTTGTGTGATGTGTTTCTTTAGAGATGGTAAAGTAGAGACATTGTTTGAGAGTTGAGACTGTTGCAACTGTTTTCTTTGCAACTCTAGGTTTTATATATTTTGTAGTGAGAGACATGGTGCATGCAATCGATTCCATTGCTATCATTCTGATTAATTTGCATGGAGCTTGTATTCTTTGATTTTATGGTCCTGTTCTATGAATTCTTTCTTCATGAGTTTGTACATTTGGTTGTCGTATGAGTTTAGAGGCTGCATTGGAATTGAAAAATGACAGATGTGGGTTTTAGCTTTTGACAAATTAAATGGATAAGATCAGAAGCGAAGAAACAGGTGACACAACTATTTTAAGTGTTTAATATCAGTAAGTGAAACAAAGGAGACTAGATGTTCATTTTCTCACTGCTATCAAGCGGAACTCCTGTCATGTACGTGTTAAGTTTTGCAACCAGAACCTGGAATACTTGAAATAAGATCATAGCAATGATCTTAGTGGAACTTCAAAGAATTTGACAAAAAGGAGAAGAAATTCTGTCAAGAACTTGAAAGTGGCAATGAATCAGGATGATGCTACATGACATTAGTTGAGATATGGTGCTTATGGTTTGTTGCAGAGGTCATGTATTTGCTGGATGAGATCATTAATACTGAGAGGTTGACCTCTGCTGGTTGATAATTTTTTTTTTAACATTGAGATGTATCAGATAGATCAACATTAGCTAAATCATGGTTCCATGCAGATCTCCATTGGTTGGCGAGTCATCTGCCAGGTCTGGAAACTACTTGCCACTTACATATTTGAAGCCAATCAGTTGCAACTGGAGTACATTTTGCCGTAGAATTTGTTCAAGCATGCTACAAATGTTTTAATTAGTTTCTTTATATATGTTATTGAGAATGTCAAGTAATTGGTTTTGCGACTGTTGGTAACTTGGTATCATCCCCTTGTATTGAAGTGTCTGTGGTGTTTCAATCTTCACTGGTCTTGTGTTGCCGGTATGTATAAATGCCGACATGGTTGATGGGCTGATGTTACAGTGATGATTTGGTCTATTCCTCCTCCAAAAACGGAATTTCATATAGATTTTGTTAAAACAGCCTGTGGATGCTTCGCATCTTTGTGTATCTGCACATCTGTCATCGGATGCTCTGTGTGTCTCAGGATGAACGGAAGTTCAAATGAGGAAAGAGTAGTTTCTTCCTGTGAGTAGGCTTTGTGGATGGTAGAGAAATTACCTATGTTTAAATCCATAGTAAGTGGTACCAATCCCCCCAAAGGTTTATCTTGTCTGAGAACACCGCATCATAGCCTGGAAACAAGAGAAGGGCATTTGACTTCTCTCGCACGTTAGGAGAGGGTGAGTGTAATTGGACTTAATGACCACAAAACTGTACTTATATGACTTCCAAGCGCGCCATCCTAAAAGATGTCGCATTGTTTGCGTCTTGAGGTTCAATTTCGTATACGTAACTAAAGGCGTTCACATTCTGTTCCTTGACGGTAGTTCTAACTCCGCGGATTAATAGTTACATGAACTCTTGGATGCTTCTCATTCATCCAAAGGATGGTTAATTTCCTAAAGGTCCATCGTCGATCGTGTGAGTTACAAACAAGGCATGAATGTAGTTTACCTTCTTAAGATGCGAATCTAAGAGCCTGGGTATATCAAAATTGGAGGCCTGTTTAGTCAAACAGCTGGTGCTGGTAGCTTCTTAAAGGCATCACCCTGGTAATTACTCATAGTATCCATTTTAACCTGCCCACAATTCGGTGGAAATCTTTAATCCCCCCGCCCTTCACCACCACCAGCCCCACCGTCACCACCACGGCACCATGAGAAAACCATAATAACAAGACTCATGCCACGCACCAAACATGCCATTTGAGGCACCCAATCCATGGGAAGTCAGCATAACAAAGCTAGCTCCTTCGGTTTTTTTTTTTTTTTTTTGTTAACACTAATTTTTTTGACAGTTTGGGAACCTGCACTTCAACAAAGACATGAACGACACATGCATGAAAGCAACCGTGCTAAAACTGATTGAATTTCTTGAATGCCTCTTTGTTCTTACGAGCTAAAGATCTAGAGAGTTCAGCACAATGTACCTTCCTTATTTTCGAAAGGCTTTTATTTTTTTAATACCGATTGAAATTTGATTTTTTTATTATAAATATGCATATTGAAAGAGGAGCCAGATTTTGTCCATTCAATAGGAAGTTATTGCATTTGATATTTACGTAACAAGATTGCTGACCTTGACATTTTCAATAATTTCAGCTAGGTCAGATGTTGATCTAAAATTAGGACAAGGCAATGCCCTCTGCTGATGATATGTGCAATCTCATCCTTCTATAATAATTTTCTGATTTATATATGCTATCATGCTATTGTTCAACAAAACTTATTCAGAATCTTACCAGAGCAGCTACTACGTTATATGCCATGCCAGTGAAGCTAAATTTAATCTTCTCTACCAATACTGCAATCCTTGAGTGCAATCCTTCAGGAGTCCCCTTAAATCAGCGCCCCCACCAGCCCTCTCTTCCCCTCTCTTTATCAACTAAACATAGAGAGCATTAAGCTGTGTTGCCCAACTTATCCCTGGATTCTGAACCTGTTTCTTATTCCTTATCACCGTATTTCTTGAAACTGTAATTAATGAAGCTCCCCTAATTTATCAGGTTTCTGCAAACTTACCACAAAAGGGTGTAATTTATCAGAGTTCACCACTTTGGATCCATTTAAGCTGCCATAATAGAGCAGCTTTGCATGAAAAATGCATAAATCCAGAAAGCAAGAAAGATGTCCCATCCCAACTTGTCATTCTGTTAGCTAAAAACATATGCAGTTAAAAGGACCTAAAAGTGAGATGACTTGTTATTGTCTGCTCTAAATACAAAAATTGTGCTTACCTAGTCTGAGTGACAAACTGTCTAAAGATTCTGTCCTCATGGATATATTTATCATGACATCAGATATATGATATACAGCAAGACATATGAAAGAATCATAATCATAATCATCAAACCTTGTCCACAACCATTTAGGGTGGGCATGACATATGGAAAGCACCAGAATTTTTTTTAAAAAAAAAAACCTTTCTTCACTTTGGTCCAAAAAAATCTTTTCTGGAATGCGCTTCAAGATTAATCTTGAAATATGTGGATCAACTAGCCATTTTCAATGACTAGCATCAATCTTCAGTGCAAACAAAGAAAAAGTTGGATTTCAATAAGCAGATGTTAATGCATCATTGCTTGTCTTACGACACTGCTTAGTATCTTGCTAAATGAGGTCAAAACACCACTAGAACAATGGTACAAGGTTAAAGTAATTGTTGTATATTTCCTACTTAAATAACAATACTTGAGTAGAAATGAGTGATACAAGGACAAAAGCAAGGTATGTCGTACTGGCCCGAATCGGACGGTACGGAGTATACCGTACCATACAAGTTCGGTACCAGTATCCGGTATAAGTGGCGTATCGACACTCGGTACGTCAAAAAATTTTCGTACCGTACCATACGACACCGTGCTAGTGTGGCACCAGTACGGGGTCTGGCACTGAGATGGCGAACCTTGGACAAAAAACTAAGATGCCCAGTCAATCCCCAATGATATCAAAAGTTGGTGGAAGTTAAAATTGCATCTGAGGGTTGGTGATTTAAGCCCTGTTTGGGGGAGCTGTTAGTAGTAGAGCTTTTGGAAGTAGAGCTGTCTGAAGCAGAGCATTTATAAAAAAATGTTTGCTGTTTGGTAACTACATTTCTAAAGTGCTGTGGCACTTTAACATGTATTTGGTAAACAAACTGAGAAAGTACTTTTGTGTGACAAAATGACCATAAAGGACATTACCAGTATTATACAACAAAGCATAATAAAATATAATACGTATTAATACATAAATATATGATATAATATAATATTAATGTAATGTAATATAATATTATTATAATATAGTACCATAACATTATGTATTATAGAATAATAATTTAATATAATATTAAATTATTTAACATAACATATCAATGTATTATGATATAATGTAATATAATATTATATTTATAGTATAATACAATAATAAATATTATTTGCGTTGAGAGGAAGAAGAAGATAGAGAGGGAGAGGGAGAGGATGGGTGAGAGAGAAAGAGGTGGGATGAGGGTTTTGGGAAAAAAAAGTGAGATTTAAATGGGGGTATTTTGGTCCAAAAAAACGCTTCCCGACAAAGCTGAAAACAGCATTTTCGGAAAGCTCCAAATTGGAGCTTCTTCCCAAAAGCTGTTTTCAGCTTCCCGCAAAAGCTGAAACAGCTTTCCGAAAATTTTACCAAACACCATTTTTTATCTAAAAGTACTTTTGGAGGGCCATAAAGTGCTTTTGGCTCTCCAAAAGCTCCCCCAAACAGGGCCTTAAACTATTCAACCAGCTGGTAATCAACATGCATTACTTTGCTTTTCTATACACAATGAAGCAAAAAACCTCCATTAACCTATTTGCTAGGGTCCTTAGCTCTAAGGCCAACCCAAGCATGAAGTTACAGTCCAGATTTTATTCCAACTACATGCCTAAATGGCACTTGTCACCATTACCTAGAGCATGGCTCAGCCTTCCTAGTGCTATGTGTTACAACGAGGTCAATAATTTATACTGAGAACGCTTGTTGCCCTTGCAAGCTCCATGAAAATACTCATTTAGTCAAAAAATAAGGAACTCACCCTGTTACAAATGCTAGTTTCCCTAAAATACTTGACAGGATTTAGGATGAAGCAATTTGGTAGGCATTAAACCACTCGTGTATTCTCCACACTTTTCGTTCACATGTAAACATCTGATATCTTAGCAATCATTGGTATTTAATAGTTTCCTTCTGTTGCGGGGTTTCGCCCCGGCAACAGCCCCCACCGCCCGGACAGAGAAAGCGACTACGTCCCTTCCGAGGTATTGTCCGCTCTGGGGGGTTCGTGGATCGTAGCCTGCGGGGGTCCGCATAGGTACTGCCCCTTTTTTGACAGGAGCCACCAGCCCCCCCTCACGGTTTTGTCCCAAAAGAGCCCTCGAGAGGAAAGATTTTGGCCTCCTCATTATAAGGCACAGACCTTTCCACTATCCGGCGATGTGGGACTAAGTTCGGGAACCACACTCATAACACCTTCTAGTATCTCAAATAAATGCCGCATATTGTTCTCTTGAGTGCTCCACATATTTGCATTTCATAAGATCCTCCTGTTTTCAAACTTATAAGATAAGAACACTTTGTCCTCGTACATATTAACAAGCATAGCGACCACTGGCGCGAACCAGCTTTTCACCATGTAACCAGCTGAATTGCACCCTATGAGTAGTGATAGGTCAAGATCACCTCTGACTACCATAATGCATTGGAAGGAAGTCCATACTAGGCAAACTGTATGTGGTTGCTTTTGAAGTCCACATCTTCATCCAAATTTAATATCTGAGTGTTGATAAACCAATTAATACTCCAATTAGTCACATATAATAATTTTATGAAGTGACATAATATCCAACTGTCACTATCATAAGCAACTGAATACCAAATACATACAGTGAGATAGAACACATTGAGGCGACTGTTGCCACATGCCACCCTCTCATTTTCTAAATGAATCTTCAAGACTGATAGAACCCTCTAAATACAATTAGGTCAAGTAACGTTGAACCTACAACTAGCATAAGCTATCGAGATCTATTTGTTTACAGTAGAGATAAATTAATGCACTCTGACTCCTTGACCATTAGTACTTTGCTTGTAGAGAGCCATAAAAATCTGTCACTAACAATTCCTTACATTATCTGCCACTACATAGGCACACTGAAATCACTTAAATTCCTTTACTTAAAACTTGGAAGTTACCAACTCATATCTCAGCACGATACTTTTCAGGAACTAAGAAAACAACAATAAGAAACAAGCATTATCCCATTAGTTGGTGGCTGGGCTCATGCAAGTCAGGGCCTTATGTAAAGAATGAGATCAAGTAGGAAAATCCATCGAGTTGGGCATTATATCATCTAATTTTTGACAAAAGATATTTTATTTTAATATTAAGTATATACTTCTGTTTTATGCTTTTGCAAATGCTAGTTAGTTATATATGGATTCTTAAACAAGCACTTAATAAGTTGCAATGGTAGAGCAATTGTAATTTATACTCTGAATGAAGGTAAGACAAGTCCCATTTTCAGCATCCTTTATTGTCACTCCTTTACTGTAAGGGTCATATTCTCCAAGATTTTGGCTTCATCAAGCCTGCAAATAGAAAATTTCTGCTTTACCTGACTTTTTCAAATCAAGCTCCATTTTTCATACAGCATCATCAGCCTTCGTTGCCTATGATCATATTAACTCGAACAGTCCACCATTATGTATAATCCAATTTATGTTATTGTAAATGTACCTTTACTATTACCACAAATCTAATATCATCGGTTCTACTGCACTCATGCCCACTACCGTATCAGTCAAATATTTGATCCACAAAACATTACTCCCATAATTGATGTCTCATAATTTTCCATCAAGTTTCCTAGGATTTGACAATTCAGACAACATTCTAGAAGTATATTTACCAAAAAGTAGTTTCTTCTAACTACATTAAGAACTTTTATTTCTCCTCTCTATTAAAAAAAAATTGTTGTTGATTTCAAGTTTTAAGTCTCAAGAGATCTAAACACGCAACCTGAGTCCCAAACAAGGTAATTCTATGATTTAATTCAACTTACTACTGGGAAACTGTTTACTGTTTAATCTAGATTTTGATCAAGAAACTGGTAGATCTAACTTTTAATTGGATATAGCAATTAAAGAATATGTTTCAAGGTCACTAAAATAGCTAACTATTATTTGCTTGTCCGTAACATAAAGGGACAGCATATAACCTAGACTAATTTTTAGTATCGTTTCTTACTTTAGCGACTCAAATGTCGACTGAAAGACATAATCTGTGTTATATTCTTGAAATTTACTCAGTTACAGATTCTAGGGAGAAAAAATGTGTAGCACTGGGACTGGTAGGCCTCAACCAACTATTATTGATGCCACATTTTCACAGCTTAGTGTATCTGCTCTGGTAAGAAGTATAATCTACATATCTCATCTGAGATGCTAAGAAATTCAGTGTTCTTGTACTTCTGTGTATGTTTAACATAATTGCTGGGCTATTTTGGAAATCAGTTTTATGACAAGACAACAGAGGAAAAAAGGAGGAGGAGGGGGGGGGGGGGGGTGTGGATGGCAATGCACAACAAGGAAGATCGATAGGAACATCGTAGTTCATAGATATTCAACCTGAGAGTACAACTTTAACACAGAATAATATCTGGCCTTGAAGTAGGGAAATCTTCAAATTATAAACATACAAAACAGAAAATGAAATGGTAAAAAAGTCAAGACAAGCAGAAACCAGATTCATTGAATACTCTGTAAGGTTCCATATAAATTCAAACATCACCAACAATCAAAGCTATGCATAACAGTTCTTGATAAGGATCATTTTTGGATTCAATGAACATTTGGCATAGGTATAGTTCACATAAGCTCTACCTGGATTAGAATGTAATTTACTCACTATAGATTAAATGATGTCAGCATCATTGATAATAAACCTTAAGCACCACCAAACTCTGTCATATTACTTTCGGTCCAACCCATTGTAAACTCTCCTTTCAAATCAGTATCTATTCCTAGAATACAGCAGAAAAGTTTACAAAATGGCACCAATAAAGTGTTTGACTGACATAACTATCATTTGATGGAAGTTTATATAATTGATCTCAACCTAGACAAGTAAAGGATAACTGAGACAAAAAATCTTGGGTGAAGTGAAACAAAGTTAAATGTCCAAATGTGTATTTTCTTAGTAGTGAAAGCAGCTAAAATCAGAGTAACTGTCCAGGTAGGAGTCCACTATCATCATTCAAATAAAAAGAGCACAAGCCAAATGCATTGATGAATAAATTTGTAAGCTCATAGTTTTTGGCTACATTTTCATTTCGACAAGGAGGTTGTTATACAGTAAACATTCAGACAACATTCATAAATACTAGTTTTTAACAGAATTTTCAAGTCATGTAATTCAGAACAATGGGCAACAACAAGGAAATAGACACTAACACTGTTCAATTTTACAATCTTTAACTTTACAAATCAAAAGCCTAAGAATCAAAGGGTACCCAAGTCCGTGTAGACCAATCAAACAAACCCTGATTATGCATTTCCCTAACTTCCATTCGCTTCAAAGACAAATGATACCATCACCATCCTATGCTGGCTCAAGAATTCTACCACCACATTTTTCTTTACCTACCCAGAACAATAAAGCAACAAGTTTTGATCAAAATCCTAGTTCTGATAACATCCCCAGTTATGATAGCCAACATTCGATTAGAGATACTATTCTACTTTGGAGCTCCAACACCTAATTCCACTCAATTTTGAGGCAATATTAATTATAACTACTACCGATGATAATACTGATGACAACAATGAGAACAACAACAACAACAACAATAACAACATGAGCAGAGAATGTTTTGACGACCACGACAGAGATGACAATAACAATGTAAGGATGGAAAAAGAAACCCCAACCTAATGCCAGAACCGTTCTCCTTTCTATTCTTTATATTTACCCCAAACCTCAACCTTTCTCATAGCATTAGCGAAGATTACCTGGGAGGAAGGCTCAATCATCACCTGTGGGAAAAAGAGTGAGCTCCCTCCTTCCACCTCCCCTCTCCCCCGACTCCAATTCCTCCCCATACGAAGCAGCCGCCGGGTGGAAACCCATCCCCATCCCCATTCCCATCTGATGCATCCCCATCGGCCGTGCCGAGGCCTGCGACAGGAACCGATGATCGAACCCACCACCACCCCCACGGACGCCCCCGCTCGCCGCCGGCCCAAAATGCCCCATCTGCCTCTGATAGTAGTACTGCTGCCCGATCTGGTGCTGTTGGTGCGGGTGGTGGAGGGGGTTCACAGGGACGAGCGGCACGAAGGGCGGCTCCGGCCCTCGGGGGCTGAGGAAGTGGTGGGGGACGGGGCCGCTGGCGAAGAGCTGGTGGTCGGCCGCCGAGATGTGGCCGCCTCCGGCGAGGGCGGCGCCGCCGTGGCCATCGGCGGAGGAGGAGGTCTGCTGCATGCGCTTGAGGTAGAGGCGGTACTTCTGGAGGTGGCTGGCGACGTTCTCCCGGGTGAGGCCCTCGACGCCCATCAGCTGCATGATGGTCTTGGGGACGGCGTTCTTGATCCCCAGGTGGGCCACCGCATCCACGAACCGTTTGTGGAGCTGCGGCGTCCACACCAGCCTTGGCCGCTTCAGCGTCCGCGCCGCCGCCCCCTCGTCTCCGACCAGGGCGGCTCCGCCTCCGGATTCGTGGTCGGGGAGGGCGGCTGCGGCTGCGGCTGCGGCGGCTGCGGCAGGGGCGGGTCGGTGATGGGAGGGGAGGTCGAAGGCGAGGGCGAGGTCGGGGGTGATGAGGGTTTGCGAGAGGGGCATCAGCTCTTCGGGCTTCGGCAGCTGATCCTCCCAGCTGGCGAACCAGTTGTTACTGCTGTTGGTAGTATTGATGTTTGACGACTCCTCCTCCGATTCTTCTCTCATCCCTCCTCCTATTACTCTTGATCTCTCTACCATTTCTTTCTCTCTTTCTCCTTCTTTTCTTATACTTTTCTATGGGGAGGGAAAAGAAGAGATCAGATGTGGGAAGAGAGAGGCTGATGGAATTGGAGAGGGGAGTGAATGGGTGGGAAGATGGTGGTGAGGAAGAGACTTCGAGGTGGATCTCCTTCTTTTGTTTTCTATTTCAGTTGTTTTTGTTTGTTTGTTTTGGTTCGTTATCTCTCGCGATTTATTAAGTGAGGTTTATTTTGGTTATTTGGGATTTGCAATTATTACAGTGACGTTATGGCCATGTTCTTCTCTCGCCTGGAGTTGGTTCGATTTGGACCTCGGTGGCTGGGGCGGTGGGGGCTCGGAAGGGGTGATGTGGACTTGGAGGGATTCGCCGTTATATATGGGACGGTGGTACGTTTATGAGCCCGGTTGGTACGAGGGCACTGCTTTTGGTGACGTTCATCCATCCGTTCTACTTCCCAGCGTTAAACAGGTTTCGACGGATGTGCACCGGATGGCAGAAGTAAGAAAGAGGCCGGCTTCACCATCAAATATTTGGACTTCAGAATAATTACGGCCGGTGATCGTCAGATCTTCAATATTTTGATTCAGTGGTGGAGTTATGGATAACTTGGACTAACATAAGTTATATTTGGCATGAGTTGCGAGCTAGTGCTATCATGTTTGAGGATGATTCGACTATAGTTATTGATTGGATCCAACAAGATGTAGGAGGGGGGCGATAACCACATGTTGTTTAAGAATATTCAAGCTATGATAAGTGATAAGATGGCTTTGCAGACGGAGCCTGTGTATTGAGAGACCAACGAGCAGCAGATGGGTAGCCTCATATATGGCTAACCATTCTTAGAAGATCCTTTGGCTGGGCGAGAGGGGATTACCCGGTGCGCTCCGGAATTTATTATCTTTTGATTTTTTTTTGTATATTCGTACCAGCTATGTATGATACATCCGTTTTAGAAAAAAATAAAATTAAATTTTGACAGCTAATTGCTAAAATCTTTTGTAAATTATAATAATGTGTCTGTAATTCAAATAAAGGTAGTTGTATGATGCTACTATATTCTCCTACATAATTTAATTCTTCTAATTATGATAAAAGAGTTACAAATAGTACCATTTTGTTTAGTTGTTAGCTCTATTAAGAGAGAGAAAAATGAAATGTATTAAAAAAAAAACTGTAGTTAATACTTCCCAGACAGAAAGGAGTAAAGATTATTAAATAAGCAGCGGATCCTCTATAATCCTCACAATTTGGTTGCACAACAAGTTCTGATAGTTAAAAAGAAACTGTTGCTGGAAATTGAACCCGGGGGCAACCACGGGCTAAGAAGGAGGAGCTCCGGCGGGCAGTGCGGCGGCGAACGGCTCTCTCCAGGGGACCTGCAAGAAGCCGGTGGCCAGGGTTTCCGGCGCCGGCCCTCCGATGCTTAAGTCAGAGGAGGGCTTAGTTTGGAGAAGGAGATGGACTACAAGTAAAAGTCCGAAGCCCCTTTTTGAGAGGAAGAAGTTTTCCTTTTTATAGGAGGGGTGCCAGGGTTACATGTGATGCGACTGGGCGAATTAATGGGTTACCGTCATGATTGCGTGTGATCATGTAAATTAATGAGTTGCCGTGGATGACTGGACGGGATTGAGTGAGTCAACGAGTTACCGTGGATGGCCTGAGACTTTGGGCTGGCTGGAGATCCGTGGAAATCGTGCGCATTTAATTGTTGACAGTCGTAGCAGGGTATGGTCCCTGATTGATATGCCGTGGCGTGGCCGGCAAGCAAAGCATGGTGCGGTGAGACTACTGCAGGGCGTGGCCGCAGCATGTGGACGACAAGCTCGGCCTTCTGGCCTCGGCCTGCATGAGCTCGGCCTGCATGAGCTCTGTATTCTGGGCTTGGCCTGCATGAGCTCGGTCTGCATGAGCTCGGCCTGATTGAGCTCGGCCTGCATGAGCTCGGACTTCTGAGCTCGGCCTGCATGAGCTCAGCTTGCATGAGCTCGGCCTACATGAGCTCGGACTTCTGAGCTCGGCCTGCATGAGCTCGGTCTTCTGGGCTCGGCCTGCATGAGCTCGGCCTGCATGGGCTCGGACTTCTGGACTCGGCCTGCATGAGCTCGGACTTCTGAGCTCGCCCTGCATGAGCTCGGTCTTCTGGGTTCGGCCTTGCCGTCGGATTCGGATGTTCTGATTATATTTGTGGGGTGGTCCAGTTTCCCCCCAACAGGAACTAAGGTAAAATTCTCATTCCAATTAAGCCAATTATTGCCTCATAGACAGAGTGAAGTTTAGAATATTGCAGCTATAGTATTATGCCACATACCTTAACTATGGATATAGATTAAAACTATAGAAGAATCCATACTTATGTCTATGCACAACCTCATTGTAGGTGCCGTAATGAAAAGAAAGATCAGGCATGTCAATTTGGTGTCCTAAATTTGCGGTCGATATCTTCTAATGAATTGTGTTTTGAGTAGTTTCTTGTGATTGAAAGGTGCAAGGCTTAGGTATCACAGCCCATGGAAAAAAAGCCAGAAAAACTCATAGGTGCTGAATGATTTTCCAGCACAAGATTATAACATGAAAATATTTCAGCCTTCCGGCTCAAGTTGTTGACTTTATAATTATCCAACATAACATCGATTATATATTATGACTGTATCTCTGAGAGTGCATGGCACTTCATGCATCTAAGGTGTGATGTGTCATGAACATTGCAAACAAGTTTGACCCAACCATAAGTGTTTCCGGAGTTATCTAAGTTGAGTGTGGCATGAAGCCCATGGAAAGATAAACCCTAAAGCATAATGCCCTTAATTAGAAGATTGATATGTTTGGTTGAAAGCAGTGAGGGCAAAAACAGAGATTTTTATGCTTCTGTTGGAAAGATGTTCCTTTCTATTGTCAGACTCATCAGGGCCCAACTCCAAATTTATGCACAGCCATGGTGTTTGCTTTCCCAGCTTAACATCCATAGTGCCCTTCTGAAACTATCCTGGCGGTTCACCTATTCTATACCTCATGGAAATTACATATCAAATCATGAAGCACGAATGTGAATGGATGTGATATTGAAGGGACATCATTAGCACAGGAAACATAATTGAGTTGACTAAACTGTGGTAGGAAGGAGCCGACTGGTTAATCCAGTCAACTAGCTGAGGCTTGTGTTTGAATTTTTAATTATTATTAAAGTGGAGAATAGAAAGCACTCGAGCATACTTAGGGGCAGGTTGTTTGAAGATTCAAAGCAATTGATGTCGAGCCAATAGATGCTCCAAATTACCAGTCCGTGAGGGCTTCTGCAAACTGAAGATGCTTGAGTGGAGACACCATATCTCGGGCATTAATGGACAATCCTGCTTTAGATACTTAAGATAGCACATAATAGTTTGGACATATATCCAAGATGAATAGTGGCACCCATCTTACTAGTTAAGAGGAACCACTTATAAATATCAAATTATAATTTGAACAAAAGAACTTTTTGACAATCCAGCTTATCAATGCATCTTATTTTATTTTTACCTTACCTTATTAATAACCTTTTTACTCTAGAAGTAATGTCAACTTAGACTTCTACTACAGTAGCCCAGGCTACATCCATATTCGTACTGAAATCTATCTTTCTCAAATAGTGTTGTGACGATAGCGAAAATTCTTGAACATTAAGACATTTGAACTCATGCTACTGCTGTATCCTCCCTTCAATCACCATATTTTTTATTGGTCTAATGTCGGCGGTACACTCACACACTTATCTACAAATTGCTATTTGACTTGTCACCATTTCCGTTAGTCAACGAGTTTCTTAGCATATACAATATGGTACAAGGGCCCAAACAAATTCTATGCCATGCCGAAATGGGACAGAACAAGGGCAAGCAAGTTCTTTAGCATACCTGGTGGGACAGTTGTATATCTACCATTATGCTGCTGCATCTAGAGATTGATGAAGCGATTAAGAGTAAAATGGCCACCGTACAAAGGTCATTTATAGAGCGCTACATGGTATCATTGGTTTCGGTACTATAATGGGTCGAAAGATATGTTTCTGCTATCAAGAGCCGATGTTATAAGCTGCATCACTTTCCAACATCCATTGTGCTGGAATTAGCCGATCCTATCTTCATGAAAATGAATCAGCCCATCAATCTTCACATAAAAATGTTGGGGTCTTCAAGGAACTCGACTTTGGAATTTCAACCTATCACGAGGAAGAAGCCGAATCTTATCTTGTGGAGCTCTCAAAATGTGTAGACTTAGACAATAAGGAAGAGATCTTACATGCAATTGCAGGAGCATATCAGACTGACCAAGCAATCAACAATGCTTCGGTCAGTGAAATCACACCAATACATGGCTTGTCATTAGAGCCGACCATCCTTTCAAAGAGACAAGTAGGGAACAGTAGTTCAAACTGCTGACTGTGCAGCATATCCCTATCCCAAGGGTTGGAGGGTAACCACCTCAATGGATACCACATCTCCTTGCCATCACCAGAAATACAAGCCAAATCTATATGTAGGGAGCAACGTGTTCTACTGTATCCAACATACCCATGGGTTGGAAACCAAGTACAGCAATAGGTCTTATCTCTATCAAATTCTTCATGGTTTCTACTTGCTACTTAAGCTTAAGTCCAGCCTCTTCTAGATCCTCTATGGCTTTTAAATCGGTCAAGTTGAATGATATCCAAGTGCAAAATAAGGCCTGGCAAATACATCCCATCCTCCTAATCGTCAAATGATGGGATGTGGGGGGCATTGTTTACACCACATTCATACTAGCTATGATCAAAAGGGAGATACACCAAGGGAGGTTCAGGCCAAACCACCAAAGATGCAGGCCAAGTGAATATGGTGTACATCCAAGAGAGCAAGAGTGCTCGGCTTAGGACAAAGCATTAGTGGACTAGAGTCCAATAATAGTGGTTGGCCAGCAGTTACAACTAACCATGCATGAGAAGTGTGGTCAAACATACCATGCATGGAAATAGTGGCTCATATCGCACATAGCAACAAAGGCGAATGTCCATATTAAGTAATAGTACCCAACTTCCCACAGTCCATGACGTGAGAAGTAGGATAGCGAGAGTTAGCAGCATAGACAAGGATGGATTTGTGAATGAGAAATAAAAGTTGCCTATCTTCATAAGACTACCTATCATATAGAGTTGATCATGGGCTAAGCCTTGGGCCTAAACTACATTCATTTGTAGTTGAGCTTCTGGTTAGGCCTACTTAAATTTGATATTTTTTATGCTCTAGTCGGGCCAATAATCAACTCTATTATCATATATGGTAACAGTAGGCCATGTCGCATAAAATAGTGAGAAACATGCCTAAGATGAGTAGTAGCACCTATCTTACTAGTTAAGAGGAGCCAATGATAAATATCAAACTATAATTTGAACAAAGGAACCCTTCGACAATCTAACTTACCAATGATTTTTTTTTTTTTTTAGCTTACCTTACCAGTAGTCTTTTTAGTCTAAGAGTAGTGGTAACTTAGACTTCTACTATCATAGAGTGAGCTTCTTCCTCGAACAGTAGTGTGATAATGGCGAAAATCTTTAAAAATTAAAGCACCTAGATTCATGCTACTCTTGCATCGTCCCTTCGGTCACTATCTTTCTAATTGCTCTAATGTCAGTGGTACACTTGCACACCTATCTACTCGTTGTTATTTGACTTATCTCCTTTTCCATCAGCCAACGATTTCTTTGGCATGTCTTGATGGGACACAAGGGCCAAAACAAATTCCATGGCAGGTCTGAAAAGGATGGGAAAAGGCAAACACTTCCTTTCACAACTCCTACATTTTAGCTAGTGTCACCACTCCTACATTTTAGATAGTGGTAACTACTGGTCAGTCATCCCTGTTGGGTTCTACTTTACTAAAAGCTTTATCCTAGGCTAATAGCTTTCACTCCTCTTGGTCTGCACCTTAGGTACTAGGGTTGCACCTTGATGCTTCAGTCTTGCCCTTGGTGTTTCAGCTTGCATATTTGGAATTTCAGCGTACACCTTTGGTGTTTTGACTTGTTACGTTGTCTAAGGTTGGCATCCTTCTAATAGAAGCTAGCCTACTGACTGGGTACTTCAGCCTACATATCGAGTACATTTTTGACATATTGCAATGCAATTTGATCTGCTAGAACTTTAACCTATCAGTTGAGTACTTCGACCTACTAATCGAGTTCTCAATTTGCACCTTGATACTCGATCAAAGGTTGACATCCTTCCAGAACCTCTTATTCTGCCCGCAAAATATGTTCCTCATATAGATCTACTATTACTCAGTTTATACTGGATGACTTTCTGAGGTTTATTGTTCATAGATCTATGGATTGCAGTCATTGGTCTGGATATGTTGTAAATATAGGTATAGCTTAGGCTTTGGTTGGACATTTGGATGATTAGGTTGCAATTTAAACTGCAAGCTTGAACCAGAACTATACTGTAGAGATGAACTTCAATGTTAAGTCAAACGAAGGATTTGGGCCTTGGTTAGTTGATTCCATCTCAGCCGTGTACATTGCATATCCCAAGATTAAAATCCCAGTGTGACTATACATTCATAGACTGGTCTAACAGATGATCTTTGTAGGACTACTAAAGAACAATTTACATAGGATATGATGGCTATGGATATATATTGTATATGTTTCTTTGTATTTGAATACAGTAGTGTATATTGCTTTCAATATGGGTAAAGTGGTGTATGCTGTTTTAGATATAGATTGTCACACCCCCGACCTAAGATTACGAGCCAAGGGTTGTGGCAATCGCCGTATGCTCATAGAAAACTCTCTATACAAGCATGCAAGGCATTTCATCATGATATAGAGGAATAGAGAATTAATTGGTCATAGGGTTGCTCAATATACACTATCTATAAATAAATGAACTGCATGCAAGTTCATTTAATTATACCATATAAAAGAACAATGATAATGGTCACCTTTTACAATATCACCGAAATCAATGATCTTTTATGGTGATCGACAATTTGGTAGAGCAATAGTCATGGCCTTGCTAGTAGCTAAATACCATCTATTACTGGTGTGGTGCACCAATTTTTGAATAGCATGCCGAGCAAGTAATCTAGTTGGTGATACTGTAGAATACCCTTCATAACCAAAAATTTATTCTATATGTACTTAAGTATATGTTATATTGATCAGCATATGTATTTGATTTTCAAGAGCCGATTCTAATTTAGTATGGAATCCAATACTTTGATTCTTATATCTTTCATATTTTTAGAAATTTTGTCATTATTATTATTAAATATATCTATAGATTAAATCATTAGTTAGTAGCTTTGATGCACAATGAAAATTGAGTTTTTGAAATAATTGTAGCTGCTTGAGATGTGGACCATCCGACCCACTCCTAATCCAACATCCATTTTGAACCTAGATTTGAAATGTACTCCAATTGGATGGATCCGCACCAGTACTTTGGCCACATCCAGATTTCAGTACGGATCCCATCCAATTCTTGGATGAGTTTGGGCCCCTTTGGGTTCTATAAATAAAGATCTAGATTCAAATTATCAAACCCCTTAGCAAACCTGGCTTTTGGATCTGAAAGTATCTGGATCTGACCCGATCCGTGTCAAAGTCGGAATCACCGGAAAATCCGCACCGCCTCCAAAAACCTAATAGGGTTCGAGAGAGGGACAGGAAGCAGGTCCGACGAGGAGGAAAGTCCTCGGAGGTAGGGCTGTTAATGAGCCGAGCTGCTCGGGCTCGGCTCGGTAAAAGCACGGCTCGGGCTCGGCTCGTTAGTCAAACGAGCTCGAGCCCGAGCCTAATATGAGGCTCGTTTACATCCGAGCTCGAGCTCAAGCAGCTCACGAGCCCAAACGAGCTTGGGCCTTTGGCTATTTGCTGAATACTGGTTGACTCCCAGTCTTCCATGGCCATGGGCCCACCCGGCCAGACCGGGTGGTTCTATATACACCCCCCCTATTGCTCAGGACACCCCCAAAAATTAAAAAAAAATTAAATACTCTCTACACCCCCCCATTTGCTAAGGACACCCCTAAAAAATTAAAAATTCCTAAATTACCCCCCACCCTTCCCACCCCCTCACCTAAATTGCTCTCTACACCCCCCAAACCCCCCCCCCACCCCGCTCTTCCCCTCCAAAACACCCGCCGGCGGAGGAGGAGGGGGGAGGCGGAGGAGGAGGACGGGGAGGCGGGGGGAGGCGGAGGGGGAGGTGGGGGATGGGGAGGAGGAGGAAGGAGGACGGGGAGGCGGGGGGAGGCGGAGGGGGAGGTGGGGGATGGGGAGGAGGAGGAAGAAGGAGGACGGGGAGGTGGGGGAAGAGGAGTGAGAGGAGGTGGCGGAGGAGGAGGGGGGAGGCGGAGGAGGAGGACGGGGAGGTGGAGGGGGAGGTGGAGGGGGAGGACGGGGAGGTGGAGGGGAGGAGGGGGGGGAGGTGGGGGATGGGGAGGAGGAGGAAGGAGGACGGGGAGGTGGGGGATGGGGAGGAGGAGGAAGCGGGCGCAGAGGGGAGGGGGGGAGGAAGACGAGGCGGAGGGGTGATGGGGGAGGCGGAGGAGGAGGAGGAGGAGGCGGAGGAGGAGGACGGGGAGGTGGGGGATGGGGAGGAGGAGGAGGAGGGGGAGGGGTGATGGGGGAGGCGGGGAATCAGGAGGGGTAGGAGGGGGGAGGCGGAGGAGGAGGACAGGGAGGTGGGGGATGGGGAGGAGGAGGAAGCGGGCGCAGGGGGGAGGGGGGAGGAAGAGGAGGAGGAGGGGTGATGGGGGAGGCGGAGGAGGAGGAGGAGGAGGCGGCAGTGAGGAGGAGGGGGAGGGGAGGAGGCGGCAGTGAGGCGGAGGAGGAGGAGGAGGAGGCGGCAGTGAGGAGGAAGGGGGTGTACTGAGAAAATTTCAATGGCAATATGGTAATTACACTAAAGGTTAGTTTGGGTATTTTTTTTTTTGGTTTTTGGGGGTGTCCTTAGCAATAGGGGGGGGTGTATATAGAACCACCCGGCCAGACCCCTCCCGAGTCCAGACTCCCGAGTCCCGACTCCCAAATCCCAAATTCCAGCCAATGTCATCGACTAATTAGGATTTCTCCAGCCCCCACCGACCCAGATGCTCATGCCCTAGTCTCCCTCTCGGCCTCTCCCACTCCCAGCCCTCCCCCGATTTCGGAATCCGGATCCGGCGTCCGACGATCCCCTTCCGGCCTTCCCCGACTTGCTACGGCACAGCTCTGCCCTAGTTCCCTCTCCAGCTCTGCCGGTCTGCCCGACTGCCCCCATTGCCTTCGAACTTCGAAGGCTTGAAGGCTGAAGCCCCAGCCCCGCCGCGCTCCGCCTCCCTTCGCCCGCACGCCGCGCCGCCGGCCGTGAAGCCCGACTCCACAGACAGCACCACCGAAACCCCCCCTCCAAACCCTTCAAGGCTTCAGATAGCCACAGATTTCGTGATGATGATAGCCTTCGCAGAGCGGGATCGCAGGAAGCAGCACTCGGATGATGATAGAAGCCCTCGAAGGCGAGAGAAGACCGCAGATAATGACCGCGGAGCACGACATAGAAGACATAGAGATAGAGATATCGAAGAAGGCCATCCAAGAGAGGAAGAAACCAAGAAAGTTGAAAACGAGCTGCCACCGCCACCACCGATGCCTGATTCCAATGCGGGAAGGACTGGTGGTGTATACATCCCTCCGTTCAGGATGGCACAGATGATGCGGGAGGTACAGGACAAGAGCAGCGAGGCCTACCAGAGACTCAGCTGGGATGCTCTTCGGAAGAGCATTAATGGACTCGTGAACAAAGTCAATGCCATCAACATCAAGAATATAATCCCCGAGCTTTTCTCAGAAAACTTAATCCGCGGGCGGGGCCTGTTCTGCCGGTCATGTATGAAATCACAGATGGCGTCACCTGGATTTACAGATGTATTTGCTGCGTTAGTTGCTGTTGTGAATACCAAGTTCCCAGAAGTGGGTTTACTTCTATTAAAAAGAATCGTGTTACAACTCAAAAGGGCATATAAACGGAATGACAAGGTTTGCATTTGTGTTCCTCGCCTTTCAGTTGCCGTTGTCTTTTGATTAGGAAAGGATGATGTACTAATATATTTGGTGAATATTTTTGATGTCAGCCTCAATTACTCGCTGCAACAAAATTTATAGCTCATCTTGTGAATCAACAAGTAGCCCATGAGATTATTGCATTAGAGCTTCTAACGGTGTTGTTGGAAAACCCCACTGATGATAGTGTAGAGGTAAAGTTTTCTTTTATAAGTGTTTTCATCATGCTAAGTTTAGTCGAACCATCCTTATGTGTACATCTTCTATTCTTGTGCAGGTGGCTGTAGGTTTTGTTAAAGAATGTGGAGCATTGCTTCAAGATTTCTCCCCTCAAGGTCTCCATGGTGAGTTGGATTTAGTTTTTAGTGCAAATTGTAATTTTATTTAGCTGATGTATGCTTGGGGCATTTTAGCTTGATAATTTGATTATGCTCTATGGTTTGTTTCATTTGTGGAAGTTGATTATTTAGCTGTTGTTGACCACCTACAAAGATGTGCTTATACGTACATGCGTTCACAGACACATATACATATATTTTTATGTTAAGGGAGGATGTAGATAGGTATCATCTAAATAGCGATCCGAGTTTAAAATATATGCGACGAACATCTACTTTTACAAATAAAAAAAACTGGTCTTATATGTTGTTCTTATTTATGTTCTAGCTTCCTAAAGCTTGATTTAAAAAGAGCTTTTCTATAGCTGCAAACTGCAAATTCTGGTTTGTTAAAGAGCTACCGAGGAAGTGAAATTTCAAGCCAGTTGAATAATCCTTATTATACTGTACTGGGAGCTTTGGATTGCTAAATTGTCAAGCATTGCTGTAGAAAGTTTCCAAATATTGCAGTTTGATACAAAACTCTCTTTGAGGGCAACAAGATTCGTGGAATTGTTAAAATTTTATTAGGAGTGAAATTTGTTAAAAAGATGCAAAAAGGCTTGTAAATAAAGCTAACTATGTGGTGTACGATAATCTATATCATAGTTTAGGTTCAAGATAAGGTGAGTATGAAATTTATAAAATATCTAAAGTTAGAGAAAGGAAATCTAAAGATACTGATTGAAGTAGATGGATTATGAGTGAGGATAGTGAAAAGTGAGAAACGTAAAAAAAAATTGGAGTCATTATTTCTAAAAGATTTTAAATGGGATTCTACTACAGAAATTTTTTTCGAAGAAGTGCAGTTAGGGAGGAGGCGACATTCTATATGTATAATCCATAAGATAGTAGTGGAGATAGCTGAAAAGAATGCCAAATGCTAAGACAATAAGACCTAGATGAAATACCTATAGAGATTGGGAAAATCAAAGGAAATATTGGGTTAACTTGGTTTATTAACTTCTTTAACAAGTTTCTGAAAAACAAGAAGACTGCAAATGATTGGAGGAGAAGTCTGTCATAAGAGTAAAGGTGATGTACAAAATTGTTCTAATAATTGAGGAATTATGCTTAGGAGTACCATAATCATAACCTTAACAACTTGTCCTTTTTTAGCTATTTGGAATCAGTTTTATGGATCCTCATTTATCGAGAATTCCAATATAGGACCACCTCCGACATTATGAGTCACTCTATAAAATTGTGGAGAAGGGTAATTGAACAAGGATTAAGAAAGAAAACAACAATTTCAGACAATCAATTTGGGTTTATGCTTGAAAAATCAACAGCGGAGTAGCTTTTTACTTAGGCAGTTGATGGAAAAAATATTGAGAAAAGGAAGAACTTTATATGTGGTGCCTATTAACTCAAAGAAAGCTTATAATAGAGTACCAAGAAAAGTAATTTGGTGGGGTTTAAGAAGCAGTATTGTACATAAATGGTGTATTGAAATAATTGAGAATATATATGCTGTAGCATGGAAAAGTGTTAGGAATTGTTGTGGTACAAGTGTGTTTCCAATCACAATAGGCTTATACCAAGGATCAATACTAAGCTTATACTTTTTTTGCACTAATTATGGTTGAACCTACTACTAATTATGATGTTGAGAATACAATGTTGATTAATGAAAAAAGAACTAGGTTGAATACTAAATTGGGCTTATGGAATGGAGCTTTAGAGGATAGAGTATTACAAATCAATAGAACAAGGACAATGTATATGGATTGTAAATTTGGTGTGAATGGAAATGAAGGTGAGATTACAATCGAGATTGATGGATTAAGAGATATCACCAAGTAATTGGTTCCATGATTAACATCTATTATACAAATTAATGGGGAGATACGAATAGATATAGGTAATAGAATTAGAGCTAGTTGGATGAAGAGGTGTATATGGAGTATTATGTGATCGACACATGCCTTGGAAATTTAAGGGAAAAGTCCATGGAACAACGACAAGGCCTGTAATGCTGTATAACTTGCAATGTTGGGTAATAATGATAGTTCATAAGTAGTGCGATAGAGATGAGAATGCTAAGTTAGATCTTTGGTAAAACTAAAAAGGATAGATTAAGAAATTAATATATAAAAGGGTTGGAGAAGTTGCTGTGTATTAAGGATAAAGTGATGGAAAATCATTTGAGATGGCTTGGACGTGCATAATGAAGATCTAAGGAGGCTCCAATAAGAAGAGGTATTTTAATTTTTGTGTGGAAGGTTGTAAGAAAAAGAGGGAAAGATCTGAGGTAACCTAGATGGAGGTTATGAAGAAGGATATGGAGTAGCTAAGAATAACATCATAGGTAGTCCTAAATAGCAATACTTAGTGAAGGTCCGTAAAGCTGATCCCAAATAGTTGGAAAGAAGGTTGGATGGTCATGATTGTGGTATTTAATCTTCAATTCAGATCCATAAAGTAGTCATACTTTGATATATATATTTGGGATAAAGTTTTAAGTTAGGATATTGATCTCTATTGTCAAACCATTGCCTAAATAAGTTTTTGTTGACATTCAATACCACTAGAATATGTATTGGTGGTTATTTTCTCTTATCTATTCATTGCTTTACTCTCCTTGCCATCCTTGCATCACGTAGCATAATAGCTTTCACCATTGCAATCCAAAAGAGTTGATGTTGCATGTTCATATAAAAAGGGCGGACCGATGCATGAGGTTCTCGCCACTGTGGGGTTTGTGGAGGGTTAGATGTATACAGTCTTATCTCCACATGCAGAACACTATTTCCATGTTTTGAACCTATGACACCCAGGTCACAAGGGAACGACTGTATTGTTGCACCAAAGCTCACCCTCATGTTGCATGCTAGATCAAGCTGCAAAAACATTGCATTGTTTGTGGAAATGCTCAGTTATGTGGAAGGGAGTTCTTTTGGCAATGAGATCACCATAATTCGGTTTTCTTATAAATGTATTCTGCTGGATAGGTATAGTCTAAATCATGTAGTGTGCTTAACCCTTCATTCTTACTATAGATGCTGTAATTGTACATATGGAGTCCACATTCATTTTCTTATCTTATCTAGGTCTTCTGTTTTTGTAATCAACCTGTAATATTTTCTTCTATTCCAGTCATGTTTGCAATGACAAATAAGCCAATATGTTCTCTATGTTTGTTCCCACTTATTTCCTTGTTAGGTCTCTGCAAGATGATAAATGGGTTTCCTTCTGCTATATTTGTGGATTATTATGCTTATGTTACCCAGTTTTTTCCCCTCACTTTCAATCCAAATAAGCATTTGTCATTTCCATTTTTTCTGTACGATGTATTCCTAAACCATTCATGTCACGACAAAGGCCCTAGCTAGGGTATGCTATAGTTAACTACAATGCATACCCAACTAGGCTTTCCAAATCCTCCATATGGTGGTTGATCTTATAGTTAAATAATGTTTCTATGTATATTGGGTAGGACTTCCTTATTTATATTTTATTCAAGGTTGGACTATCATACATGTTTGCCATGTAGCAGACCACCCATTTTGTTCTTGGTTTTGTGGGATCTAGTCCAACACTTAGCATTAGCACAAATGGATAACAGCTTGATCACGCTACCGGCACTTTGGTAGGAACTTGGAATTTCTACATTCAAGTATTCAGCATGAACCATTTGTACAATTATTATTGCTCTGCCATGAGCGTGACCAAATCTTGACCAGAAAACAGCAGACAACAAGATTTGACCTTGGGGGATTTAATTTGATCAACTTTGTTCTCAATATAGTTACAATTTTTTTCTTAGTTTGATCCCAACCCTTTTTCTACTACACTAAATGACACCTCACTAACCATTAATGCAATATGTTAAGTAATGTCATGTCTCGAAGTTCTTATCTGAAGATTTAGAGTATTATCCTATTTGCTAGATACTTGAGCTCCACATACTGAGGTTTAGATACAAGCATTTACTTTTCAGGTGCTAGAGACTTGATTCAAGTATAAAATCAGCTGTTAGCTCCATTGTTTGGTTTTACTGATATAAGTGGCTTACTGGATCTAGTTTTTGCTAGTGCAGCCTAACCCATGTTAACCTATGTGTTAAGCTATGTGAACCACTTCTTAAGGGGAGGAAGTCTTGTGTGACACTGGAAAAAAATTGCTGGCATGTCATATACTTGTCTGATATTTATAACAAGACATCCAGGTATAACTAATGGTTGTCTCTATTAGTTGCTGAAATTTGTCTTCAGTATATATATGGAGCTTAGTTAAACCTTTTACAGGTAGTTGATTGATTTTGCACGACTAGACAACTTATAATTGGTGTTTTTGCTCTTCCATCCGATATTTTTAACTCGTTATAGGTGATTTTCCTTTTCCATTCAGTATTTTATATAAGAATGGTGCAAATAAGTGAATGTCTTGTTGTGGAAGTAATCATTGTGGCATCCTTACAAATATGAATTGTTTGATCCAACATTCTATAGTTCGGCAACCATTTTTTGCCTCATATTCTGCTGACATATGTAAATGCATAGTTTTTTGGGCATATCTAAGTTGATATGTATAATTTTGTCAAGGGTTCACTTTGCCGTAAAGAATAATCTATGTTGTGTTTAGGAGGATATAAATAGCAGTTCAGATTTTAGAGCAGCACCTTTGAGTCCTCAGACTACACAATGCTACCTATGTTTAGTTTTGTAATTATCTGTATCTGAGGTATGCATCCCCTATTCGTTAGCATCTGCAACACCCAATTGCACTTATCTGTACTGTTCAAAAGTTTCATAGCCCATACTGTTGCCATTTGATGAGCATTCTTTGTTGCTGTATTGGATACCAAAGGTATTGCAAGCAATACATCTACATTCTCATGGTTAACTTTTATATTTCTCAATCTTTGCAGGTATTTTTGAACGTTTTAGGGGAATACTTCATGAAGGAGAGATAGATAAACGAGTTCAATTCTTGATTGAAGGCCTTTTTGCAATAAGGAAAGCCAAATTTCAGGTATGGTTGAACTTTCTGTAGGTATTGTCTTGAATTATGCTTGTCTCTATATTGTTTCAGTCAAAGTGTATGATTCACTCAATCATTTTAAAAGGTTTCACATCGATATTCAGGGATTTCCAGCTATCCGCCCAGAATTGGATCTTGTGGAGCAAGAAGATCAATTTACCCATGAAATATCCCTGGAAGATGAAATAGATCCAGAGACAAATCTTGGTATTCTATTAATTATAAATTTTCTTTTATTTGTGGTGATTTGCCACATAGGCTAATATATTGCAAGTTTGTTACTCTTTTGTTTAATTGGCAGATGTTTTTAAGCCAAATCCAAAATTTCTGGATGATGAGAAGGCTTATGAAAATATTAAGGAGAGTGTCCTTGGGATGGAGTCTTCTGAAGATGAAGAAGGGTCTGATGTAGCCTCAGATGATGAAGACGAAGAAGAATCTGAAGAGGAGGAAGCAGAGGAAATGGAAATAAAAGATGAGACGGAGACAAATCTTGTTAATTTACGGAGAACTATTTATCTCACAATCATGTCAAGTGTTGATTTTGAGGAGGCTGGTCATAAGCTGTTAAAAATCAAACTTGAGCCTGGTCAAGAGGTAAGTAATAAAATCCTTACTCTTCACTTGCACTAGTTTATATTGACTGCTAGTAGATTAGTTATTTTTGTAACTTCTAAAGCTTGTCAAAGGTGATCATGTTTTTATTGGCTGCATTATATGACTTCATTATATGATTTCTGAGAAAAGAATGACTAATTTAATTGCTGTAGGCTTAATATAGATGGATATTTTGAATTTTATACTGTCCTGTCAGTGGCTTCATATCATGTTTCTCATCTTCTATTAAAACGATGGCTGCTTCGACGTTTTGTCATATTGTCTATTAATATCTATTGTAAAATAGCTGAATGTTTCCAATGCCGTCTGATTTCCGGTACATTTTATCTTGTATCTTGTACACATATGTTGGAATTTGGATTGCCAATAAACCGTGCATCCCAATTTTGAAGAATGTGCTTGCTTGCTTGTTTCAGTGTTGATAATGAAGTTTGAAACTGTTGACTTGTAATTGTTAAAAATAGTTGGAACATGATAAGATATAATCATTTATGAGGGGATATATGGGACAATTTTAATGATTTTAATAGCTGATGAAGGGAAAAAACATGAATTCTGCAAAAAATAGAACACTTGTTGAAGGGAAGGAATTATTTATGTGATAATGCCATTTAAAGCAAAATTGACTATGTTAAACTTACTTTAAAGTAGCATGCTGTGTTGTTAGCTAATCCTTTTATTATGCCAATTTGCCAAGCCAACTGTTTCTATAAAGATATGGTCAGGATGCCTTTCTGCTGCATTTTTGATCATATTGGATACATGTATGAAAATTAATAGGCAAACTCGATACTTGCAAACCATTGTTTGATTCAGAAAATGCATCATAAATTATAGATTCTCTTTGAAATGAATTATAGTATTTGAATTTTTCGCAGATTAATTAAATTAAAACTCATAGGTGCCTTTTCTCCGAAAATACCCCTATCAAATATTTTACTCTCAAAAAAAATCTGTGCATAGTATTAATTGATTTTCGTAAGAAAAATTCAATGCAACACCATAGTAATAATAATAATAGTCGTAATAAGAATAAAATAAAAATTAATAATAAAATTAATTGATAAACCAAGAGAAAGATCTGTGATAATGTTATTTATGACAAATATATTCTTCTATGAAGTCAGGAGCCAAAGATGGCAACCCATCTCTACATGTGTCAAAGGCATTTTATTAAAATTTAGAAAGGATAAAAAAGAAAGCTTACTTTAGTTACACCTTAAAAAAGGGAAGAACAAACATTCTTTTTTTTTTTGAGGCCTATGAAGATTATGTTTTAGTTAATAGCTACAATAAAGAATTGAAACCTTCCCTCATCACTTAGTTGTTTCCTGTTCATAACATTTGATATTTTCAATTTCATCTACTTAGAATAATATTAAAGATATAAATTCTCATGCCAATTTATCTCCTTATTCTGTGAATAATGACATAATTAAAAAACCATATTATTTTATCATCATTGTATGTTATTTCTTGATATAACAGCTAACAGCAGCTGATTTAAGAGCAAATTTTTTATTCCCAAAAATCTAATTTAAATGAGCAAATAACAACTGTTATTTCTATTATAAGGAGAAAAAACTATTGGAATGGGGACTGTTATTGGATCATATCAGTATTTGTTAGAACCTCACTTAAGGTGTTGTGTTAAGCATTATGGAACATTCCTTGTAATACTCAAGTGTGCATAATCAAAAATTTTAATTTGACCCGACAAATCCATCAAATTTAGAACATCTGTATTCTTAAAAGGAAAAAAGGTATGAAAATATCCATATAATACAGTTTGCAAAAGTTATGAGTACATGGAATGGTTTTGGGGTGGTGTTGTTAGAACATGTCAGCATTGTAGAAACCTTGGTTTTTGATGCTGTATGAAATTTTATCTAATGGCTCTTGCAATACCTGTGTTTATAATCATAAATAGCAATTCACACTCATTAAACTCATGGAGCCCAAAGAATCTGCAGCTTCTTAAAACCATACAACCTCCTCTCCAAGTGCCCCCAACCGAAGTAGGAAAGAAACAAAAAATTCTTTCTAGCTTATGTAAGAGATAAAGAGCATCAAATTATCCATCCTTGCTATTCATAACTAAATAGAGTTCAAAATATTAACACTGGTCAACAATCAAGTTAGCAGGATCAACATATAAGTGGGTTGCTATTATTTATTCCCCTGTAAAATACGATTGAGCATATATACGCTTATTGCAAGATCCATGTTTAATTCGTGAATTAGATGTACTATTTAATTCTAGATTGATTTTTTTGAATAAATTGATAGAGATGGATTTAGTTCATTACTGGATTTAGGCATACTTAACCTATTGCACCCACACTTGTCGGGTTAAAAGTTGCAGGTGAAAATGTAGAATTAAAAGGACGAAAATTTAGCAGTTTTAAATCATTTGATTATTATGCAAACATTTTTAAGCTGTAACCCAATGGATATTCCTCTCTTATATTGGGAAGTGGTTCCATATTCAAACGTCAGATGTATCCCCAGGTCTTTTAGAAGAAAAAAGAGACTATTAGATTGAAATTCCTTTAACCACATTATTTGAATTTCACTGTTAAATTTAATATTCATTCAATAAACATGCATAAGAATGTGTGCTACAACATGTTATGATTAAGGATAACAAATCTTAATGAAAATATTTTCTCAGATAGTTTGCCTCTAGAACCTGTCAATTTTTTGTTTTATATGAGAAAGCTGTACTGCATAATGTAGCGCGTGAAATTGTGGATAGATATGCTTCATAATGAGCTATACTCATTAATGCTAAGTTGATAAATGTCAGAACATAATCCTTAGACGTGTCTGAATTTTGCCAAAAAAATAATTTAGGACTACTTCATATGGGCCACATGGCACTACATGAACTCTTGCGTTAATCCTATTATTGCAAAAACAGAGGAAAGAATAATGAGGGCTTTATCCAATGAATAAATTACTCTAGCCTTGGAATAACTATTCAGCGTTCCTGTTTTCTAGAAGTGCTTGGCCAGCAGAAGGCTTGCAACACTTATCTCTCTATTGATTCCAACCTAAGATAGAAGTAGATCAAGGTTAGTTTGAGTTAATGCTTAATCCAAATTTTGATTCAGCTGAAATTGTGCCAAAATTTTCGTCTAACCAAACCACTTTGTAGCCCTAACTCTAGATGGTTGAGATCTTACAAAGTGTTATTTTTGGTAGAATAAAGATAGTTCTGTTCGAAGTTAGAAAGCACTAAGGGTTTTATTTTTTCCTTTTTGTCATAACTGAAACTAACGCACTTGTTTGGATGATCTCATATAATATAGAAATTGGACCGTTAGCTAAAATCATGACATAAAACATTTATTTAAGATGAAGAAGAAAAGTTTGATAATGCTTCTTGTTTACAAGCCAGATGAAGAAGCTAGGCTAAGGACATGCGATAGTAAACATTAACCCCATCCTAATGTTATATAGAAATTGAGTAGCGCTAAGTTTTCTTTAATATACTAGAGTACCTCTAAGATAACCTACTTCCGTTGACCCAACCAAACAACTAGGAGATATGATTTTGCGTAATGAAATGTAACACCATAATCTTAGTTGGATTAAAACAGAGACAAGAATTTTCACTGTGAAAACTTATTAATCTGGACTATCAGCATCAGCACCTGTAAGCAGAAACTAATAGCAAGGTTTTAAATAATGTGTTATCCCGTATATAACGGACCACCACCGAAACTGTTATTGACCGTTATAATAGTTATTACGGTCATTATTTGTCTCAAAAAGCAACTTTCAAATTTTAATATTAAAATAATCACTGAAATAATGGCTTATATAATGGTATCATAATGGAAGATAACAGGAAAAATAGTGGTGTTATCCTTCCCTTCAATTTTCATCAGGTAGAATGGTATTATTTTTTTTGGGGACTGTACAACCTTTTTTTTTTGGGAGGGTGGGGTCAGCAATTTTTAGGCAAAAGATTTAAGTGTTGTATATATATATATATATATATATATATATATATATATATATATATATATATATATATATATATATATATATATATATAAAAGAAGGTACTGGTGAAAATAACAGTCGTTATTTGTATTAGAACAAGAAATAATAGAAAATAACAGAAACTAATGGAAATTATATTTTTCTATGATATTTACCTCAGTAACATAGTAGAGGGTTGGCCGAAACAGTTATCAGTTAGAACATCGTTATTGTAAACCATGTTAGTAGTTAATGCTTTATGTGAAATTAAAATATAATTATGGGATGTGAAAACAATCCATAACTGTAAATTTTGTTTAGTACACTATTTTTTATGCTGTAATAATTATCATAGTATGTTGCTGTGAATCCTTGTGACATAGGTAGATCTGAACCAATACGTGTTTCTATGCACCTTGTACGGAGCATGCACCCACTCAAATGTGTTAGTAACCTTCTAACGTACTACATATTCTATGGCACAGTATAATGTAGATTGACAAGTAAATATTTGAGCATGTAAGCAAGCCGCAAGTGCCATTTTATATATTTTGGGAGGGTTATACACATGCACGAACAGCGTATGGATAAATGGGTTAACATATGGAAGGCTTATATGCTAACTACGCATATACATCTTTTCAACATATGTAGCAACATTAACAGATTTCTTGGGCTAGTGGCTTGCATACATGCATTTTGATGCGCAATTAGTCACGACTGAATCTAAAGCAAGCAACAACACCTTATGCTTTAAAGTTGCGATGAATTATTATGGCGTTTGTTGTTCTCTAGGGGGAATTCCTCTGGTGAAAAATTGTGCTTAACTTTCTGTTGGTCAAGACAAAGTTTCATTCTTATTTCCAAGATGTGTTTAGCTAATTTATCTTGATTTTTCCACATCCTATAATCTCCTTCGTTTTAGTTTATTTTTATACCATCGGGCTCATTGCCTGCATTATGTTTGCATTAGATGAGAATCCTTAGGTTGGCATGGCAGTGCTAGGGTGGATAAATTAAGAAGGCTGTGCTTTGAGTTAGTTACTACCATAGTAACTAGATGGAGCATCAACAAGTATGGGTTTGGACTTGTCGAAGGGTCAGAAAGGATGAGGAGCCTAGGTGATCTGACGAGGATAGTGAAAAGGATATTAAAAATGCCAGCATTAATGGAGTTATTGTCAATAGGAATTTGGACAAATGCTCTAAAAGGCTTCTAATTTTTTATTGATTTGGGCACATGGGATCCTATGGATGAAGATGTGGTCTCTATGGACCGCATAGAATTTCATTCAGAGGAGGAACCATGTAGGGATCCTGTTCAAACAAGCATCGGTCAATTAAATCAGGGTTATAGATTTTCAGTCCATGAGACACAATATGGGATCTGTAGTAGGCAAAATGATCACCCATTTTTAATTCATAGAAACCTATAAAAACATGATTTATGTTAAATGATTATTATTATGAGTCTGATCTGGCTTGTTTCTATATTTTTCACTGTTTTTTGAGAGAAATACTTTTTGCCTTGTTATTTACATGCCTTGTTTTAATTGTTTCTTCTATATTTCCATCAAATATTTTGTTTGTTTTTTATATTAATGAAATGAATTATCAAACTTGCACCCCCTATTTACTCATCCACTATTCTTTTGTTTGCACTACAGATGGAATTATGCATAATGCTGCTCGAGTGCTGCAGCCAAGAGAGAACATATCTTCGTTATTATGGGCTTCTAGGACAGCGGTTTTGCATGATCAATAAAGTCCACCAGGAAAACTTTGAGAAATGCTTTGTGCAACAGTATTCCATGATACATCGACTTGAAACTAATAAACTACGTAATGTGGCTAAGTTCTTCGCTCACTTACTTGGAACCGATGCACTCCCTTGGCATGTTCTAGCTTATATACGCTTGACGGAGGAGGACACGACTTCATCTTCTCGAATTTTTATAAAAATTCTCTTCCAGGTATATATCCAGTGTTATGGAATTCTATTTCTTCATTATCTTATTGACGCTTCTAAATTTAAAATAACATATAATTTTAATGCAGGAATTGTCAGAACATCTCGGCATACGTTTGCTTAATGAACGTCTAAATGATCCGACCATGCAAGATTCATTTGAGTCTATTTTCCCCAAGGATAACCCAAAAAACACAAGATTTGCCATCAATTTTTTCACATCAATTGGACTAGGTGGCATTACGGAGAACTTGAGAGAATATTTGAAAAATATGCCTCGCCTCATAATGCAGCAGCAGAAAACTGTGTCAGATTCAGATGAATCTGAAAGTTCTGAAGAGTTGAGTTCAAGTAGCTCTGGCTCTGAATCAGGTTCTGAGTCGGAGTCGGAACCAAGTTTTGAAAGTAACGGAAGGCACAGTAAGAGAAGGAAGAGGAAATGATTAAACATTCTGAAGCCTTGAGTCCCTTATGTTGTCCTCGAGTATATTTTTGACTTTAGAGGTATTCAATGATCTTGTAAAAAGTAAATGTTATTATTTTGTTAATTTTTTTGAGGATTGTGTGTCAAATGGTGTTAGTTATGCATCATGAATTTGGTCTGTGTATTTTGTTCATTCAAATTATTTCTCTTTCAGCAAGTATTAGGAATCAAAGTTGATTACCGGTAATTGGAGGAAAGCTAATATCCCATTTGAATGGTTTGGAGTATTTCTCTGTGCATGAGCTGGGGAGCAGTTAGCAGATTTGACTATTTGAATTAATAGCTGCATTATGCTTTTGCTTTTGCCGTACTGGCTTGCAGTTGGCCACTGGCAGTAAAGATATTGGATTTATCTTTGGCTAGTATAAAAGCTAGATCTTTCTTTTTGGTTGCAGACTTGTGCAATTATATCGATCATCACTTGGAGGGTCTGTTTAAGTAATAGAATATGAATATTGATTGTTATTGTTTCGATGCTCCATGGTCTTGGAATGTTCAATAGCCTTGGACTACGTTTGATTTGGATCCATGAAAATGGAAATAATAAGAGTCAAGTATGTGAGAATAGTTATTCTATAGTTATGCCAATCTTCTTTTGTTCCACTTTTAAATAGCAAAAGGTTTTTTTTTTGGAATAACTTTTGAGTGATATTTTTTTTCATAAAAAATAAAAGTAGATATAAAATATGTTTTTATGATACCTCACCGCTGAGAGATGAGCCGGAAGCAAGCAAGCTTTATTTTTTTAAAGCCCAGCCAGCTCGAGCTCATGACTTTTTGGCATTCCCCAATCATATGATCCATCTGATTGTAATTTCTAATCTTTGCTATTAGATGACCTTTGCAATAGCTGTTATTATAAACAAATGGTGATGGTTGAGTTATATATTGTAACAAATAAAATCTCATTAGTATATAATCTTGAATATAAATCATTAGTATATAATGTTGAATATAAATCTCATTAGTATATAATCTTTATTGTAGTTGTTTATTGTACAAAAATTAAATAATAGAATTTTTGGGTTGTGAAAATTACTTATAGATTATCATATATAAATATTATAAAAAAATACAATAAAGAAGGGCCAAGCTGATTCCGATCTGGAAGTATCCGGATCGTATCTGACCCGATCCGTGTCAAAGTCGGAATCACCTCAAAATTGGGAAAATCCGCACTGGACCCATTTAAGCCATTGCTAGCCCTACCCTATAAAATACCGAGAGAGGCGAGTTTCTGGGCCTCGAACAAGCTAGATGGCCGCCTCCGACACCTACTCGAAGGGTTCTGATTCGGATAGCCTAGGGAAGAGGCGGAGCTCGGCGGACGATCGCCGAGACCGCCGGGCGAGGAATCACCAGTCGGACGGGAGGGGACGCAGGAGAGACGAGGACGGCGAGGATGGTAGAGATGTTAGGGTTCGAGAGAGGGACAGGAAGCGAAGGTCCGACGAGGAGGTGCTGCCGATTCCAACGCCCGAGACAGCCACGACAAGCCTAGATCCGGCGATGCTGATTCTAGGGATCCTCCCAGAGATGAAAAGTAAGCACCGTGACGAGGGTCGCAGCCGCTCCGATGACAAGGGTTCCGATTCGGATGGCCAAGGAAAGAGGCGGAGCTCGGCGGACGATCATCGGGACCGCCGACACGCTGACGATGGAGAGAAGGCGAGGAATCACTGGTCAGTACAAAAATTACTTATAGATTATCATATATAATTTTTTGGCATGTGAAAATTGCTTATAGATTATCATATATAAATATTATAAAAAAAACTTAGAAACTGCTAAGGAGATATCTAGAAAATTATTTTCTAAAAATTTCAATATTATCATATATCAAATAGAGTTTACCATTTTTAGTTCGCTGAAAAAGGCAACAAGGATGTATATGAAGATGCTTTGTCAGTTTCCTCCAACATCTTAAAAATTTTACATAGTTTCAATGCTTTTTGTACTAAATAGATTGTCTCCAATGTATTATATGCTAAATAGATAATGCCTCTAAATATTGTTTCTTTATAAACAAGCATAACTTAGAAAGAGTGAGTTGTTCATAATTTTATTTATATTATTGTACTAATTATAAAAAAATGAATTCATGCACTTCTTGTGTTTTCATACAATTATTATTACCAACTAATATTATTTTAAGTAGTCTATTTAATTTTGTCTATTTTTATAAAGCTACGATATGAGAAAGCTAACTCTCTTGCTGATCATGACTTAATCATGTAAACTCATCAAAATCATATGAGTTAAATCATATCTATTATTTTATCGAATATTGATATAAAACCTTCCTTTATCGGTTATCACTAATAAAAATCAACCTCTAAATTGCAAACAACCACTTCTATTTGCTTTTGATGAGAGTGCAACGAACTAAGAAATCCAATAGAATGTTGTGTCCTTGTCATATGTACAACTTTAGTATAGTACATGTAATGCGACTTTACTAGAAATATAAATGATAATGAGGTTTCCCCTAAGATTTATGGCCAAGAGATTCTCCACAGGAGTCATTTCTCATGATCTTGGATCTGTTAAACATAGCATGACAAATATCATAAATGAGATGAAGGTGGATGAAGTAAACATTCTAGAATTATCACATACTTGTGAAGCTCAAAAGAATTCTTTTTTGTACAATGACAACGAAGTCGATAATGTTATATGGATATCAAACTTTGAGCAATAGAATAAGATACTAGAGATATATGATGCACATCGAAAGACAAGATTGCTGAGATGGCTCTGCAGCATGATCAAGATAAGAAAGAAAATAATGTGGCTGCATAATATTTCACTAAGACAAACTTAGAAACTTTATTTGCACCATTTTTTATTTAATATTTAACATTCATTTTCTTTGCTCGTAGCTGAATTGCATTTCTCATGTACCTGCATAGCCGCTTGTTATACAGAAAACATTCAGACAACATTCATAAATACTAGTTTTTAACAGAATTTTCAAGTCATGTAATTCAGAACAATAGGCAACAACAAGGAAATAGAAACTAGCACCGTTCAATTTTACGATCTTTAACTTTACAAATCAAAAGCCTAAGAATCAAAGGGTACACAAGTCCTTGTAGACCAATCAAATAAACCCTGATTATGCATTTCCTTAACTTCCATTCGCTTCAAAGACAAATGATACCATCACCATCCTATGCTGGCTCAAGAAGTCTATCACCACATTTTTCTTTAACTACCCAGAAAAATAAAGCAACAAGTTTTGATCAAAATCCTAGTTCTGATAACATCCCCAGTTATGATAGCCATCACTCGATTAGAGATACTATTCTACATTGGAGCTCCAATACCTAATTCCACTCAATTTTGAGGCAATATTAATTATAACTGCTACCGATGATAATACTGATGACAACAATGAGAACAACAACAACAACAACAACATGAGCAGAGAATGTTTTGACGGCCGTAACAGAGATGACCATTACAATGTAAGGATGGAAAAAGAAACCCCAACCTAATGATAGAACCCTTCTCCGTTCTATTCTCTATATTTCCCCCAAACCTCAACCTTTCTCATAGAATTAAGGAAGATTACCTACCCAATCATGTTGGAGTATTTCAAAATTCCAAACCTACCCTTTCTTTTTCTTGTGTACTTTCTTTAGTCCCACATTGAAAAGAGATGAAACTCAAATGGTCTTTATATAGTCTTTAATCTTTTTTAACCTCGTGAAGTAAAGAAAGTAAGTAGCACACGCGCGCACGAGCGCAGGAAAATGGGTTTACCGGGTGCGTCGTGCTCGATCATCGTGCGTAGGGGCGGACGCCCCCTGCGCAGGAGTTGGGCTTGAGCCTGGCTTGTTTTTGCCATTTGGTTTTTTTTTTAAATTTAAATTTTATAATCGTTTTGGTTTTGTCTCTTGGTAAAACATCAGATCCGAGGATTATCACAAGAAAAATCTTATCTTCCTCCTCTTCATACTTCTCTCTGTTTTCTGTGTTTCTGAGGGATTCTGGGTTGTTCGCTAGTGTCACTGCATCTGCGAGTGTACACTTAGAGTGACCCGGTTGTTGTATTCTGGAGAATAGGCCGTCATTACCTGCTACATCGAGATTCATTCTCCGAGGGGCGCAATTATTCTTAAGGACAGTGAAATCATGCCTCAACCGATAAGTTTTCCTTACCATCTATTCTTTTCATAACAATCTTAAGAATAGATCACTATGGATTCTGCTCTGATTATTTTTAGATCAATTCCTGATACTTCAAAAATTGAAAGTTTCAATTGCATGCATTTTAAGAGATGGCAAGAACATATTTATTCTGCATTGTATATAATTAATTTTGCTCAGTATTTAAATCAATCGAAACCGATAGACAGGTCTGAAGATTTTGACACTAAACTCAAAGAGTGGGAACGTGGAAATAATGTATGTAGGCACACAATTCTGAGTACACTGTCAAATGAACTTTTTGATACCTACTGTTCGTACAAAGAAGCTGTAGAAATTTGAGAGAATCTGAATAAAAAATATATCTTAGAAGATGCTGGAATACAGAAAGTAAGTAGCCCACGCGCGCACGAGCCCAATGGATACCCAAGCCAAAATTGGCAGATTCAATTCGGAAACGGGTTAACCGGGGGCATCGCACTCGATCATCACGTGCCGGGTGTGACCCCCCCACCCCCGCGCGGGAGTTGGGCTTGAGCCTGGCTTATTTTTGCCTTTTTTTTTGAATTTAAATTTTATAACTGTTTTGGTTTGTCTCTTGGTAAAACATCTTGTCCTTTAAATAAACGCCTCCTTCTTCTCTTTTTAAACCCTATTCAGATCCGAGGATTATCACAAAAAAATCTTATCTTCCTCCTCTTCATACTTCTCTCTGTTTTCTGTGTTCCTTAGCGATTCTGGGCTATTCGCTAGTGTCACTGCATCTGCGAGCGTACGCTTGGAGTGACCCGGTTGTTGTATCCTGGAGGATAGGCTGCCATTACCAACTACACCGAGATTTATTCTCCGAGAGGCGCGATCTATTCTTAAGGACAGTGAAATCACGCCTCAATCGATAAGTTTTTTCTTACCATCTATTCTTTTCATAACAGTCTTAAAAATAGATCACTATGGATTCTGCTATGATTACTGCTAGATCAATTCCTGATACTTCAAAAATTGAAAGTTTCAATGGGATGCATTTTAAGAGATGGCAAGAACGTGTTTATTCTGCATTCGATATGATTAATTTTGCTCAGTATTTAAATCAGTCGAAACCGATAGAAAGGTCTAAAGATTTTGACACTAAACTCAAAGAGTGGGAACATGAAAATAAAGTTTGTAGGCACACAATTCTGAGTACACAGTCAAATGAACTTTTTGATGTTTACTGTTCATACAAAGAAGCTACAGAAATTTGGAAGAATTTGAATAAAAAATATGTCTTAGAAGATGCTAGAATAGCGAAAGTAAGTAACCCACGCGTGCACGTGCCCAATGGAGACCCAAGCCAAAATTGGTAGATTCAATCCGGAAATGGGTTAACCGAGGGCATCGCACTCGATCATTGCATGCAGGGGGGACCCCCCCTGCGCAGCTGTACTGGAGTTGGGCTTGAGCCTGGCTTGTTTTTGCCGTTGTTTTTTTTTTTGAATTTAAATTTTATAACTGTTTTGGTTTTGTCTCCTGGTAAAACATCGTGTCCTTTAAATAAACGCCTCTTTCTTCTCTTTTTAAACCCTATTCAAAACCGCACAAGAAAAATCTTATCTTCCTCCTCTTCATACTTCTCTCTGTTTTCTGTGTTCCTGAGCGATTCTGGGCTGTTCGCTAGTATCACTGCATCTGCGAGTGTACACCTGGAGTAACCCGGTTATCGTATCTTGGAGGATAGACCGCCATTACCTGCTACATCGAGATTCATTCTCCGAGGGGCGTGACCTATTCTTAAGGACAGTAAAATCACACTTCAACCGATAAGTTTTTTCTTACCATCTATTCTTTTCATAACAATTTTAAGAATAGATCACTATGGATTCTGCTATGATTACTGGTAGATCAATTCCTGATACTTCAAAAATTGAAAGTTTCAATGGCATGCATTTTAAGAGATGGCAAGAACGTGTTTATTCTGCATTGGATATGATTAATTTTGCTTAGTATTTAAATCAGTCGACACCGATAGAAAAGTCTGAAGATTTTGATACTAAACTCAAAGAGTGGAAACATGAAAATAAAGTATGTAGGCATATAATTCGAAGTACACTATCAAATGAATTTTTTTATGTCTACTGTTCATACAAAGAAGCTGCAGAAATTTGGAACAATCTGAATAAAAAATGTCTTAGAAGATGCTGGAATACAGAAAGTAAGTAGCCCACGCGCGCACGAGCCCAATGGAGACACAAGCCAAAATTGGCAGATTCAATCCAGAAACAGGTTAACTGGGCACATCGCGCTCGATCATTGTGCGTTGGGTGGAACCCCCCTGCGCGGGAGTTGGGCTTGAGCCTGGCTTATTTTTGCCGTTTGGTTTTTTTTTTTGAATTTAAATTTTATAATCATTTTGGTTTTGTCTCTTAGTAAAACATCGTGTCCTTTAAATAAATGCCTCTTTCTTCTCTTTTTAAACCCATTTCAGATCCGAGGATTATCACAAGAAAAATCCTATCTTCCTCCTCTTCATACTTCTCTCTGTTTTTTGTGTTCCTGAGCGATTCTGAGTTGTTCGCTACTGTCACTGCATCTGCGAGTATACACCTGGAGTAACCCGGTTATTATATTCTGGAGGATAGGCTGCCATTACCTGCTACACCAAGATTCATTCTCCGAAGGGCGCGATCTATTCTTAAGGACAGTGAAATCACGCCTCAGTCGATAAGTTTTTTCTTACCATCTATTCTTTTCATAACAATCTTAAGAATAGATCACTATGGATTCTGCTATGATTACTGCTAGATCAATTCCTGATACTTCAAAAATTGAAAGTTTCAATGGCATGCATTTTAAGAGATGGCAAGAACGTATTTATTCTGCATTGGATATGATTAATTTTGCTCAGTATTTAAATCAATTGAAACCGATAGAAAGGTTTGAAGATTTTGATACTAAACTCAAAGAGTGCGAACATGAAAATAAAGTATATAGGCACACAATTCAGAGTACACTATCAAATGAACTTTTTGATGCCTACTGTTCATACAAAGAAGCTGCAAAAACTTGAAAGAATCTGAATAAAAAATATGTCTTAGAAGATGTTAGAATGCAAAAAGTAAGTAATCCATGCGCGCACGAGCCTAATAGAGACCCAAGCCAAAATTGGCAGATTTAATCCGTAAACAGGTTAACCGGGAGTGTCGCGCTCAATCATCGTGCCCCTGCGCGGGAGTTGGGCTTGAGCCTAGCTTATTTTTGCTATTTGGTTTTTTTTTTTTGAATTTAAATTTTATAATCATTTTGGTTTTGTCTCTTGGTAAAACATCGTGTCCTTTAAATAAACGCCTCTTTCTTCTCTTTTTAAACCCTATTCAGATTCGAGGATTATCACAAAAAAAATCTTATCTTCCTCCTCTTCATACTTCTCTCTATTTTCTGTGTTCCTGAGCGATTCTGGACTATTTGCTAGTGTCACTACATCTGTGAGTGTACGCTTGGAGTGACCCGATTGTTATATCCTGGAGGATAGGCTGTCATTACCTGCTACACCGAGATTCATTCTTCGAGGGACATGATCTATTCTTAAGGATGGTGAAATCACGCCTCAACTGATAAGTTTTTTCTTACCATCTTATCTTCGCATAACAATCTTAAGAATAGATCACTATAGATTCTGCTATGATTACTACTAGATCAATTCCTGATATTTCAAAAATTGAAAGTTTCAATGGCATGCATTTTAAGAGATGGCAAGTATGTGTTTATTCTGCATTGGATATAATTAATTTTGCTCAGTATTTAAATCAGTCGAAACCGATAGAAGGGTCTGAAGATTTTGACACTAAACTCAAAGAGTGGGAACATGAAAATAAAGTATGTAGGCACACAATTCTGAGTACACTGTCAAAAAACCTTTTTGATGTCTACTGTTCATACAAAAAAGCTGCAAAAATTTGGAAGAATCTGAATAAAAAATATGTCTGAGAAGTTGCTGGAGAGAGAGTGACTTGGGATGTGCGCCCGGTTGCGCTGGAACTCGTGCGACGGGTGGGGTATTCCTTCAAACACCTGGGGGGCGTAACAGACGAGGTCTCGGGAGGGGGAGTTCGGGTGGGTCCGGCTGTAGCCGGGCTAGGGGGGTCTCTGTTCGAACGCCGGGCAGCACAATGGGGTCACCTGGCCGGGACGATTCTGGGAAGGCGGAGGCGGTGGACCAGGGTGAGAAGCCGTCGCGATCTCAGCCGACCGGTCGGTCGTGGGCGGAGGTGACGAAAGGAATGGCGAGGCCGCCGCCGCCGCTCTGGACAAACGACCAAATCCCGGAAGCTGATTTGGAGGCTCTGAAGCTGCGATTCACGGACGTGGTGGACATTCCGCCGGAGGAGGGGGAGCTAGCAAGAGCGGCATGGAGGGATACTGCAGTCATTGTTCGGAGTGTGGGTCGTCGGGTGCCAGCGGAGTGGATCAGCCGGGAGTTGCGAAGGGTCGGGAAGTTAGATTACGACGTCGAGGCCTTCGTGATGTCGAACGACACGTTTGCCTTTCGCTTCCGGACGGAGATGCACCGGGAAGCCGCCATGGACGCCGGGCCGTGGTTGGTGGCTGGCCAGCTTCTAGCCATGGAGAGGTGGAGACCTAACTTTGTGCCGGATGCTGGGAATCTCCATCGGCTTATCGTATGGCTGAGGCTCCCCAACCTGCCAATGGAGTACTGGTCGAAAAACTTAATCTTGAGCATTGCTGCGAAGGCCGGCCGCCCTCTGGCATTGGACAAAACCACGGATCTTGGTCGGAAGATCGGCTTCGCACGAGTCAAGGTGGAACTGGATGCCCGGGAGCCGATCCGACCGGGGACTTTCATCCGGATTGGATCTGATCTGCACTGGCAACTCTTCCGGTTTGAGAATCTCCCAAGCTTCTGCTACAAATGTGCCCGCCTCGGCCATGGTGAGGAGGCTTGCCCGTTTCCTCCAGCCCCGATGGCGACTGCAACTAGTGCCCAGCAGGCATCGTCATCGGAGTCAAGGGAGGGGGATGGGGCGGGGAAGACGGGTCTACCACCCGGGAGCAGGAGCCTTTTTGGCCCCTGGATGTCGACATCTATGATCCGTAAGCCGTGGGCGAGCAAGCCGGCGGCGAAGAAGACGACCGAATCACGAGGGGAGGCATCGCAGGTACGCCACTCACCTGAGCCGGGGCCGAGTTCACCGTGTTTGGTGGCACGCTCTCCCGAGTCACCGGTGGATACGGAGGGGTGGCAAAAGCCCACCAAACTGGCCAGACGGAGGTCGCCGGCGAAGGGGGAGGCGAGCAGCTCGGTAGCCATGAATGGTGAGTCCACCCATCTCGGTGTGACGACCGGGTTGACCGGGTTAGCCCGGAACTCGGTAGTGGAGACGGGCCAGAAGGTAGGCCCGGATGAGTCGGTCCACCAGGCGGACCATGGACCGACTAAAGGTCAGGGTCCAAGCCCAATGAAACGGGCTAGGAGCCCATCAAAGCCCAGTCCAGCAGCCGGAGCGGGGAAAGCAGTGAATGGGCCGGCCCACGGTCTGGCCAGAACCTCGTCTTCTCCCTCCTTCGACGGTCTGGTGCTTCGCCGGAGGGAGGAAGGCAGGAGGCACTTCCGGAGTGCCTCCTTACCTCCGGTGAGGGCTCCTATTCGTCAGAGGCCGGCCGGAGCTCTACTTAGGGGGGTCGATGGTCCTTCAATGGTACTGCGGCCGACCTCTCCACGGGCTGATGGCGCGGCGGTGGACGGGACGGGGCCGGAGGAGCTGGCGGATGGGATGCTGTCGGCGACGACGGTTCGAGAGCAGGTAACCTTGGTTTCGCTCCCCTCCTCCTCCTTGGATGTCCAGGGTACTGCTCTGTGTCGGATGTTGCCGACGAGTGGGGGACTGACGACGCCGGCGACTGCGGCAGTTGATGCCGGGCTGGATCGAGCCTTGAGTGGTAAGCAGGAGGTTGCTTCTACGGTGGAGTCGGGCAAGGGAAAAGGGGTCCCGAGTTTCCCTGTGGAGGTCACGGCTAGTGGATCTCCCATCCAGCCGATCACAGTGTCACGCCTACCTGGGAGTGTGCCGTTGCCAGCAGGGGCGGTGGTGACAAAGGGCGTGCCAGGGGGCTCCAAACAAGGTTCTCCTATTTTGGATCATGGGAGGGTTGTAGATTTGTTGAAGGCTTCAATCCAGGATGGCGCCTTGGCTCCTGGAGTGGGGAAGAAGAACTAATTTGTTTTTTAATGAAGGTGTTAGCTTGGAATTGCAGGGGGGCGGCCAAGCCATCCTTTTTCTCCTCATTCAAGAGGTTAGTTCAGCTTCATGATCCAGAGATTTGCTTTCTTTGTGAAACACGGGTTTCCGGTGACGGATTACGGCGTGTACAGAGGCGATTGGCACGTGACTGGGAAGTCTTAGCAGTGGAATCCCGGGGTCTTTCTGGAGGCATACTGATGTTGTGGAAGCGGGGTATAGGTACGGTGGATGTGTTTTGTAATTGCTCCCAGCAGATTGTTATGGTCATTTCAGAACCAAATGAACCCCCGTGGGTGTTGTGTGGGGTGTATGCTAGCACCGACTACCGGGTAAGGAGGACTCTGTGGGGAGAATTGACTAGTTTGTTGACACAGGGAGTACCGACCATGGTGGTAGGTGATTTTAACTGTATCTTAGGCCCAGATGAGAAGAGAGGAGGTCGACAATACTCTGATTCGGTGGACAGGAGGGAGTTCCGAGAGTTTGTGGAGAGGAATGGGCTGGTGGACCTCGGCTACTCTGGACCTCGTTTTACTTGGTGTAACAATCAATCTGGGCAAGCTAGAGTGTGGGAGCGGATCGACATGGCCATTGCATCCCCAGATTGGATTCAGCGTTTTCCGGCCTACCAGGTTAGTCATCTAGCTCGGATTGCTTCTGACCATTGTCCTCTCTTGATATCGACAGTGTCGGGATCTGTGCATCATAGCCCCTTCCGCTTTGAGAAGCTGTGGTTGTCATATCCCCAGTCCTGGGAGATAGTTAGGGAGGTGTGGAGGGTGCCAGTACGAGGTGACGCTATGCAGAGGGTGTCACGCAGGTTGGAGCTCACCAAACGCCGTCTTCGGCGTTGGAACCGGGAGACCGTCGGTAATATCTTCAGGAGGCTAGAGGAGGTAGAGGCAGCGATATCGGACGCCCAGGGGCGGGAGGATCGAGGGGAGGTGCTTTCGGAGGCTGATCTGGCGGACCTGCGGCGATCATTGGCCTCCCATCATTCCTTGTTGCGGCAGCAGGAGATTTTTTGGAGACAGAAGTCCAGAATTCAGTGGGTTAAGGATGGTGACCGGAACACTAGCTTTTTTCACCGATCCACAGTCATCAGAAGACAGAGGAATTTGATCCGCTCCTTGAGGGTTGGGGCGGGCCACCGTGTGGAGGAGGACTCGGCAGTTAGGCAGGTGTTATTTGAGTTCTTCAGGTCTAGATGGACTGAGGAGGGGGGGATAGTTGAGACGGGAGTTCTCCCACGGTCGGAGTTCAGAGTGGAGGAGTCAGAGAACACAGCCTTGATTCAGCCAGTGACGGAGTTGGAGGTGCAGGAGGCAGTTTGGGGGCTCGCAGAGGACAAGGCCCCTGGTCCGGATGGTTTTCCTCCATTTTTCTTTCGTAGATATTGGTGCATTATTCGGAGGGCAGTGGTGGAGGCAGTACAGCTTTACTTTAGCCGAGCTGGCATGGCAGATGACTGGAAGGCCACCTTCATCACCTTGATACCGAAGCGTCCCGATGCTTCGGAACCGAGTCATTACAGACCCATTAGTTTATGCAACACCCTGTATAAGGTGGTGGCGAGGATCATGGTGGGGAGGATGAGGCACCTTATGCCACGTATCATTAGTCAGGAGCAGGGAGCCTTTGTGGGAGGGAGGAGCATCTCAGACAACATTTTGCTGGCCCATGAGATGATGGGGGATCTGCAGCGAGCCTCGAGGAGGCAATGCTTGATGGCAGTGAAATTAGATATGGAGCGTGCCTATGACCGGATCCGATGGGATTTTCTGCGGCGGGCACTAGAGAGTTTTGGGTTCCACCAGGTTTGGATTGATTGGATTCTTGGATGTGTGCATGGGCCTAGCTTCTCCATTTTGATCAACGGCTCACCATCGTCCTTCTTTCGTGCTACTATGGGGCTACGTCAGGGATGTCCTCTGTCCCCGTTTCTATTCATTATTTGCTCTGATGTGCTTTCCCGAGCTTTGCACACTGCTTGTGGGAATCGGGGGCTGGCACCCTACTGTCCAGCCCCGGGTTCCCAACCTATCTCTCATTTACTATTTGCAGATGACTGCCTTCTACTTGCTAGGGCGAGGGTGTCGGACGCCAGAGCCCTCCAGGGCGTGCTATCCGATTATTGTGTGATGTCTGGGCAGAGGGTCAATCTACACAAGTCCGCCATCTTCTTCAGCCCAAGCACTGTGGGGAGGGTGCGCCGGGAGATCAGGGCGACATTGGGGATACAGGAGCAGACAGGGGCTCTGGTGTATCTTGGGGTTCCCATCACAGGGAGGAGATTACGGGTGGCAGAGTGCTCTACCCTACTGGAGAGGGTGCGGAGCAGATTAGAGGGATGGAGGGCATCATCACTTTCTATGATGGGGAGGTTGACATTGATCAGGTCAGTTCTATGTTCCATGCCTTTTTATCTGATGGCTCATACAGTAGTGCCGAAGACTGTGCTGGTGGGGATTGAGCGGCTCATGCGGAGCTTTCTTTGGGGCTCCTACGAAGGGGGGCATGGGATACATCTGGTGGCCTGGGAGAGGGTGTGTCTACCACTGCGGGAGGGCGGGCTGGGGGTGCAGTCACCCCTGGTGCGACGCGAGGCCCTATTGGCACGGAGGGCGGCACAGTTTGTCCTGGAGCCGCATGGTCACTGGAGCCAGGTTATGATAGCCAGGTACGGCCGGACGGGCCTTGAGGGTTAGGGGATAGCCCGGCGGAGGAGATCCTTTATGTGGCGAGAGATTGAGAGGCATGTGCCTATGGTCCTAGCGCATTCGAGGTGGCTGATCGGTGATGGACGGAGTATTGATGTGCTGGCGGACCCATGGGTGGATACAGTTCCCTTGAGACTATGGCCGACGACTCTCTGTGCTGAGGCGGGGGAGGGTCTCCGAGTTTCCGATCTGCTCCGACCAGGAGGAGCCGAGTGGGATAGTGACAGGCTGGGCCAGCTGTTTGGAGAGCATCTAGTAGAGCGGGTCTGGTCGATTCCCCTTCCGGGGTCAGGAGGTCCAGATGTCAGAGTCTGGAGCACCACCAGTAGAGCGAGCATTGGGGTCGGCGATGTTACCCGGCTTATTCAGCCAGGTTCACAGTCGGGGCTAGATTGTGGTTGGGTGTGGAGGTTTGGGCTACACCAGAGGGTTGCTCTTTTCCTCTGGAAGGTGGCCTGGGCGCGATTGCCGACATGCTCAGAGCTGTGTAGACGCGGTATGGGCCTTTCACCCTTATGCCCGGACTGTGGGGTGGACGAGTCGGTGGATCATGTTCTATTCCACTGTGCATGGGCGAGAGGTGTTTGGAGGCTGACTGGGATACCGGAGGATACCTGGAGGAGTAGGGAGTTTTACTTGGAGGAGGTTCGGCTTTGGGCGGGTTCTACTCAGATGCGGGGATTGGCTATTAGGGCGTCCTGCACAGCGTACCAGATATGGCTGGCCAGGAACGCCCGGGTGTTTTGTCAGCGTCGGCTGTCCCTACGGTTTGTGATGGAGCGGGCCTGTGCTCAGGCGACAGAGATTATTCAGGCAGAGCCAGCTCATAGACCTTTGATAGCTCGGGACATCTGGGGATCCCATAGTGCTTCGGCAGCTCCACACAGGGTATTCTTTACCTGGGAGCCCCCACCCCCGAGTTTCCTCAAGGTCAATTTTGATGGTTCAGTCTTGGACGGTGGTAGGAGGGGAGGGGCCGGTTTTGTTGTTAGGGGCCCGAGGTCGGATGTGGTGGCAGCAGGGGGCCGTTAGATTTTTGATATCTCTGTCCCAGGGGCAGAGTTGCGAGCGGCCTGGTTGGGCTTGTCCTATGTGCGGCGAGTACTTCGGGCGAGTTCGGTCCTTCTGGAGGGCGACTCGGCTACGGTGATCAGCTGGATTCGTAGGGGCCCGGTCGGTCACGGAGATGCTCATCCTCTGCTTCGTGACATATGGATGATGGTGAGGGAGGGTGTTACGCTACAGGCTATGCATGTATATCGTGAGGCCAATGGGGCGGCCGATTGGGTGGCCGCGTTTGTTGCGAGCCACTCTGGAGGCACCCTATGGGCTGGGGAGAGAGAGATGCCCGGAGCTCTTCGGGACATTTTGTATTCTGACTCTTTAGGGTGTATTCGTACCCGTGAGGTATGAATAACCCGCTTAAGCAAAAAAAAAAAGTTGCTGGAATACAAAAAGTAAGTAGCCCACACGTCCTTATTACTAGGAACAACACAACCTTCTGGTTGTTTCATGTAAATTTCTTTATCTAAGTCTCCATTCAAAAATGCAGTTTTTACATCCATTTGGTGAATTATCAATTTATGAATGGATGCTAATGCAATGAGAACTCTAATAGATATAATTCTAGAAACTGGTGCAAAGGTGTCAAAATAATCAATATCTTTTCTTTGTGAATATCTTTTCGCTACTAACCTTGCTTTAAACTTATCAATTGAATTATTAGGTTTTAACTTTCTTTTAAAAATCCATTTACAACCAATTGTTTTAGCACTTGGAGGCAAATCCACTAAGGTCCAAGTATGATTAGACATAATAGACTCTATTTTATTATTAATAGCCTCTTTCCAAAAAGGTGCATCAACAAAATTGTTGCTTCTTTATAAGTTTGAGGTTCATTATCAACAAGAAAAGTATAAAAGTCATTTTCAAAATTTTTCTCTTTTCTAATTCTTTTACTTCTTCTTAAGTCACCTTCATAATTTTCATATGTCTCTTTTTCTTGTTTATTATGAGGTAGAGAGTCAATTTTTTCTTTACCTAGTTTCAAATTGGATCTCCAATTCAGATGAGATGAAATCCACGAGTGGATATATCTTTACACTTGGTGGGGGTGCAGTATCTTGGAAATTATCCAAACAAACGTGCACCGCTCGGTCTACGATGGAGTCCGAGTTTATTGCCTTGGAAAAGGTAGGTTCTGAAGCTGAGTGGCTTAGAAGTCTTATGGGGGATATTCTATTATGGACTAGACCAACACCTTCTATGTCTATTTTTTATGATAACCAAGCTGCTATATATTGAGTTAAGAATAAAGTTTATAATGAAAAAAATAGAAAAAATAGACACATTAGATTGAGATATAATATTGTAAGGTAGCTGCTTGATGATGGGATTATATCTCTTGATTTTGTTAAGTCAGAGTTGAATTTGGCTAATCCTCTAACCAAACCACTAGGTAGAAAACTAGTGAGTGAAACATCGAGGGGGATGGGACTTATACCTATATCGAAGTCAATAACGATAGAAACCCAACATGTGTGATTGGAGATCCCATGAAGCATATTCATATGGGTAATAACAAGTCGTTAGTTGACTGTGAGTGCACTATCATATTTAATTTTGAGAATCCCTCCCTATGGTGTAGATAGTGCAAACTGCAGTGTATGAGGATGAGATAAAGCTCTTAATGGATACCATAGTCCTTTAGGATGGTATGTCTACCAGCAATACACACTTGATGGATCCACCTATATGGGTGTGAGAGTAGGGCCGCTTCCTATGAGAATTAGGCAGTTCTCTAAAGCACTCATGAATATTTAGGTAAGGTGCATGGCCTATTTGCACCAGCCCGTTTAGAACAAGCCTAGAACTTGAGAGGTCAATGTGGTCTATGGGTCACTGATTTACATGAACTTTTGGTTCATAGAAATTTTATATTTCACTAGTCCTAGAAATTTCATATTTCACTAGTCCTAGAAATAGATCATAGTCTCAAAAATACCATTTTGATGCATTGAACTCTCGCGCTCCTTTATATCTTTTATTTTTCTTATTGTTTATTGAATTTTGAAATATGCGGGGGATTGTTGGAGTATTTCAAAATTTCAAGCCTACCCTTCCTTTTTCTTGGGTACTTTTTTTAGTCCCACATTGGAAAGAGATGATAATCAAATGGTCTTTATATAATCTTTAACCTTTTTTAATCTGGTGAAACAAAGAAAGTAAGTAACCCACGTGCGTACGAGTCCAATGGAGACCCAAGCCAAAATTGGTAGTTTCGATCTAGAAACGGGTTAACCGGGCGCGTCGTGCTCGATCATCGCGCGCAGGAGGGGACCCCCCCAACCCCATGGGAGTTGGGCTTGAGCCTGACTTGTCGTATCCGGCACACTCGCTTGAAGTGACCCGGTTGTTATATCCTGGAGAATAGGCCGTCATTACCTACTACACTGAAATTCATTTTTCGAAGGGCGCAATCTATTCTTAAGGACAGTGAAACACGCCTCAACTGATAAGTTTTTCCTTACAATTTATTCTTTTCATAACAAATCATCACCTGTGGGAAAAAGAGTGTGCTCCCTCCTTCCACCTCCCCTCTCCCCCGACTCCAATTCCTCCCCATACGAACCTGCCGCTGGGTGGAAACCCATCCCCATTCCCATTCCCATCTGATGCATACCCATCGGCCGTGCCGAGGCCTGCGACAGGAACCGGTGATCGAGCCCACCACCACCACCACCACCGACGCCCCCGCTCGCCGCCGGCCCAAAATGCCCCATCTGCCTCTGATAGTAGTACTGCTGCCCGATCTGGTGCTGATGGTGCGGGTGGTGGAGTGGGTTCACAGGGACGAGCGGCACGAAGGGCGGCTCCGGCCCTCGGGGGCCGAGGAAGTGGTGGGGGACGGGGCCGCTGGCGAAAAGCTGGTGGTCGGCCGCCGAGATGTGGCCGCCTCCGGCGAGGGCGGCGCCGCCGTGGCCCTCGGCAGAGGAGGAGGTCTGCTGCATGCGCTTGAGGTAGAGGCGGTACTTCTGGAGGTGGCTGGCGACGTTCTCCCGGGTGAGGCCCTCGACGCCCATCAGCTGCATGATGGTCTTGGGGACGGCGTTCTTGATCCCCAGGTGGGCCACCGCATCCACGAACCGTTTGTGGAGCTGCGGCGTCCACACCAGCCTTGGCCGCTTCAGCGTCCGCGCCGCCGCCCCCTCGTCTCCGACCAGGGCGGCTCCGCCTCCGGATTCGTGGTCGGGGAGGGCGGCTGCGGCTGCGGCTGCGGCGGCTGCGGCAGGGGCGGGTCGGTGATGGGAGGGGAGGTCGAAGGCGAGGGCGAGGTCGGGGGTGATGAGGGTTTGCGAGAGGGGCATCAGCTCTTCGGGCTTCGGCAGCTGATCCTCCCAGCTGGCGAACCAGTTGTTACTGCTGTTGGTAGTATTGATGTTTGACGACTCCTCCTCCGATTCTTCTCTCATCCCTCCTCCCATTACTCTTGATCTCTCTACCATTGCTTTCCCTCTTTCTCCTTCTTTTCTTATACTTTTTTATGGGGAGGGAAAGAAGATATCGCCACCAAGGTAGTAGCCTGGTGGTAAGGGGGCGATAATTCCGCCCAAGTTGCCCGGGTTCGAAACGCGCGGGCGTCGATTAAATTAGGGGACCGGATGCCCCACGCCCGGCTGGCTTGTTGGCGGTTATGCTTTCCTTCCACTTGTACCAAGGTGGCGCTGGGGTGACGTACCCACACGTGAGGCGGTGAACCCAGTGGGATGAGCCCACGGGTCGGGGAAGGCACGCGAAACCTGCGATCTGTATCGAACATTTCCTGGTGGAAGGGGGGCCCAGTAATGGAGTTGCTACGCGGGTGGGCTGGTCCCTCCCCCTCCCCTCCTATTTTTTCACCAAAAAAAAAAGAAGATATCAGATGTGGGAAGAGAGAGGCTGATGGAATTGGAGAGGGGAATGAATGGGTGGGAAGATGGTGGCGAGGAAGAGACTTCGAGGTGGATCTCTTTCTTTTGTTTTCTATTTCTGTTGTTTTTGTTTGTTTGTTTTGGTTCGTTATCGCTCGTGATTTATTAAGTGAGGTTTATTTTGGTTATTTGGGATTTGCAATTATTACAGTGACGTTATGGCCATGTTCTTCTCTCGCCTGGAGTTGGTTCGATTTGGACCTCGGTGGCTGGGGCGGTGGGGACTCGGAGGGGGTGATGTGGACTTGGAGAGACTCGCCGTTATATACGGGACGGTGGTACGTTTATGAGCCCGGTTGGTACGAGGGCACTGCTTTTGGTGACGTTCATCCATCCGTTCTACTTCCCAGCGTTGAGCAGGTTTCGAGGGATGTGCACCGGATGGCAGGAGTAAGAAAGAGGCCGGCTTCACCGTCAAATATTTGGACTTCAGAATAATTGCGGCCAGTGATGGTCGGATCTTCAATATTTTAGTTGCGAGTCAGTGTTGTCACGAGGACGATTTGACTATAATTATTAGTTGAATCCAACAAAATATAGGAGGGAGGCGATAACCATGTGCTGCTTAGAAATATTCAAGCTATGATGAATAGTGAGATGGTTTTGCAACAGATTGGATAGCATCATATGTGGCTAATCATTCTGGGGAGATCCTTTAGCTGAGCGAGAGGATTATCCGGTGCGCTCTGGAACTTATTATTTTTTTACTTTTTTGGATGTATTTGTACCTGCCATGTATGATACATCCGTTTTATAAAAAAATAAAATAAAATTTTGAGAGCTAGTTGCTAAAATCTTTTTTAAATTATAATAATATGTCTATAATTCAAATAAAGGTAGTTGTATGATACTACTATTTTTCTCCTACTTAATTTAATTCTTCTAATTATGATAAAGAGTTACAAATAGTACCATTTTGTTTAGTTGTTAGCTCTATTAAGAGAGAGAAAAATGAAATGTATTACCAAAAAAAGAAAAAACTGTAGTTAATACTCCCCAGACAGAAAGGAGTAAAGATTATTAAATGAGCAGTGGATCCTCTATAATCCTCACAATTTGGCTGCACAAGAAGTTCTGATAGTTAAAAAGGAACTATGGTAAAATTATCATTCCAATTAAGCCAATTATTGCCTCATAGACAGAGTGAAGTTTAGAATATTGCAGCTATAGTATTATGCCACATACCTGAACTATGGATATAGATTAAAACTATAGAAGAATCCATACTTATGTCTATGCACAACCTCATTGTAGGTGCTGTAATGAAAAGAAGGATCAGGCAGGTCAATTTGGTGTCCTAAATTTGCGGTCGATGTCTTCTAATGAATTGTGTTTTGAGTAGTTTCTTGTGATTGAAAGGTGCAAGGCTTAGGTATCACAGCCCATGGAAAAAAACCAAAAAAATCATAGGTGCTGAATGATTTTCCAGCACAAGATTATAACATGAAAATATTTCAGCCTTCCGGCTCAACTTGTTGACTTTATAATTATCCAACATAACATCGATTATATATTATGACTGTATCTCTGAGAGTGCATGGCACTTCATGCATCTAAGGTGTGATGTGTCATGAACATTGCAGACAAGTTTGTCCCAACCATAAGTGTTTCCGGAGTTATCTAAGTTGAGTGTGGCATGAAGCCCATGGAAAGATAAACCCTAAGCATAATACCCTTAATTAGAAGATTGATATGTTTGGTTGGAAGCATTGAGGGCAAACATTAGCACATGGACGAAGATTTTTATGCTTCTGTTGGAAAGATGTTCCTTTCTATTGTCAGACTCATCAGGTCCCAACTCCAAATTCTTGAAGATCAAGACATCTGAACTCATGCTACTCATGTATCCTCCCTTCAATCACCATATTTTTTAGGGGAAACTAATGTCCGGTCCATTTTTTGACCGGACTGTAATGATTAATCCCCGTTGAACATAGCTTTAACAACCGGTCCATACCCATTTCCAATGCATAATAAATGTTCATAAAAGACCATAATGCCCTTCACCTCCTTCATCTTCATTTTCCCTTTTTTCCCCCTGTTTTGAATCCTATTCCTTCCAAGACATCCCGTAAGGTCCGCGTGTGCCCGTTCCGCTTCTGCATCATCGGCTCCGACCTCCAGGCCAAGTGCGACTCCCTCTCCACCGCCGCCTCCCTTGCCCTCGACCTCCACCCGTGCTTCTTCCCCACCATCGCCGCCCGCGAGAGAATCCGGAGGCGAAAGGGTTTCGGCCGCGCTCCACCGGCCACGTCGCCGAGCCACCGCCGGCCTCGGCACTCTTCCGGCGCCGCCAGCCTCGCGGGAGGAAAAGGAAGGAGGAGAAGAAAGAAGAAGAGGCATCGGGAAGAAGAGAAGGAAAAAAAGAAAAATAAATAAATAAATGTATATATATATGAATGAACGAATAAATAAATAAATAAAATCAAGTCTTATCTACACACACTTAAATTTTTTTTCTTTCCTTTTCTTCTATTTTTTTCTTTTCTTTTTTTCTTCTTTTCTTTTTCTTTTCTTTTCTTTTTTTCTTTTTCTTTCCTTTTCTTCTTTTTTTCTTTTTTTCTTTTTTCTTCTTCTCTTCTTCCTGTCTTCTTCTTTCTTCTTTCTTCTCCTCCCGCGAGCCGGCGGCGCCGGAAGGGGGCCGGGCCATGGCGGCCGCAGATGGAGGCCACGGGAGAGGGCCCGACCGTGGCGGCTTTATTTATTTATTTTTTATATTTTTTATTTCATTAGAATATATTATTTATTTGTTTATTTATTCATTCATTTATTTATATTTATTTATTTATTTATTTATGCATTTATTTATGCATTTATTTATTTATTTATTTTTCTTTTGTTTCTTTTTTTCTTTTCTTCTTTCCTTTTCTTTTTTTTTCCTTCTTCTTCTTTCTTCTCTTCTTCCCTTTTTCTTCTTTCTTCTTTCCTCTCCTCCCGCAAGCCGGCGGTGCCGGAAGGGGGCCGACCCGTGGCAACCATTGGAGAGGCCGCAGGAGGGGGCGGGGCCACCGTCGGCGGCGGCTGGCCAGCGGAGAACACCTCTCCTCTCGCGAGGCCGGCGGCTCCGGAAAGGAGCTGGGCCACGGCGGACGCGGGAGGAGGGCGGGCTACTACCGGCGATGGCCGCAGGAGGGGGCTCGTGAAGGGGCGGGGGCATTCCTGGCGGCGCGGTCATGGGAGGGGGCTCGGGAGGGGGCAAGCCGAGGCTGGCGGCGGTCGCGGGAGGGAGCTCGGGTGGGGGCAGAACGTGGGAGGGGGCTCGGGAGGGGGCGAGCCAGGGTCGGCGGCGGCCGCGGGAAGGAGCTCGAGCGGGGACAGGCAGTGGTCAGCAGTGGCCATACGTTTTTTTTCTTGTTCTTCTAGGAATGGGAGATCAAAAGGGGCAGGGGCATTTTCGGTATTTTTTGAAAAAAAAGAAAAAAGCTAAAGGACCGGGAATTAAAGTTGGCAGAGATACTGGACGGAAAGTTTTAAGACTGGTCAACAGGGATTTTTTATTATAGTGCGGTCTTTTAAAGGGTGGGGAATTAATTGCCCCTATTTTTTATTGGTCTAATGTCGGCAATACATTCACACACCTATCTACAAATTGCTATTTGACTTGTCACATTTTCCGTTAGTCAACGAGTTTCTTAGCATATACAATAGGATACAAGTGCCCAAACAAATTCTATGCCATGCCGAAATGGGTCAGAAAAAGGGCAAGCAAGTTCTTTAGCATACCTGGTGGGACAGTTGTATAGCTACCATTATGCTGCTGCATCCAGAGATTGATGAAGCGATTAAGAATAAAATGGCCACTGTGCAAAGGTCATTTATAGAGCGCTACATGGTATCTTTAGTTTCGGAACTATAATGGGTCGAAAGATTTGTTTCTGCTATTAAGAGCCGATGTTATAAGCTGCATCACTTTCCAATATCCATTGTGCTGGAATTAGCCGATCCTATCTTCATGATAGATGATCACCCCATCAATCTTCACATAAAAATGTTGAGGTCTTCAAGGAACCTGACTTTGAAATTTCAACCTATCACGAGGAAGAAGCCGAATCTTATCTTGTGGAGCTCTCAGAATGTGCAGACTTAGATAATAAGGAAGAGATCGTATATGCAATTGCAGGAGCATATCAGACTGAACAAGCAATCAATAATGCTTCGGTCAGTGAAATCACACCAATACATGGCTTGTCATTAGAGCCGACCATCCTCTCAGAGAGACAAGTACAGAACAGTAGTTCAAACTGCTTACTGTGCAGCATATCCCTATCCTAAGGGTTGGAGGGAAACCACCTCAATGGATACCACATCTTCTTGCCATCACTAGACATACAAGCCAAATCTATATGTAGGGAGCAACGTATTCTACCGTATCCAACATACCCATGGGTTGGAAGCCAAGTATAGCAATGGGTCTTATGATGGGGACATCAGCTAGGCCACCATTTTATTTGCATATTTATTTTATTTTTATTTCTGGGCTTGTTTGCATTTTAGGGCTTATTTATATTATTTGTTGGCTTATTAGGATTTATTTCTGTGTAAGGGGGTTTTATGCTAATTGTGTATTTGGTCCCTATATATAGGGGACTATTTTCATGATTAGGATTTTTAATGAAGTGATTAAAATTTTCTCCTCTACGTTCTTCTCCTCTCTTTCTCTCTTTCCCCTCTTCTCTTCCTCTCCTCCTCTCCTCCTCTTCTTCCTTTCCCCTATCTTCTGGTTTTCACTGATCTGTCATTACAGCATCCTTCCCCCATCGTAGTGCTGTATAAACTTGGTATCAGAGCCTCGGCTTTGCCCCTATCGCCAAAGCCACGATCCAGTGCTTGTCTTTCCTCTCTCGGGCTTCATGCAAAAAAACAGAGAGGAAACCCCTCATCTGTTTTAGAGGAGAAAGGCCCGACACCCCTCATAGGCCCGCCATTCCACTGCTCGCGCTGTTCCCTTGCCCGCTCGTGGCCGCACCACCCAGAAAAGGGCACGCTCGCTGACCATTCACCACGGGAGACCACCGCGACCCCTGTGGCCACCTTCTATGGCTAGATCCGGGAGTGGGACATCGCTCTCCCTCTCCGTCGCCGCCCTAACGCCTCCCTCCGCCGCTACAACTCGGGCCGCCCGCGTCTGTCGCCAACCGCCTGCATCGGGCCCACAGAGGAGACCGCCACCGGGAAACCCGAGATTGGCTGCCACCGTCACCGTAGAGCCGGGCCCACAGAGGAGACCGCCACCGGGAAACCCAAGATTGGCTGCCACCGTCACCGCAGAGCTGCGGCCGCGACCTCCGCCCTGCCCGCAGCCGCCGCCACGAAGGGCGGCATGTCCTCCCAAAACCGTCGGGAGGTTGAAGAAAAGGATTAACGGGTAAGTCACAAAACCTGTTAACCCGAATCCGGTACCCCGGATCCAAAGAAGAAAAGAAAAGAAAAGAGTAGCATGTGCTTTGCACGCGGAGAAAAAAAAAACTTACCTCTGCTCATCGTCTACCTCTGTTCGCTCGTCGTCGTCGCCGCCCGTGAAGTGCCGCTCCACCCTAGCCGCCGCGGCCGTCGCCCCTCCAGCCTCACCAGCAAAGCCACCGCTAGAAGACCGCCGCCGCCTCCATCCTCCGAGCACCGCCTCCGCCGAGCGCCCCTTCAGGCACCACCTCCTCCGAGCTCTCCCTCCGAACTACAGCGCCGCTCCACCGCTTGCGCTGCCTCCGCCAGGCTCCGCCTCCACCGAGCTTCGTCCACCGACACCGGCGTTTCCGCCATCCTCGCCACCGCGGTTCCGCTGTTGCACGCCATCACCGCACCCGAGGGGACCACCGCCTAGGCCCCCCTCTTCTCCGAGCCGCTACCGCCATCCTCCGCATGCTTCTTCCTCCGCACCGTCTCCCCCTCCGCTTTCCCTTCTCTCGGCCACCTTTCACCTAAGACGTGAACCCCTTTTCCCCTCCCCATCGCAGACCCGCGCGCCAGCTTCCTTGAGCGCGGCCCAGGCCCAAGCAGCCGAAGGTTCGGCTTGGTCCAGGCCCGCGCGCATGCTTCTTTAAGCGCGGCCCAAGCCCAATAGGCCACAGGCCCTGTTTCAGGCCCGATACAGCGCATTCTTCAGTCTATTCCAGAAGCCCAGGAGCCCCTTGTGCTGCAGATCTAGGTCCACATCTCCAGCTAGCTTCATCCGGCGCCAACTTCGTGCTCGAGACTCTACAATAGACGCTTCCGGTTGACTGCATCCGCCACAGGTAACAGGTTCTTCCTTCTTTTGGGCTTGTTTGTCTAATTATGTTCTAGTTCTCATGCATGACAATCCTATTTTGAAAATTATTTTCTTGTCAAACTGCAAAATCTAGAACATCTACTACCACACCCATCCTACTCACTATTTAAATCTAGATATTAAATTAGCACACCTTAGCGATCGGATAATTCTCAACATCCGTCGATCATATAACTTTAGGATTAGAACGACTGTAATACGTACTTGCAACCTAACCTCTTATAGTGACTAATTTCCTACTTTAATTCTGAAATAACCAAAGTACAAATTAGTAACATTTAATTTTAAGTTTCTTTTTTGAAAATTTGCTGATTTCCGAATTGCATTAGTAAGTTGTCCTGCATCACATTTGGTCAGTTAGGGTTCATTAGTAGCATTGCATATCACATCATCAACTAGGAAGCCCTTGCATGCCAACCCGTAGTGGTAGGGAGTACCTTCTCACTCACTCTAAGACCCCTTTAGCCACAATAGATTCTGGAGTTCTGCAAGATCTTGTGGAACAAGTCGCTGCCTTACGAGCTGATCATGACGAATTCAAACGAGAGATCCGTGCTCTAGTACAACATCCTAGGACTCCTGAACCGTCAACCCCAATCACAGCTTATCCCGAGTTTGGTTTGGCCACACCACCTGTAGATCTTCCTCATCTTCCTAGGAACCAACATCCTCATGATCACCAGCACGATCTTGACGAACGACTACTTCGTACTGTAAGAGTAGATGCCCCCATATTTGCTAGTCAACTAGAGCCAAGCATGTATCCTGATTAGAGAGCAGCCATGGATAATTATTTTGAGTGGTACAAAATGACTGACGATAGAAAAGTACGATTCACTAAAATAAAGCTTATTGGGCAAGCTCACTGGTACTGGCATAATGTTGAACATATGCATGAGACCCAAAGGCTTCCTCGTATCACCACCTGGGAGGATATGAAGGAAAAGCTGAATGAGAAGTATCTGCCATTCTCTTACCGACAACGCCTTATGGATAGGTGGCAGAAACTAACTCAAGGGACATCAACCGTTGCTGATTACATTGCACGATTTGAGGAGTTTCATATGAGGTGCAGTGCCATCGAAGAGGAGACTGTTACTCTCTCTAGATTTCGGGCAGAACTCCGCGAGAAAATCCAGAAAGAACTAATCCTCTGAGAAATTACTACTCTTGGCCAAGCATACCAGTTGGCTCAAGATGTAGATAGTTTCTTACAAACCCCTGTAGTGAGGCGTACCGACCCTCAATCCATGGCCCCAGAAGCCCGACCTAATCAAAACTACCTCCCACAACCCAGGCAGCTTCCCAATCCTTCTAACCAGCCCGGCCCTAGCCAAGCACCGATTCGGACATCCCCGATACCTGTCCAGAACTCTTCAAATGATAAAGAAAAGGGCATACTAGATCCCAATCCTCATTCTAGAAGCCAAACCCAATGTTTCAGGTGCCAAAAGTTTGGCCATATCGCGTCCCAATGTAATGCTAAGACCTATCTAATGACTGAACTTGAAGTAGGGACCCAGGAGACTGAATGTGTCGAAGAAATCTATGAACCAAACATCGAGGATTTTGTAGAAGACTTTAGAGACGAACAGACCGGGTTAGAGTTTATCCGGCCTGAACCCCAAAATGAGCCCACTGATCGGAATGACCAAAATCCTGGGCTTCATGTGGTTCGGTATACTCTAGCTCAAACCAAGATCGAACAAGATTGGCGCAGAACCTCCCTATTTTACACGCTTATTAAGATCAATGGTAAAACATGCAAAATCCTATTTGATAGCGGAAGTTGCATCAACGCCATTGCGTCTGGAGTTGTTTCCCGCCTCGACCTGAAATCTACCCCTCATCCCAACCCATATAAGGTAGCCTGGGTAGATAATACATCCATCTCGGTGTCGGAAAGATGCCTTGTTCTGATTCAATTTGTATCTTATAAAGACGAGATCTGGTGCTACTGCCTTCCGATGGACGTAGGTCAAGTCATTCTAGGAAAATCTTGGTTATACGATAGGGATGTCACACTTCATGGACGTTCGAATTAGTGTAGCTTTATGTTTCAGGGTCAGAAAATTATACTGAACTCATTGCCCCCTCGGGAGCCCGTCCCTACCAAAAAGAGTGCTACCCTATAGAAAGATGAATCACTTCACATCATTACTTCGAACGCGGTAATGAAAGATATCGACAGCCAATCACCTATGTTTAACCTTGTGGCTAGAGTTATCAATGTGAAGTCGAATCCTGAGCACCCACCCGCAGTAGTTTCCCTGTTGGAGGAGTTTCACTCTGTTTTTCCTCGGGATCTTCCGGATACACTTCCTCCGATGCGTGATCTCCAGCATGTCATTGATCTCATTCTTGGAGCATCTTTGCCAAATCTTCCCCATCATAGGCTCAACCCAAACAACCACATCGAACTGAAATATCAAGTTGACAAACTCCTCACTCAAGGATATATTTGTAAGAGTTTGAGCCCCAGTGCTATACCCACACTCCTCACCCCCAATAAAATTACGGTTAAGTGTCGTTTTTCCATCCCTAGGATGAACGACCTCTTAGATTTTATGTCTAAAGCCACGATCCCATGGCAAGATGTCAGTATGGACTTCGTGTTGGGATTTTCTCATACCTATATCAAGCACGATTTCATATTTATGGTTGTGGACCATTTTTCAAATATGGCTCCCTTTCTCTTATGTCCTAGGACTTCTAACGCTTCTAGAGTTGCCAAACTTTATTTCAATGAAGTCGTTAGACCTCCTGACCTTCCAAAATCTATTATATCTGATAGAGATATTAGATTCGTGAGCTCCTTTAGGAAAATTCTTGGGCACATAATTGGCACTAAGTTAAAATTTTCGTCGGCCTATGCTAGGACCTGAGATTTACTGTTACCGACTACCGAGTTTGCATATAATAGTTCGGTCAATATGTCCTTAGGCATGAGACCTTTCGAAGTGGTGAATGGATATAAACCTAGGCAGCCCTAGACTTGATTCCCATGTCTCATCAACATAGAGTCTTTGAGTCTGCACAATCATTTGCATCACACCTGCAATCACTGCATCAGAAAATCAGCAAACATATTCACTCTAATAACTTAAAATATAAATCCCTTACTGATTTGCATAGATGTTATAAAGAATTGAATGTAGGCGATTATGTTATGGTGAGAATTAGACCTGAATGACTCCCTTTGGGAACGTTCAAAAAGTTGCAATCTCGTAGTGCGGGACCGTTCAAAGTCCTAAAGAAAATCAGTTCGAATGCTTATGTTGTAGATCTTACTGAAGCTTATGGGATTAGTGCGACATTTAATATTAAAGATTTAGTCTCATACAAAAAGTCAACATTCATTCCTTTTGATCCTTTTGTTGATGCACCCGCTTTTGTTGATCACCCTGACCCAGTACCTGCTATTGAGCCTCCACCTCCAAAGTTTCATGCACGCAGAGAACACATAGAACATATATTAGATGAGCAGGTTATATCTATCAGAAGAGGAAGCTACCAACGTTACCTTGTTTAGTGGAAAGGTCGATTCGAATCGGATGTGACGTGGATTTCGCGAGCAAAGTTGCAGCGCCTTGACCCTGACCTTCTGGAGCAGTACGACAGCCGGCCAGATCTGCACTCGAAGGGGTCGAGTTTTTTTTTCCATCCGGAAGGAGTTGATGGGGACATCAGCTAGGCCACCATTTTATTTGCATATTTATTTTATTTTTATTTCTGGGCTTGTTTGCATTTTAGGGCTTATTTGTGTTATTTGTGGGCTTATTAGGATTTATTTCTGTATTAGGGGGTTTTATGCTAATTGTGTATTTGGGCCCTATATATAGGGGACTATTTTCATGATTAGGATTTTTAATGAAGTGATTAAAATTTTCTCATCTACGTTCTTCTCCTCTCTTTCTCTCTTTCCCCTCTTCTCTTCCGCTCTTCCTCTCCTCCTCTTCTTCCTTTCCCCTATCTTCTGGTTTTCGCTGATCTGTCGTTACAGCATCCTTCCCCCATCGTAGTGCTGCATCATCTTATCTCTACCAGATTCTTCATGGTTTCTACTTGCTACTCAAGCTTAAGTCCAGCCTCTTCTAGATCCTCTATAGCTTTTAAATCGGTCAAGTTGAATGATATCCAAGTCCAAAATGAGGCCTGACAGATACATCCCATCCTCCTAATCGTCAAATGATGGGATGTGGGGGGCATTGTTTACACCACATTCATACTAGCTATGATCAAAAGGGAGATACGCCAAGGAAGGTTCAGGCCAAACCACCAAAGATGCAGGCCAAGTAAATATGGTGTACATCCAAGAGGGCAAGAGTGCTCGGCTTAGGACAAAGCCTTAGTGGACCAGAGTCCAATAATAGTGGTTGGCCAGCGATTACAACTAACCGTGCATGACAAGTGTAGTCAAACATACCATGCATGGAAATAGTGGCTCATATCGCACATAGCAACAAAGGCGAATGTCCATATTAAGTAATAGTACCCAACTTTCCACAGTCCATGACGTGAGAAGTAGGATAGCACTACCTATCATATAGAGTTGATCATGGACCAAGCCTTGGGCCTAAACTACATTCATTTGTAGTTGAGCTTATGGTTGGGCCTCTTTAAAATTTGATATTTTTGTGCTCAAGTAGGGCCCATAATCACTATTATCATATATGGTAACAGTAGGCCATGTCGCATAAAATAGTGAGAAACATGCCTAAGATGAGTAGTAGCACCTATCTTACTAGTTAAGAGGAGCCAATGATAAATATCAAATTATAATTTGAACAAAAGAACCCTTCGACAATCTAACTTACCAATGATTTTTTTTTTATTTTAGCTTACCTTACCAGTAGTCTTGTTAGCCTAGGAGTAGTGTTAACTTAGACTTCTACTATCATAGAGTGAGCTTCTTCCTCGAACAGTGGTGTGATAATGGCGAAAATCTCTAAAAATCAAAGCACCTAGATCCATGCTACTCTTGCATCGTCCCTTCGGTCACTATCTTTCTGATTGCTCTAATGTCAGTGGTACACTTGCACACCTCTCTACTCGTTGTTATTTGACTTATCACCTTTTCCATCAACCAACGAGTTCCTTGGCACGTCCTGATGGGACACAAGGGCTGAAACAATTTCCACGGCAGGTCCAAAAAGGATAGGAAAAGGCAATACTTCCTTTCACGACTCCTACATTTTAGCTAGTGTCACCACTCCTTCTACGTTCCAGATAGGAGTAACTGCTGGTCAGTCATCCTTGTTGGGTTTTACTTTACTAAAAGCTTTATCCTAGGCCAATAGCTTTCACTCCTCTTGATCTGCACCTTAGGTACTAGGGCTGCACCTTGATGCTTTAGCCTTGCCCTTGGTATTTCAGCTTGCATCTTTGGAATTTCAGCCTACACCTTTAGTGTTTTGACTTGTACTCCAAATACTCTGTCCGAGGTTGGCATCCTTTTAATAGAAGCCAGCCTGCTGACTGAGTACTTCGGCCTACAGATTGAGTACAACTTTGGCATATTGCAATGCAATTTGATCTGCTAGCTGAGTCCAACTTCAACCTAGGGGTTGAGTACTTCGACCTACTGACCGAGTTCTCAGTTTGCACCTTCATACTTGATCGAAGGTTGACGTCCTTCTAGCACCTCTTATTCTACCGGCAAATATGTCTCTCGTACAAACCTATTATTACTCAATTTATACTAGATGACTTTCTGAAGTTGATCGTTAATAGATCTATGGATTGCAGTCATTGGTCTGCATATGTTGTAAATATAGGTGTAGCTTAGGCTTTAGTTGGACATTTGGATGATTAGGTTGCAATTTAAACCGCAAGCTTGAACCAGATCTATACTGTAGACATGAACTTCAATGTTAAGTCAAATGAAGGATTTGGGCCTTGGTTAGTGTGACTGTACATTCATAGACTGGTCTGACAGATGATCTTTGTAGGACTACTATAGAACAATTCACATAGGATATGGTGGCTATGGATATATATTGTATATGTTTCTTTGTATTTGAATACAGTAGTGTATATTGCTTTCAATATAGGTAAAGTGGTATATGTTGTTTTAGATATAGATTGTCACGCCCCGACCTAAGATTACGAGCCGAGGGTCATGGAAATCGCCGCATGCTCATAGAAAACTCTCTACACAAACATACAAGGCATTTCATCATGATAAAGAGGAATAGAGAATTAATTGGTCATAAGGTTGCTCAATATACATTATCTATAAATAAATGAACCGCATGCAATTTTATTTAATTATAGGTCACCTTTTACAATATCACCGAAATCAATGATCTTTTATAGTGATCGACAACTTGGTAGAACAACAATCATGTCCTTTCTAGTAGCTAAATGCCATCTATTGCTCCTGTAGTACACCAATTTTTGAATACCATGCCGGGCAAATAATCTAGTTGGTGATACTGTAGCAATATCCTTCATAACCAAAAATTTATTCCATATGTACTTAAGCATATATTATATTGAACAGCATATGTATTTGATTTTCAAGAGCCGATTCTAATTTAGTATGGAATCCAATACTTTGATTCTTATATCTTTCATATTTTTAGAAATTTTGTCATTATTATTATTAAATATATTTATAGACTAAATCATTAGTTAGTAGCTTTGATGCACAATGAAAATTGAGTTTTCGAAATAATTGTACCTACTTGAGATGTGCACCATCCAACCGGGTCCTAATCCAACATCCATTTTGAACCTAGATTTGAAATGTACTCCAATTGGATGGATCCGCACCAGGACTTTGACCACGTCCAGATTTCAGTGCGGATCCCATCCAATTCTTGGATGAGTTTGGGCCCTTTTGGGTTATATAAATAAAGATCTGGATTCAAATTATCAAACCCCTCAGCAAGCCTGGCTTTTGGTTCTGGAAGTATCCGGATCGTATCTGACCCGATCCGTGTCAAAGTCGGAATCACCCCAAAATTGGAAAAATCTGCACCGGACCCATTTAAGCCATTGCTAGCCCTACCCTATGGGGGCGTTTGGTAACCCCAACAGGATCACCATAGTGATCTAAGATCCCCGGTGATTCGAATGCTGGGATGATTTGATTCCCAGTGATCTAAGATCAATATGTTTGGCAGGCAATGGTCCAGTGATTAAAAATTTTCGGATATCCATGAGTAACTTGTTTGGTATGGTACGAGAATCTAAAATCACCGACCACATATTACCACAAATACCCCTGATATATTTTAGATGGATTTTTTATGTGTTTTTAATTCTCATGAATCAAAAATATAAGTCAATATGCTAATTTCTATAATAGGATCACCGCCATGTAGGATCACCGTGGTGCAACCAAACGCGGTGATCTCATCACCTCCACCCACATGACTCGGTGATGGGATACCGTCCTTGAGGTCAGGAATCCAAGATCAACCCAGGGCAATGATCCTAGGTTGAAAATTAAAGACAAAAATACCTCTCAAGTTAGCAAAAAAATTGATATATCAATATACCATCAATACATTATGTCAATATTATATATATATAATATTATGTTGATATTATATATTATATTAATGATATAAATTATATTATAAAATATTACTAATCATATTATTATGCTATTACTATTGAAGGATAATTTTAAATTATAGTAGAAATATATTATTATATTTTATATTTATATAATGAAAATATTTAATATATTACTATATTACTCCTATTTACCTTATTTTTCTAATCAAAATAATTATTTGTATTAAAAAAATGTATTATAAGTATAAATAAAAATATTAATTCTATAATGAAAAATAACATATTTTTATAAGATTAATAATTTATAGGAGTAATAAATATATTTTTATATGATATATTAATAATTAATATATTGATAAATATATTAATATATTATTATAATATATTTTATATGATTAATAAATATATGATAAGGGCTACTAAAAGTAGAATATGTGACAAAATTATGGAGCTATTATAGAAATTAGCATATTGGCTTACATTTTTAATTCATTGGAATTAAAAACACATAAAAAATCCATCTATAATATATCAGGGATATTTGTGGTATTATGTAGTCAGTAATTTTGGATCCCTGAATCATACCAAACAAGTTACTCATGAATATTTGGAGATTTTTAATCACTGAACTATGGTCTACCAAACATATTGATCTCAGATCACTGGGATCAAATCACCTTAGAATTCAGATCACCAGGATCTTAGATCACTGTGGTGATTCTGTTGGGTTACTAAACGCCCCTATAAAATACCGAGAGAGGCGAGTTCCTGAGCCTCGAACAAGCTGAATGGCCGCCTCCGATACCTACTCGAAGAGGTCCGATTCGGATGGCGAAGGGAAGAGGCGGAGCTCGGCGGATGACCGCCGGGCGAGGAATCATCGGTCGGACGGGAGGGGACGCGGGAGAGGCGAGGATGGCGAGGATGGTAGAGATGTTAGGGTTCGAGAGAGGGACAAGAAACGAAGGTCCGACGAGGAGGTGCCGCCGATTCCAACGCCCGAGACAGCCACGACAAGCCTAGATTCGGCGGTGCTGATTCTAGGGATCCTCCGAGAGATGAAAAGTAAGCACCGTGACGAGGGTCGCAGCCGCTCCGGTGACAAGGGTTTCGATTCGGGTGGCCAAGGAAAGAGGCGGAGCTCGGCGGACGATCATCGGGACCGCCGACACGCTGACGATGGAGAGAAGGCGAGGAATCACTGGTCAGTACAAAAATTACTTATAGATTATCATATATAATTTTTTGGCTTGTGAAAATTGCTTATAGATTATCATATATAAATATTATAAAAAAAAAACTTAGAAACTGCTAAGGAGATATCTAGAAAATTATTTTCTAAAAATTTCAATATTATCATATATCAAATAGAGTTTACCATTTTTAGTTCGCTGAAAAAGGCAACAAGGATGTATATGAAGATGCTTTGTCAGTTTCCTCCAACATCTTAAAAATTTTACATAGTTTCAATGCTTTTTGTACTAAATAGATTGTCTCCAATGTATTATGTCACGCCCCAAATCCGGATCATGACACGGCCGTGCTATTGCAATCTTATGCACACAATAACACGAAGCCACTTAAAATTTCATAATAAAAATAAATAGTTTCATTTACTAATGTCATAACATTATTCATGAAGTTGGAACAGTACAGAGCTTCTAAAGTTTAATTATTACATAACATTTTCAGTTACCCCAACCCTGAATAACACCAAGCACCCTGCTCCTAGTAGTCTTATTCATCTGTAGAAAAAAATAGATGCAAAGATATGAGCTACACAGCTCAGTAAGTAACCAAGTACTATCTTATTGGATCAAGTACAATTATGCCAATGCAGTGATTAAAAAGCCATTAGTTGTAGCAAAATAAAACATTTTATAGATGATATACACAAATCAGGTCACAAAGCAATGCATGTTCCATCCATGAAAGTTCAAAATCATGATAATGCAAATTATATAGAAATATTGCCATTTATTCATACTTTATAAAACATACTCTCAGACGGATGTGCTGCTATGGTCATTATAATCCCGTGACAGGGCCTGTTAATCTTAGTCGACTAATTCTGTTATTCGTTACCAACTTTAACCCGTTGGCAGAGGGCCTGTTATTCTTTGGATGCTAGCTCTAGGGTGTCGACTGGCCTCTATTTCTAGAGGTGGTCATAGCTATCTGAGAGTTCATAAATCATATTCCTTTTCTTTCATAAATCATAATCATCATAAATAGGTTGGAAAATGATAAATGACATTATATAATTTAAAATGTATAAACATGCCTCAAATATCATTTTTCATGCAGTCTAACATAATCATAATTTCATAACTCATACATCATCAAATATTCATGAAGGATGCTCTTTAATCAAATTCATGTATCACATGCAATCATATACTTGATCCTAATTTTAAGGAGAATATATCATAACCAATACATTTTTATAATGATGAATAAATAGTAATTTAAAAACTTTAAGATTAGTGCCAAGGTTACTTACAGCAATATGCTTTCCAAATTTTTTACGTCCGGGTGACAAATCCTTGATCACCTAAATAAATAACATAAGGGTCACATTATTCTCTATTTATTTCATAATTTTCTAATTTATCATAACATGAATTTACTTGCTTGGATCTCAAGTCCAATTTACCTAATTTAGAGCCCTTGGACTCGATTTAGAACCAGATTGGGTTCATGTAGGTCAATTGGGTCTTTAATTAAAGAATTGGGCTCGGTTCTTAATTGGGTCTAGCCCTTTCGGGTCAATTTGGTCTTCTGATTAGGTTATTGGGCTCAATTTCAAGTCCAATTAGATTTAATTTTGGTCCAGGGTCAATGTGGCTGATTTAGGCTTGAGTCAGGGTCAACCCGAAGTCAATTTGGTCTCAATTTAGTTAAACTGATTTTGAATTGGTCTTGATTCATATTCAATTTGGGTCTGCCGAGACTAACTCAGCTTAATTGGGTTCAGACCAACTCAATTGGGCTTAATTTGGTTCGGATTTAACCCAATTCACAGTTTGGGTTCGTTCGGACTTAGCCGATTCTGATTAGGCTCGGGTTTAGACAAATTTGGCTAAACCCATTTTTCTTTTCTTTTATTTGGGCCTAACAGGTTCGAACCCGAACTCGGATCCGACCCGTTAAGTCGGACCCGTTAAGGGTCTTTTTTTTTCTTTTATTTTATTTTATTTTCTTTTTATTTTCTTTTTTTTTCTTCTTTTCTTCTTTTTCTTTTCTTCCTTCTTCCTTCCCGAACCTTCTTCTCCCTCCTTCATTTCTTCTCCTCCTCTTCTCTCGCGACGGAAGAAAAGGAGGAGGGCTTGGGAGAGGCCGAGCAGCACCCCCCCTAGGCCGGCCGGCGGCTCCCGGCTGGGCCTGCGGCACACGCAGCCGCGCTTGCGGCTGTGCGGGCGGCGGTGGCAGGTGGCCTACGGCCGCGCGAGTGGTTCGCAACCCGTGGCCGCGGCGGGTGGCCTGCGGCCGTGGCCGGCACCCGCGATTGGCGATCCCAGGTAATCCTTAAGCCTTTTTTTCCTCCTCCCCCTTCCTTCTCCTGTGAAAGGGAGATCGTACTCGAGGAGGACGCTAGCCGCAACCGGTGGCGCTCCCCGGCCGGTCCGCGGCACCGGCCGACCCTGCGGCCCCGCGGCTTGCGGCCTCCCATGCCGCCGTGGCTTGTAGCCGACGTAGCTCGCGGCCACATGCAGCGGGCGCCCGTCTCCCCTTTTTTTTTCTTTTTTTTATCTAATCACTATCTAGATCTACCAAGAATAAAATATGAGGAAGGGCGTTACCTGAAGGGGATCGTTCGTCTCCTACTCCGGCGACGTGGCCCTCTGCTCCGGCAGCGTGGGTCTAACACCGGATCCTGCCAACCGTGAAGGTTTGTGAGAGAGAGACAATGGAGAAGAGGGAAGAGGATGATGAAATTCTCCACCGATTGGGGCTTCTTGTAGCCTCCGATTGCTGGGGAAGGCGAACAGTTGTAACCGCCCACCATCAGGCGTTACAAACGCCTGCACGATGGTGTAATGGCCCCCCTCCGTTTCTCTTGGGAGTGGGGCGGTTATCACATTCTCCCTTCCTTATTAGAATTTCGTTCTCGGAATTTACATACCTGCATTGTCAAAGAGTTGCGGATGTCTTGCTCGCATATCCTCCTCAAGTTCCCATGTGGCCTCTCTCTCTAAATGGTTGCTCCACTGAACTTTCACATAAGGGATGATACGTCGCCTCAGGACCTGCTCCTTATGAGCAATGATGCATAAAGGATACTCTTCATAAGTCAGGTCTCTATCAATCTGCAGGGGCTCGTGCTGTACTATATGGCTGGGATCAGGAATGTATCTCCGTAGAAGAGAAACGTGAAAGACATTATGCACACTAGATAACTCTGGTGGCAAAGCCAGTTTGTAAGCAACCTCCCCTACTCTGGCAAAAATCTCAAAGGGTCCAATGTAGCGAGGATTCAGTTTACTATGTCTTCCAAATCTTGTAACACCTTTCGAGGGTGAAACTTTTAAGAATACAAAGTCCCCCTCTGAAATTTCACTTCTCTTCTTTTCTTATCTGCCCAGCTTTTCTGTCTATCTTGAGCTGCCTTGAGCCTTTTCCTGATCAGTAGAATCTTCTCCCTAGCACTCTAAACTAATTCAGGGCCCAACAACTTCTTCTCTCCAACATCATCCCAATGTAGAGGAGACCGATATTTTCTTCCATACAAGGCTTCATAAGGTGCCATCTGGATGCTAGAATGATAACTATTATTGTAAGCAAACTCCACTAGTGATATATGATCATCCCAGCAATCTCACAGATCAACAGTGCAAGTCCGTAGCATATCCTCCAAGGTCTGGATCGTCCTCTCTGACTGACCATCAGTTTGAGGGTGGTAAGCAGTGCTGAGTCTCAGATCAGTGCCCATAGCAGTCTGGAAGCTTCTCCAAAATTCAGATACAAAGCAGGGGTCCCGATCAGACACAATGTTTACTGGTACCCCATGTAAGCGTACAATATCATCAATATACCTCTGAGCCAGCCTGTCAAGTGAAGTGCCAACCCTAAAGGATAAAAAGTGAGCTGACTTCGTGAGACGATCAACAATCACCCACACTGCATCATTCCTCCTTACTGTCCTCGGAAGCCCAGTAACAAAATCCATAGTAATGTGCTTCCATTTCCACTCTGGAATCTCTAGTGGTTCTAGCAAACCAGCCGGTCTCTGATGCTTAGCCTTTACCTGCTGACATACCAAGCACCGAGCTATAAATCCTGCTATCTCTCTCTCTTCATGCCGTTCCACCAGAAATGTTCCCGTAAATCTCTATACATTTTAGTGCTGCCGGGATGAATAGAGAAACGAGACTGATGAGCTTCCTCCAGAATCTCTCTTTTTAGATCAGCATCCTTGGGCACACATAATCTACTACCAAAATGCAGAGTACCATCCGGGTGGATTCGAAGTTCGGGTTGTAACCCTCTCTCCATATCATTTCTAAGCTGACACAAATGTGCATCTGTCTGTTGAGCAGCTTTTGTTCTTTCTATCAAGGTAGGTTGCACCAACAAACTAGCCAACATACTTCCAGCATCCTTGGTAATCACCTCGATCTGCATCGTATCAAAATCTTTCAAAATCTGCTTCTGAGTGGTAAGCAAAGATATGGAGCCTACTGCTGACTTCCTACTGAGAGCATCTGCCACAACATTAGCTTTTCCCGGATGATATTTGATGCTTAGATCATAATCTTTTAGTAGCTCAAGCCATCTTCTTTGCCTCATGTTTAATTCCTTCTGAGTAAATATATACTTTAGGCTTTTGTGATCAGTAAAAACCTCACAAGGCTCACCATACGGATAATGTCGCCAAATCTTCAGAGCAAAGACCACTGCTGCCAACTCCAAATCATGTGTCGGATAATTTTGCTCATATGGCTTCAACTGTCTAGAGGCATAGGCTACTACTTTATCATTCTGCATTAGTACACAGCCTAATCCTTTCTTGGAGGCATCACTATAGATGGTGAAACCTCCAGTACTGGTTGGCAAAGTAAGAATAGGAGCAGATACCAGCCTTTGCTTTAGCTCTTGAAAACTTTGCTCACAATCTTCACTCCATACAAACTTTGCTCATTTTTGGGTCAAACGAGTCAAAGGAGTAGCAATCTGAGAGAATCCTTCCACAAATCTTCTATAATAACCAGCCAAACCCAAGAAGCTTCTTCTGATTTTAGTGACATTAGTAGGACGAGGCCAATCCACCACTGCTTCTATTTTCTTTGGGTCCACTGACATCCCTTCTTTAGAGATTACATGATCAAGAAATACAATACTATCCAGCCAGAAATCACATTTGCTCAGTTTGGCATATAATCTATTCTCCTGAAGAATCTGTAATACCACTCTCAAGTGATCTTCATGTTCTTTTTTGCTCTTAGAATAGATCAGTATATCATCAATGAAAACAATAACAAACTGATCCAAATACTGCTTAAAGACCATGTTCATCAGATCCATAAAAGCAGCTGGCGCATTGGTTAGTCCAAATGGCATAACTAAAAATTCATAGTGCCCATACCTCGTTCGAAATGCAGTCTTCGGCACATCATCAGCTAGAATTTTCAATTGATGATACCCAGACCGTAGATCTATCTTGGAGAAGACTTGTGCACCTTGTAGCTGATCAAATAAATCATCAATCTGGGGTAGAGGGTATTTGTTCTTCACTGTCACCTTGTTCAACTCCCGGTAATCAATACACAGCCGCATACTTCCATCCTTCTTCTTGACAAATAGTACAGGAGCTCCCCATGGTGAAACACTCGGGCGAATGAATTTCTTCTCTAGGACTTCCTGTAGCTGGACCTTCAACTCTCTCAGCTCTGCCGGGGCCATCCGATAAGGAGCCTTCGAGATAGGTCCAACACCCAGTAAGAGATTGATTCGAAAGTCAATCTTCCGATCAGGAGGTAATCCAGGTAGATCATCAGGGAATACTTCTGGATACTCTCTCACAACAGGGATATCCTCCAGCCTTGTTTCTTTTGTAGTGTCTACCACACAAGCTAGGTAGGCCTGACATCCCTTTCTGAGGGCTTTCCTTACACTCATTGTAGAGATAATGTGCAAAGAGGGATTCATAGTGGGTGCATCACCCTGATAGAAAATTTCTCGTTCACCAGGTATCTGAAACACTACCCTCTTGCCAAAACAATCATTGTGAGCATGATATTCAGACAACCAATTCATACCAAGGATAACATCAAAATCATACATGTCTAACAGTACCAAGTCAGCCAATAATTTATGTCCTCTATCTGAACTATGCAGTTTTTATGAACAGAATCAACCACTACTGTCTTCTTAAGAGGGGTAGCAACAAGTAAAGGCTCATCTAACTTATCAGGCATAAGATGTAAGGATGCAGAGAACTTGGAGGATATAAAGGAATGTATAGCACCAGAATCAAATAGTACTGAAGCATCAACAGAGTTGATGGGAATCATACCTGCCACAACTCTATCACTAGCACTAGCATCCTGTCGTGTCAGTGCGAACACCCGTGCAGCTCCTCTCTGCATCTGATCAGCTGGTCTAGAAGGTCCAGATTCAACCTTCTTTTTGTTTGGGCAATCTCTGGCTATGTGTCCTGGCTGCCCACATATAAAACAAGCTCCCATTCTCTTCAAGCAAGGACCAGAATGCATTTTGCCACAATAATGACAAGCCTTAAATTTCTTCTTCTTGCTAGGAGGGCCTTCAAAGTTCCTTGACCGGTTCCTCAGATTCCTTGACATCTCGAGCCTTTTCTGTTCACCTCTTTCCTTCTATGATTTCTTCAGATCTGCTTCTACCTTCAATGCTCTCTCCAGGGCCTCTCCGTAGCTGGTGAGGATCAGAACTGACAACCGGGATCGAATTTCGTCTCTCAAGCCCTACTCAAATCTGTTAGCCTTGCTTCTCTCAACCTCTATCATTTGAGGACGGAACCGACCCAGCTCAGTAAATTTGTTGGCATATTCTAGCACAGTCATATCATCTGTCTGCCTCAGAGATAAAAATTAATTTTCTTTAGATATTCTAACTGACTCAAGAAAATACTGCTCATAAAATATCTTCTTGAATTCCTCCCATGTCGGTAGCTCGTCCTCACCCAAGAGTGCAGCTTCAATGGTCGTCCACCAGAACTCTGCATTTCCCTTCAGCATAGGAATAACCAATCTGACTTTCACTTCTTCGGGATATTGCAAGGCTTTAAACATTTTCTCCATCTCTCGAATCTAGGTCTCAGCAACCAGAGGGTCAGCTCCACCATCAAACATAGGTGGGTTGAGCCTAAGGAATCGCTCATAGTAGGACTCAATGGACTGTGCAAGTCGGACAGTGGCCTGCACCTACTGCTGCATCTGCATCTGCACCTGCACCTGCTGCTGCATCTGCATCTGCTGTTGCATCTGCTGCTGCATCTGTTGCTGCATTTGCTGCTGCATAGTCATCACCTGACTTGCTCTGGCAAAATCGGCTTGGGTGGCATCTGGGTTAGGAGTTTGCTCGACTGGCTGCCTGGCAACTCCTCTCCCTCTTGCTCCTCTCCTCCGAGCTGCAATATTTGCCAAGACTTCATTCTCTCTGTTCCTCATTTTCACCTATAAAAATATTAGCATAATTCAATTAACTAATTTTCTTTATTTTGAATATGCCGAATTTAATTTAACGAGACTTAACTACCCATTTCCCTTACTAAAACTTTTTTTTTAACTCTTTATTAAACCTATTGCTCTGATACCACTAAATGTCACGCCCCAAATCCGGATCATGACACGGCCGTGCTATTGCAATCTTATGCACACAATAACATGAAGCCACTTAAAATTTCATAATAAAAATAAATAGTTTCATTTACTAATATCATAACATTATTCATGAAGTTGGAACAGTACAGAGCTTCTAAAGTTTAATTATTACATAACATTTTTAGTTACCCCAACCCTGAATAACACCAAGCTCCCTGCTCCTAGTAGTCTTATTCATCTGTAGAAAAAAAATAGATGCAAAGATATGAGCTACACAGCTCAGTAAGTAACCAAGTACTATCTTATTGGATCAAGTACAATTATGCCAATGCAGTGATTAAAAAGCCATCAATTGTAGCAAAATAAAACATTTTATAGATGATATACACAAATCAGGTCATAAAGCAATGCATGTTCCATCCATGAAAGTTCAAAATCATGATAATGCAAATTATATAGAAATATTGCCATTTATCCATACTTTATAAAACATACTCTCAGACGGATGTGCTGCTATGGTCACTATAATCCCGTGACAGGGCCTGTTAATCTTAGTCGACTAATTCTGTTATTCGTTACCAACTTTAACCCGTTGGCAGAGAGCCTGTTATTCTTTGGATGCTAGCTCTAGGGTGTCGACTGGCCTCTATTTCTAGAGGTGGTCATAGCTATCTGAGAGTTCATAAATCATATTTTTTTTCTTTCATAAATCATAATCATCATAAATAGGTTGGAAAATGATAAATGGCATTATATAATTTAAAATGCATAAACATGCCTCAAATATCATTTTTCATACAGTCTAACATAATCATAATTTCATAATTCATACATCATCAAATATTCATGAAGGATGCTCTTTAATCAAATTCATGTATCACATGCAATCATATACTTGATCCTAATTTTGAGGAAAATATATCATAAGCAATACATTTTCATAATGATGAATAAACAGTAATTTAAAAACTTTAAGATCAGTGCCAAGGTTACTTACAGCAATATGCTTTCCAATTTTTTTTACGTCCGGGTGACAAATCCTTAATTACCTAAATAAATAACATAAGGGTCACATTATTCTCTATTTATTTCATAATTTTCTAATTTATCATAACATGAATTTACTTGCTTGGATCTCAAGTCCAATTTACCTAATTTAGAGCCCTTAGCCTCGATTTAGAACCAGATTGGGTTCATGTAGGTCAATTGGGTCTTTAATTAAAGAATTGGGCTCGGTTCTTAATTGGGTCTAGCCCTTTCGGGTCAATTTGGTCTTCTGATTAGGTTATTGGGCTCAATTTCAAGTCCAGTTAGATTTAATTTTGGTCCAGGGTCAATGTGGCTGATTTAGGCTTGAGTCAGGGTCAGCCTGAAGTCAATTTGGTCTCAATTTATTTAAACTAGTTTTGAATTGGTCTTATTTCATATTCAATTTGGGTCTGCCGAGACTAACTCAGCTTAATTGGGTTCAGACCAACTCAATTGGGCTTAATTTGGTTCGGATTTAACCCAATTTATAGTTTGGGTTCGTTCGGACTTAGCCCATTCTGATTGGGATCGAGTTTAGACAAATTTAGCTAAACCCATTTTTTTTTTTTTTTATTTGGGCCTAACAGGTTCGGACCCGAACTCAGATCCGACCTGTTAGGTCGGACCCGTTAGGGATTTTTTTTTGTTTTCTTTTCTTTTCTTTTCTTTTCTTTTCTTTTTTTTCTTCTTTTCTTCTTTTTCTTTTCTTCCTTCTTCCTTCCCGAACCTTCTTCTCCCTCCTTCATTTCTTCTCCTCCTCTTCTCTCGCGACGGAAGAAAAGGAGGAGGGCTTGGGAGAGGCCGAGCAGCACCCCCCCTAGGCCGGCCGGCGGCTCCCAGGTAAGTCCTTAAGCCTTTTTTTTTTTTTTTGCCCTCCTCCCCCTTCCTTCTCCCGTGAAGGGAAGATCGTACTCGGGGAGGGCCCTAGCCGCAGCCGGTGGCGCTCCCCGGCCGGTCCGCGGCACCGGCCGACCCTGCGGCCCCGCGGCTTGTGGCCTCCCATGCCGCCGCGGCTTGCGGCCTCCCATGCCGCCGCGGCTTGTAGCCGACGTAGCTCGCGGCCACATGCATTCGTCTCCTACTCCGGCGACGCGGCCCTCTTCTCCGGCGGCGTGGGCCTAACACCGGATCCTGCCAACCGTGAAGGTTTGTGAGAGAGAGACAATGGAGAAGAGGGAAGAGGATGTTGAAATTCTCCACCGATCGGGGCTTCTTGTAGCCTCCGATTGCTGGGGAAGGCGGACGGTTGTAACCGCCCACCATCAGGCGTTACAAACGCCTGCACGATGGTGTAATGGCCCCCCTCCGTTTCTCTTGGGAGTGGGGCGGTTATCACATATCATATGCTAAATAGATAATGCCTCTAAATATTGTTTCTTTATAAACAAGCATAACTTAGAAAGATTGAGTTGTTCATAATTTTATTTATATTATTGTACTAATTATAAAAAAATGAATTCATGCACTTCTTGTGTTTTCGGACAATTATTATTGCCAACTAATATTATATTAAGTAGTCTATTTAATTTTGTCTATTTTTATAAAGCTACGATATGAGAAAGCTAACTCTGTTGCTGATCATGACTTAATCATGTAAACTCATCAAAATCATATGAGTTAAATCATATCTATTATTTTATCGAATATTTATATAAAACCTTCCTTTATCAGTTAATCTTAGGTCACTTGGGATCAAATCACCTTAGTTATCACCGGTGATGATTCTGTTGGGGTTACCAAGCGCCCCTTATAAAATACCGAGAGAGGCGAGTTCCTGAGCCTCGAACAAGCTGGATGGACGGCGAGGATGGTAGAGATGTTAGGGCTCGAGAGAGGGACAATAGCCTTCGCCGGCGAGACAAAAAGAGAGACAGAGAGCGGGATCGCAGGAAGCAGCACTCGGATGATGATAGAAGCCCTCGAAGGCGAGAGAAGAACACAGATGATGACCGCGGAGCACGGCATAGAAGACATAGAGATAGAGATATGGAAGAAAGCCATCCAGGAGAGGAAGAAACCAAGAAAGTCGAAAACGAGCTGCCACCGCCACCACCGATGCCTGATTCCAATGCGGGAAGGACTGGTGGTGTATACATCCCTCCGTTCAGGATGGCACAGATGATGCGGGAGGTACAGGACAAGAGCAGCGAGGCCTACCAGCGACTCAGCTGGGATGCTCTTCGGAAGAGCATTAATGGACTCGTGAACAAAGTCAATGCCACCAACATCAAGAATATAATCCCCGAGCTTTTCTCAGAAAACCTAATCCGCGGGCGGGGCCTGTTCTGCCGGTCATGTATGAAATCACAGATGGCGTCACCTGGATTTACAGATGTATTTGCTGCATTAGTTGCTGTTGTGAATACCAAGTTCCCAGAAGTGGGTTTGCTTCTATTGAAAAGAATCGTGTTACAACTCAAAAGGGCATATAAACGGAATGACAAGGTTTGCATTTGTGTTCCTCACCTTTCAGTTGCCGTTGTCTTTTGATTAGGAAAGGATGATGTACTAATATATTTGGTGAATATTTTCTATGTCAGCCTCAATTACTTGCTGCAACAAAATTTATAGCTCATCTTGTGAATCAACAAGTAGCCCATGAGATTATTGCATTAGAGCTTCTAACAGTGTTGCTGGAAAACCCCACTGATGATAGTGTAGAGGTAAAGTTTTCTTTTATAAGTGTTTTCATCATGCTAAGTTTAGTCGAACCATCCTTATGTGTACATCTTCTATTCTTGTGCAGGTGGCTGTAGGTTTTGTTAAAGAATGTGGAGCATTGCTTCAAGATTTCTCCCCTCAAGGTCTCCATGGTGAGTTGGATTTAGTTTTTAGTGCAAATTGTAATTTTATTTAGCTGATGTATGCTTGGGGCATTTTAGCTTGATAATTTGATTGTGCTCTATGGTTTGTTTCATTTGTGGAAGTTGATTGTTTAGCTGTTGTTGACCACCTACAAAGATGTGCTTATACGTGCATGCATTCACACACACATATACATATATTTTTATGTTAAGGGAGGATGTAGATAGGTATTATCTAAATAGCGATCCAAGTTTAAAATATATGCGACGAACATCTACTTTTACAAATAAAAAAACCTGGTCTTATATGTTGTTCTTGTTTATGTTCCTAGCTTCCTAAAGCTTGATTTAAAAAGAGCTTTTCTATAGCTGCAAACTGCAAATTCTGGTTTTTTAAAGAGTTACCGAGGAAGTGAAATTTCAAGCCAGTTGAATAATCCTTATTGTACTGTACTGGGAGCTTTGGATTGCTAAATTGTCAAGCATGGCTGTAGGAAGTTTCCAAATATTGCAGTTTGATACAAAACTCTCTTTGAGGGCAACAAGATTCATGCAATTGTTAAATTTTATTAGGAGTGAAATTTGTTAAAAAGATGCAAAAAGGCTTGTAAATAAAGCTAACTATGTGGTGTACGATAATCTATATGATAGTTTAGGTTCAAAATAAGGTGAGTATGAAATTTATAAAATATCTAAAGTTAGAGAAAGGAAATCTAAAGATACTGATTGAAGTAGATGGATTATGAGTGAGGATAGTGAAAAGTGAGAAACCTAAAAAAAAAATTGGAGTCATTATTTCTAAAAGAATTTAAATGGGATTCTACTGCAGAAATTTTTATCGAAGAAGTGCAGTTAGGGAGGAGGCGACATTCTATATGTATAATCCATAAGATAGTAGTGGAGATAGCTGAAAAGAATGCCAAATGCTAAGACAATAAGACCTAGATGAAATACCTATAGAGATTGGGAAAATCATAGGAAATATTGGGTTAACTTGGTTTATTAGCTTATTTAACAAGTTTCTGAAAAACAAGAAAACTCCAAATGATTGGAGGAGAAGTCTGTCATAAGTAAAAGTGATGCACAAAATTTTTCTAATAATTGAGGAACTAATCTTAGGAGTACCATAATCATAACCTTAACAACTTGTCCTTTTTTAGCTATTTGGAATCGGTTTTATGGATCCTCATTTATCGAGAATTCCAATTTAGGGCCACCTCTAACGTTATGAGTCCCTCTATGAAATTGTGGAGAAGGGTAATTGAACAAGGATTAAGAAAGAAAACAACAATTTCAGACAATCAATTTGGGTTTATGCTTGAAAAGTCAACAGCGGAGTAGCTTTTTTACTTAGGCAGTTGATGGAAAAAATATTGAGAAAAGGAAGAACTTTATATGTGGTGCCTATTAACTCAAAGAAAGCTTATAATAGAGTACCAAGAAAAGTAATTTGGTGGGGTTTAAGAAGCAATATTTTACATAAATGGCATATTAATTGAGAGTATATATGCTGTAGCATCGAAAATTGTTAGGAATTGTTGTGGTACAAGTGTGTTTCCAATCACAATAGGCTTATACCAAGGATCAATACTAAGCTTATACTTTTTTTGCACTAATTATGGTTGAACCTACTACTAATAAACAAAATGTATTATGATGTTGAGAATACAATGTTGATTAATGAAAAAAGAACTAGGTTAAATACTAAATTGGGCTTATGGAATGGAGCTTTAGAGGATAGAGTATTACAAATCAATAGAACAAAGACAATGTATATGGAATGTAAATTTGGGGTGAATGGAAATGAAGGTGAAATTACAATCGAGATTGATGGATTAAGAGATATCACCAAGTAATTGGTTCCATGATTAACATCTATTATACAAATTAATGGGGAGATACGAATAGATATAGGTAATAGAATTAGAGCTGGTTGTATGAAGAGGTGTATATGGAGTATTATGTGATTGACACATGCCTTGGAAATTTAAGGGAAAAATCCATGGAACAACGACAAGGCCTGTAATGCTGTATAACTTGCAATGTTGGGTAATAATGATAGTTCATAAGTAGTGCGATAGAGATGAGAATGCTAAGTTAGATCTTTGGTAAAACTAAAAAGGATAGATTAAGAAATTAATGTATAAAAGGGTTGGAGAAGTTGCTATGTATTAAGGACAAAGTGATGGAAAATCATTTGAGATGGCTTGGATGTGCATAATGAAGATCTAAGGAGGCTCTAGTAAGAAGAGGTATTTTAATTTTTGTGTGGAAGGTTGTGAGGGAAAGATCCGAGGTAACCTAGATGGAGGTTATGAAGAAGGATATGGAGTAGCTAAGAATAACATCATAGGTAGTCCTAAATAGCAATACTTAGCGAAGGTCCGTAAAGCTGATCCCAAATAGTTGGGAAGAAGGTTGGATGGTTATGATTGTGGTATTTAATCTTCAATTCAGATCCATAAAGTAGTCATACTTTGATATATATATTTGGGATAAAGTTTTAAGTTAGGATATTGATCTCTATTGTCAAACCATTGCCTAAATAAGTTTTTGTTGACATTCAATACCACTAGAATATGTACTGGTGGTTATTTCCTCTTATCTCTTCATTGCTTTACTCTCCTTGCCATCCTTGCATCACTTAGTATAACAGCTTTTACCATTGCAGTCCAAAAGAGTTGATGTTGCATGTTCATATAAAAAGGGCAGACCGATGCATGAGGTTCTCACCACTGTTGGGTCTGTGGAGGGTTAGATGTACACAATCTTACCTCCAAGTGCGGAATACTATTTCCGTGTTTTGATCCCATGACACTCGGGTCACAAGGGAGCGATTGTATTGTTGCACCAAAGCTCACCCTCATGTTGCATGCTAGATCAAGCTGCAAAAACATTGCACTGTTTGTGGAAATGCTCAGTTATGTGGAAGGAAGTTCTTTTTGGCAATGAGATCACCGTAATTCGGTTTTCTTATAAATGTATTCTGCTGTATAGGTATAGTCTAAATCATGTAGTGTGCTTAACCCTTCATTTTTACTATAGATGCTGTATTTGTACATATGGCCATATGGAGTCCACATTCATTTTCTTATCTTATCTAGGTCTTCTGTTTTTGTAATCAACCTCTAATATTTTCTTCTATTCCATTCATGTTTGCAATGACAAATAAGCCAATATGTTCTCTATGTTTGTTTCCACTTATTTCCTTGTTAGGTCTCTGCAAGATGATAAATGGGTTTCCTTTTGCTATATTTTTGGATTATTATGCTTATGTTGCCCAGTTTTTTCCCCTCACTTTCAATCCAAATAAGCATTTGTCATTTCCATTTTTTCTGTACGATGTATTCCTAAACCATTCATGTCATGGCAAAGGCCCTAGCTAGGGTATGCTATAGTTAACTACAATGCATACCCAACCAGGATTTCCAAATCCTCCATCTGATGGTTGATCTTATGGTTAAATAATGTTTCTATGTATATTGGGTAGGACTTCCTTATGTATATTTTATTCAAGGTTGGAGTATCATACATGTTTGCCATGTAGCAGACCACCCATTTTGTTCTTGGTTTTGTGGGATCTGGTCCAACACTTAGCATTAGCACAAATGGATAACAGCTTGACCACGCTACCAGCACTTTGGTAGGAACTTGGAATTTATACATTCAAGTATTCAGCATGAACCATCTCTACAATTATTATTGCTCTGCCATGAGCGTGACCAAATCTTGACCAGAAAACAGCAGACAACAAGATTTGACCTTGGGGGATTTAATTTGATCAACTTTGTTCTCAATATGGTTACAATTTTTTTCTTAGTTTGATCCCAACCCTTTTTCTACTACACTAAATGACACCTCACTATGTAACTATTAATGCAATATGTTAAGTAATGTCATGTCTAGAAGTTCTTATCTGAAGATTTAGAGTATTATCCTATTTGGTAGATACTTGAGCTCCACATACTGAGGTTTAGATGCAAGCATTTACTTTTCAGGTGCTAGAGACTTGATTCAAGTATAAAATCAGCTGTTAGCTCCATTGTCTGGTTTTACTGATATAAGTGGCTTAGTGGATCTAGTTTTTGCTGGTGCAGCCTAACCCATGTTAACCTATGTATTAAGCTATGTGAACCACTTCTTAAGGGGAGGAAGTCTTGTGTGACTGGAAAAAAATTGCTGGCATGTCATATACTTGTCTGATATTTATAACAAGACATCCAGGTATAACTAATGGTTGTCTCTATTAGTTGCTGAAATTTGTCTTCAGTATATATATGGAGCTTAGTTAAACCTTTTACGGGTAGTTGCAAGGTCCACCGTACCGGGTCCGGTAGGCGTACCGGTTGCCTACCGGACCGGTACGGGCCGGTTCGTACCGTGCTCCGGGCGGTACGAACCGGGAAGCTCTTCCCCGCCGGAACCGGGGAAGAAGAAGAGAACCAGAGAGAGCGCGGGGAAGAGAGGGAGGGAGCCCACCTTCGGCCGCCATCGGAGAGCCGCGGAGGGGCGTCGGAGGCCGGTGGGGGGCGGCGGAGGCCGGCGGGGGGCGGCGGAGCCCGCGGGGGCGCTGCGGAGGCCGCGTCCCCTGTTTCTTTCGAAACCGACTTCACTTAAAATCCCCAAATTAAAAAACGCGGCCGCGTCCCCTGTCTCTTTTGAAACAGTGACGCGGCCGCGGCCTCCGCAGCGCCCCCGCGGGCTCCGCCGCCCCCCGCCGGCCTCCGCCGCCCCCCATCGGCCTCCGACGCCCCTCCGCGGCTCTCCAATGGCGGCCGAAGGTGGGCTCCCTCCCTCTCTTCCCCGCGCTTCCTCTTTTTCTCCTCGTCTTCTTCGTCTCCGGCAAGGAACCGGCCTGTACCGGTTTCCACGGCTCCGCCGTACCGGTAGCTGGCCGGACCGGTTTGTACCGGCCCGTACGGGCCGGTTCGGCATACGCTGGGTAGTTGATTGATTTTGCACAACTAGACAACTTATAATTGGTGTTTTTGCTCTTCCATCCGATATTTTTAACTCATTATAGGTGATTTTCCTTTTCCATTCAGTATTTTATATAAGAATGGTGCAAATAAGTGAATGTCTTGTTGTGGAAGTTATCATTGTGGTATCCTTACAAATATGAATTGTTTGATCCAACATTCTATAGTTCGGCAACCATTTTTTGCCTCATATTCTGCTGACATATGTAAATGCATAGTTTTTTGGGCATATCTAGGTTGATATGTATAATTTTGTCAAGGGTTCACTTTGCCGTAAAGAATAATCTATGTTGTGTTTAGGAGGATATAAATAGCAGTTCAGATTTTAGAGCAGCACCTTTGAGTCCTCGGACTGCACAATGCTACCTATGTTTAGTTTTGTAATTATCTGTATCTGAGGTATGCATCCCTATTCGTTAGCATCTGCAACACACAATTGCACTTAACTGTACTGTTCAAAAGTTCCATAGTCCATACTGTTGCCATTTGATGAGCATTCTTTGTTGTTGCATTGGATACCAAAGGTATTGCAAGCAACACATCTACATTCTCATGGTTAACTTTTATATTTCTCAATCTTTGCAGGTATTTTTGAACGTTTTAGGGGAATACTTCATGAAGGAGAGATAGATAAACGAGTTCAATTCTTGATTGAAGGCCTTTTTGCAATAAGGAAAGCCAAATTTCAGGTATGGTTGAACTTTCTGTAGGTATTGTCTTGAATTATGCATGTCTCTATATTATTTAAGTCAAAGTGTATGGTTCACTCAATCATTTTATATGGTTTCACATCGATATTCAGGGATTTCCAGCTATCCGCCCAGAATTGGATCTTGTGGAGCAAGAAGATCAATTTACCCATGAAATATCCCTGGAAGATGAAATAGATCCAGAGACAAATCTTGGTATTCTATTAATTATAAATTTTCTTTTATGTTGTGGTGATTTGCCACATAGGCTAATATATTGCAAGTTTGTTACTCTTTTGTTTAATTGGCAGATGTTTTTAAGCCAAATCCAAAATTTCTGGATGATGAGAAGGCTTATGAAAATATTAAGAAGAGTGTCCTTGGGATGGAGTCTTCTGAAGATGAAGAAGGGTCTGATGTAGCCTCAGATGATGAAGACGAAGAAGAATCTGAAGAGGAGGAAGCAGAGGAAATGGAAATAAAAGATGAGACGGAGACAAATCTTGTTAATTTACGGAGAACTATTTATCTCACAATCATGTCAAGTGTTGATTTTGAGGAGGCTGGTCATAAGCTGTTAAAAATCAAACTTGAGCCTGGTCAAGAGGTAAGTAATAAAATCCTTACTCTTCACTTGCATTAGTTTATATTGACTGCTAGTAGATTAGTTATTTTTGTAACTTCTAAAGCTTGTCAAAGGTGATCATGTTTTTATTGGCTGCATTATATGACTTCATTATATGATTTCTGAGAAAAGAATGACTAATTTAATTGCTGTAGGCTTAATATAGATGGATATTTTGAATTTTATACTGTCCTGTCAGTGGCTTCAAATCATTTTATGTTTCTCATCTTCTATTAAAATGATGGCTGCTTCGATGTTTTGTAGTATTGTCTATTAATATCTATTGTAAAATAGCTGAATGTTTCCAATGCCGTCTGATTTCCGGTACATTTTATCTTGTATCCTGTACACATATATTGGAATTTGGATTGCCAATAAACCGTGCATCCCAATTTTGGAGAATGTGCTTGCTTGTTTCAGTGTTGATAATGAAGTTTGAAACTGTTGACTCGTAATTGTTAAAAATAGTTGGAACATGATAAGATATAATCATTTATGAGGGGATATATGGGACAATTTTAATGATTTTGATAGCTGATGAAGGGAAAAAACATGAATTCTGCAAAAATTAGAACACTTGTTGAAGGGAAGGAATTATTTATGTGATAATGCCATTTAAGTCAAATTTGACTATGTTAAACTTACTTTAAAGTAGCATACTGTGATGTTATCTAATCCTTTTATTATGCCGATTTGCCAAGCCAACTGTTTCTATAAAGATATGGTCAGGATGCCTTTCTGCTGCATTTTTGATCATATTGGATACATGTATGAAAATTAATAGGCAAACTCGATACTTGCAAACCATTGTTTGATTCAGAAAATGCATCATAAATTATAGATTCTCTTTGAAATGAATTATAGTATTTGAATTTTTTGCAGATTAATTAAATTAAAACTCATAGGTGCCTTTTCTCCAAAAATACCCCTATCAAATATTTTACTCTCAAAAAAAATCTGTGCATAGTATTAATTGATTTTCGTAAGAAAAATTCAATGCAACACCATAGTAATAATAATAATAGTCGTAATAAGAATAAAATAAAAATTAATAATAAAATTAATTGATAAACCAAGAGAAAGATCTGTGATAATGTTATTTATGACAAATATATTCTTCTATGAAGTCAGGAGCCAAAGATGGCAACCCATCTCTACATGTGTCAAAGGCATTTTATTAAAATTTAGAAAGGATAAAAAAGAGAGCTTAATTTAGTTACACCTTAAAAAAGGGAAGAACAAACATGCTTTTTTTTTTTTGAGGCCTATGAAGATTATGTTTTAGTTAATAGCTACAATAAAGAATTGAAACCTTGCCTCATCACTTAGTTGTTTCCTGTTCATAACATTTGATATTTTCAATTTCATCTGCTTAGAATAATATTTAATATATAAATTCTCATGCCAAATTATCTACTTATTCTGTGAATAACGACATAATTAAAAAACATATTATTTTATCATCATTGTATGTTATTTCTTGATATAACAGCTAACAACAGCTGATATAAGAGCCAATTTTTTATTCCCAAAAATCTAATTTAAATGAGCAAATAACAACTGTTATTTCTATTATAAGGAGAAAAAACTATTGGAATGGGGACTGTTATTGGATCATATCAGTATTTGTTAGAACCTTACTTAAGGTGTTGTATTGAGCATTATGTAACATTCCTTGTAATACTCATGTGTGCATAATCAAAAATTTTAATTTGACCCAACAAATCCCTCAAATTTAGAACATCTGTATTCTTAAAAGGAAAAAAGGTATGAAAATATCCATATAATACAGTTTGCAAAAGTCATGAGTACATGGAATGGTTTTGGGGTGTTGTTAGAACATGTCAGCATTGTAGAAACCTTGGTTAAGATGTTATATGAAATTTTATCTAATGGCTCTTGCAATACCTGTGTTTATAATCATAAATAGCAATTCACACTCATTAAACTCATGGAGCCCAAATAATCTGCAGCTTCTTAAAACCATACAACCTCCTCTCCAAGTGCCCCCAACCGAAGTAGGAAAGAAACAAAAAATTCTTTCTAGCTTATGTAAGTGATAAAGAGCATCAAATTTATCCATTCTTGCTATTCATAACTAAATAGAGTTCAAAATCAAGTTAGCAGGATCAACATATAAGTGGGTTGCTATTATTTATTCCCATGTAAAATATGATTGAGCATTTATACGCTTATTCCAAGATCCATGTTTAATTCGTGAATTAGATGTACTATTTAATTCTAGATTGATTTTTTTGAATAAATTGATAGAGATGGATTTAGTTCATTACTGGATTTAGGCATGCTTAACCTATTGCACCCACACTTGTCGGGTTAAAAGTTGCAGGTGAAAATGTAGAATTAAAAGGACGAAAATTTAGCAGTTTTAAATCATTTGATTATCATGCAAACATTTTTAAGCTGTAACCCAATGGATATTCCTCTCTTTTATTGGGAAGTGGTTCCATATTCAAACGTCAGATGTGTCCCTAGGTCTTTTAGAAGAAAAAAGAGATTATTAGATTGAAATTCTTTTAACCACATTATTTGAATTTCGTTGTTAAATTTAATATTCATTCAATAAACATGCATAAGAATGTGTGCTACAACATGTTATGATTAAGTATAACAAATCTTAATGAAAATATATTCTCAGATAGTTTGCCTCTAGAACTTATCAATTTTATGTTTTATATGAGAAAGCTGTACTGCATACTGTAGCGTGTGAAATTGTGGATAGATATGCTTCATAATGAGCTATACTCATTAATGCTAAGTTGATAAATGTCAGAACATAATCCTTAGATGTGTCTGAATTTTACCAAAAAAATAATTTAGGACTACTTCATATGGGCCACATGGCACTACATGAACTCTCGCGTTAATCCTATTATTGCAAAAACAGAGGAAAGAATAATGAGGGCTTTATCCAATGAATAAATTATTCTAGCCTTGGAATAACTATTCGGCGTTCCTGTTTTCTAGAAGTGTTTGGCCAGCAGAAGGCTTGCAACACTTATCTCTCTATTGATTCCAACCTAAGATAGAAGTAGATCAAGGTTAGTTTGAGTTAATTCTTAATCCAAATTTTGATTAAGCTGAAATTGTGCCAAAATTTTAGTCTAACCAAACTACTTTGTAGCCCTAACTCTAGATGGTTGAGATCTTACAAAGTGTTATTTTTGGTAGAATAAAGATAGTTTTGTTCGAAGTTAGAAAGCACTAAGGGTTTTATTTTTTCCTTTTTGTCATAACTGAAACTAACGCACTTGTTTGGATGATCACATATAATATAGAAATTGGACCGTTAGCTAAAATCATGACAAGCATTTATTTAAGATGAAGAAGAAAAGTTTGATGATGCTTCTTGTTTGCAAGCCAGATGAAGAAGCTTGGCTAAGGACATGCGATAGTAAACGTTAACCCCATCTTAATGTTATATAGAAATTGAGTAGCGCTAAGTTTTTTTTAATATACTAGAGTACCACTAAGATAACCTACTTCCGTTGACCCAACCAAACAACCAGGAGATATGATTTTGTGTAATGAAATGTAACACCATAATCTTAGTGGGATCTTGCCTTTGTTTTTCATTGTAGATAACATTCTTATTTGAGGAACATGACTGACCACCCTTTTTTTTGTTATTGGAAGGAAAAAGTTTCAGAAATAGCCTTGACTGCTGGGATTGCTTGTCTTTTCGCATCAGTTCGCATTAGAGTAAAATATATAAAAGCACCACAAACATATGATGTCCAAGTGGTATGAACCGAGCAGAAGCCGCTTCTAACAGTTGTTTTTGTCTTTTCCCATTTGAACATTCTAACAGTGTAATAAGGAAGTACAATTTATCCAAGTGGGACAGGCAAAAGGTGGCAGGGCTTCTGTAGTGTAGATATAAATATAAGAGGCAGCAAATTTTATAGAAGGATGTCTGAGATTATGAAGGGAAGATTTACTGAGTCTGCCACCTTTAAAGAAGTCAGAACAACAGTAACTGCCTCATAGGACAAGAAAACATTTTCTTTAAAGTTGTAGAGATATTGATGAAGACTATAAACTTGAGGGTGGAAGCTTATCTTTGATCATTGCATTTCTCTTGGTGTTGCTCCCCCCCCCCCCCCCCCCGGCGCGGGCATTTCTTGTGCTACTTCTATTTTCCCTCTTACAGGAAGAGTAAACCTTTTGGATATTCAGACTAGAACCTTAACTCTTCTCTGTAGTGTTTTAAGTCAGATGAAACATGCATTCTTTTCCTGAGAAACGCATCATGGACTTGTATATCACAATTATGTAAAGAAATCAGTTGAAGAAACTAATGTAACATAGGATAAAACAATCTCAGAGACTAAAACAGAGACAAGAATTTTCACTGTGAAAACTTATTAATCTTGACTATCAGCACCAGCACCTGTAAGCAGAAATTAATAGCAAGGTTTTAAATAATGTGTTATCCCATATATAACGGACCACCACCGAAACTGTTATTGACCGTTATAATAGTTATTACGGTCGTTATTTGTCTCGAAAAGCAACTTTCAAATTTTAATATTAAAATAATCACTGAAATAATGGCTTATATAATGGTATCATAATGGGAAATAATAGGAAAAATAGTGGTGTTGCAAGGTCCACCGTACCGATACCGGTCGGCGTACCGGTGGCCGGCCGGACTGGTACGTACCGGCCGGTATCGGTGGTTTCAAAAACCACAGCGCGAGGCGCTGTGGTTCTAAAAAAAAAAAATCGTACCGGTCCGAACCGGCCGGTACGCACCCGTACCGGCCGGTTCGGCTAAAAAATCGGAAAATACCGGTTTTTTAGTGGTTCCGGTACCGGTCTAGGACCGGACCGGTACGTACCGGCCGGTACGGCATTCCATGGGTGTTATCCTTCCCTTCACTTTTCATCAGATAGAATGGTATTATTTTTTTTGGGGACTGTACAATCACCTTTTTTTTGGGGAGGTGGGGTCAGCAATTTTAAGGCAAAAGGTTTAAGTGTTGAATATATATATATATATTTAAAAGAAGGTACAAGTGAAAATAACAGTCGTTATTTGTATTAGAACAAGAAATAACAGAAACTAACAGAAATTATATTTTTCTATGATATTTACCTCAATGAAGTAAACGGGGATCCGGAGCAATAGGTCGAATTACTATATAAAGAAGCCTTGTAAACAAAAGGACTTATTGTTAGAGTAGGAAGATTTCGGTTTTTCTCGTTCCTTCTCTTCAATAAGAAGAAGTATTTGAAATGAAACAAATTCCTCTTCATTATGTTGTGCTTAGCAAAGGAACTGCCTAAGCATACTTTTTCAGATCCAAACTTCTTTGTTCTTTCTAAGTCTTCTTCTTGCATAGAAGAACGCAACTCTTGCAAAAACCGGGATTTTAGTAGTAGGCGGCACCCCCTCTGAGTTTTGAGTAGGCGGAACCATTCTATTTTGGTTTTCTCCACATTCTGACCGGCAGGAATTTGCCTATGATTTTTCCAACTGATATGTCGATATAGAAAGATCTCCTTATTTCTTCACCGCGGGTTCTCGCGTAATTTTCTTGAAAAGATATTAGATCACCGTGGGAAACTTTCAAATGAGTAGAGGGTTGGCCGAAACAGTTATCAGTTAGAACACCGTTATTGTAAACCATGATAAGTAGTTAATGCTTTATGTGAAATTAAAATATAATTATGGGATGTGAAAACAATCCATAACTGTAAATTTTGTTTAGTAGAGTATTTTTTATGCTGTAATAATTATCATAGTATGTTGCTGTGAATCCCTGTGACACAGGTAGATCTGAACCAGTACCTGTTTCTATGCACCTTGTACAGAGCATGCACCCACTCAAATGTGTTGGTAACCTTCTAATGTACTGCATATTCTATGGCACAGTATAATGTAGATTGACAAGTAAATATTTGAGCGTGTAAGCAAGCCGCAAGTGCCATTTTATATATTTTGGGAGGGTTATACACTTGCACGAACAGCATATGGATAAATGGGTTAACATATAGAAGGCTTATATGCTAACTATGCATATACATCTTTTCAACACATGTAGTAACATTAACAGATTTCTTGGGCTAGTGGCTTGCATGCATGCATTTTGAGGTGCGATTAGTCACGACTGAATCTAAAGCAAGCAACAACACCTTATGCTTTAAAGTTGCGGTGAATTATTATGGCGTTTGTTGTTCTCTAGGGGGAATTCCTCTGGTCGCAAATTGTGCTAAACTTTCTGTTGGTCAAGACAAAGTTTCATTCTTATTTCCGAGATGTGTTTAGCTAATTTATCTTGATTTTTCCACATCCTATAATCTCCTTCGTTTTAGTTTCTTTTTATACTATCGGGCTCATTGCCTGCATTATGTTTGCATTAGATGATAATCCTTAGGTTGGCATGGCAGTGCTAGGGTGGATAAATTAAGAAGGTTGAGCTTTGAGTTAGTTACTACCACAGTAACTAGATGGAGCATCAACAGGTATGGGTTTGGACTTGTCGAAGGGTCACAAAGGATGAGGAGCCTAGGTGATCTGACAAGGATAGTGAAAAGGATATTAAAAATGCCAGCATTAATGGAGTTATCGTCAATAGGAATTTGGATCTGACTAATTTTTTATTGATCTGGGCACGTGGGACCCTATGGATGAAGATGTGGTCTCTATGGACCGCATAGAATTTCATTCAGAGGAGGAACCATGTAGAGATCTTGTTCAAACAAGCATAGGTCAATTAAATCAGGGTTATAGATTTTCGGTCCATGATACACAGTATGGGATCTGTAGTAGGCAAATTGATCACCCATTTTTAATTCATAGAAACCTATAAAAATATGATTTATATTAAATGATTATTATTATGAGTCTGGTCTGGCTTGTTTCTATATTTTTCACTTTGTTTTTTGAGAGATACTTTTTGCCTTGTTATTTGCATGCCTTGTTTTAATTGTTTCCTCTATATTTCCAACAAATATTTTGTTTGTTTTTTAAAGTAATGAAATGAATTATCAAACTTGCACCCCCTATTTACTCATCCATTATTCTTTTGTTTGCACTACAGATGGAATTATGCATAATGCTGCTCGAGTGCTGCAGCCAAGAGAGAACATATCTTCGTTATTATGGGCTTCTAGGACAGCGGTTTTGCATGATCAATAAAGTCCACCAGGAAAACTTTGAGAAATGCTTTGTGCAACAGTATTCCATGATACATCGACTTGAAACTAATAAACTACGTAATGTGGCTAAGTTCTTCGCTCACTTACTTGGAACTGATGCACTCCCTTGGCATGTTCTAGCTTATATCCGCTTGACGGAGGAGGACACGACTTCATCTTCTCGAATTTTTATAAAAATTCTCTTCCAGGTATATATCCTGTGTTATGGAATTCTATTTCTTCATTATCTTATTGACGCTTCTAAATTTAAAATAACATGTAATTTTAATGCAGGAATTGTCAGAACATCTCGGCATACGTTTGCTTAATGAACGTCTAAATGATCCGACCATGCAAGATTCATTTGAGTCTATTTTCCCCAAGGATAACCCAAAAAACACAAGATTTGCCATCAATTTTTTCACATCAATTGGACTAGGTGGCATTACGGAGAACTTGAGAGAATATTTGAAAAATATGCCTCGCCTCATAATGCAGCAGCAGAAAACTGTGTCAGATTCAGATGAAGAATCTGAAAGTTCTGAAGAGTTGGGTTCAAGTAGCTCTGGCTCTGAACCAGGTTCTGAGTCGGAGTCGGAACCAAGTTCTGAAAGTGATGGGAGGCACAGTAAGAGAAGGAAGAGGAAATGATGAAACATTCTGAAGCCTCAAGTCCCCTATGTTGTCCTCGAGTATATTTTTGACTTTAGAGGTATTCAATGATCTTGTAAACAGTAAATATTATTAGTTTTTTAATTTTTTTGAGGATTGTGGGTCAAATGGTGTTACTTATGCATCATGAATTTGGTCTCTGTATTTGGTGTTAGTTTTGCCTCATGAATTTGGTCTCTGTATTTTGTTCATTCAAAGTATTTCTCTTTCAGCAAGTATTAGGAATCAAAGTTGATTACCAGTAATTGGAGGAAAGCTAATGTCCCATTTGAATGGTTTGGAGTATTTCTCTGTGCATGAGCTGGGGAACAGTTAGCAGGTTTGACTGTTTGAATGAATAGCTGCATTGTGCTTTTGATTTTGCCATGCTGGCTTGCAGTTTGCCACTAGCAGTAAAGATATTCGATTTATCTTTGGCTAGTTTAAAAAGCTAGATATTTCTTTTTGGTCGCAGACTTGTGCAATTATATCGGTCATCACTTGGAGGGTCTGTTTAAGTAATACAATATAAATGTAGATGTTGATCGTTATTGTTTCGATACTCCATGGTCTTGGAATGTTCAATAGCCTTGGACTACGTTTGATTTGGATCTATGGAAAACGGAAATAGTAAGAGTGAAGTATGTGAGCATAGTTATTCTATGAGTTATGCCAATCTTTTTTTGTTCCACTTTTAAATAGCAAAAGGCCCCTTTTTTTTTGGAATAACTTTTGAGTGATATTTTTTTTATAAAAAATAAAAGTAGATATAAAATATGTTTTTATGATGCCCCACCGCTGAACGAATGCACAGTTGAGCCGGAAGCGAGCAAGCTTTGTTCTTTTAAAGCCCAACCAGTTTGAGCTCATGACTTTTCGGCATTCCCCAATCATATGATCCATCTGATTGTAATTTCAAATCGTTGCTATTAGATGACCTTTGCAATAGTCGTTATATAAACAAATGGTGATGGTTGAGGTATATATTGTAACAAATAAAATCTCGCATTAGTATATAATGTTGAATATAAATCTCATTAGTATATAATCTTTATTTTAGTTGTTTATTGTACAAAAATTAAATAATAGAACTTTTGGCTTGTGAAAACTACTTATAGATTATCATATATAAATATAATAATAAAAAACTTAGAAACTGCTAAGGAGATATCCAGAAAAATATTTTCTAAAAACTTCAATATTATAATATACCAAATAGAGTTTACCATTTTTAGTTCGCTGAAAAAGACAACAAGGATGTATATGAAGATGCTTTGTCCATTTCCTCCAACATCTTATAAATTTTACATTTTTTCAATGCCTTTAGTACTAAATAGATTGTCTCCAATGTATTATATGCTAAATAGATGATGCCTCTAAATATTGTTTTTTTATAAACAAGCATATTTAAAAAGAGTGAGTTGTTCATAATTTTATTTATATTGTCGTACTAATTATAAAAAAATGAATTTATGCACTTCTTGTGTTTTCATACAATTATTATTACCAACTAATATTATATTAAGCAGTCTATTTAATTTTGTCTATTTTTATAAAGCTACGATATGAGAAAGCTAACTCTCTTGCTGATCACAACTTAATCATGTAAACTCATCAAAATCATATGAGTTAAATCATATCTATTATTTTATCGAATATTTATATAAAACCTTCCTTTATCAGTTATCACTAATAAAAATCAACCTCTAAATTGCAAACAACCACTTCTATTTGCTTTTGATGGGAGTGCAACGAACTAAAAAATCCAACAGAATGTTGTGTCCTTGTCATATGTACAACTTCAGTATAGTACACGTAATGCGACTTTACTAGAAATATAAATGATAATGAGGTTTCACCTAAGATTTATGGCCAAGAGATTCTCCACAGGAGTCATTTCTCATGATCTTGGATCTGTTAAACATAGCATGACAAATATCATAAATGAGATGAAGGTGGATGAAGTAAACATTCTAGAATTATCACATACTTGTGAAGCTCAAAAGAATTCTTTTTTGTACAATGACAACGAAGTCGATAATGTTATATGGATATCAAACTTTAAGCAATAGAATAAGATACTAGAGATATATGATGCACATTGAAAGACAAGATTGCTGAGATGGCTCTGCAGCATGATCAAGATAAGAAAGAAAATAATGTGGCTGCATAATTTTTCACTAAGACAAACTTAGAAACTTTATTTGCACCATTTTTTATTTAATATTTAACATTCATTTTCTTTGCTCGTAGCTGAATTGCATTTCTCATGTACCTGCATAGATTCTTCCTGCTTAATTAGATTGGACTTTGCCCAATTTTTTTCCTCAAAAAAAAAAAAGAAAGAAGAAGAACAACACATTTGGTATACGTGCACTCTTGCTTCTGTATTGGGAGGTCAGCAGATTGGATGCTTTACAGGAGTACATCAAATTCATGAGTCTCAGAGGTCATAGTGTATCTGTTTAAGAAATTGGTCATTGTCTATCTTGACAGATTACATATGTATTCCATTGTATGCATGAGGTCCTTTGGTTTTTATAAAGCAAGGAGGGGAAAAGTAATTAGTATTGAAGCTTGCGTAAAGAAATTACCAGACATGAGCCTTGGCTATTAGTTGGACACCTACTTGATAGTGCCACGATCTGGTGGAAGCTCAATTAACAAAAAAAAAAACTATTGGAATGGGGACTGTTATTGGATCATATCAGTATTTGTTAGAACCTTACTATATATACATACATATATATATATATATATATATATATATATATATATATAAGTAAAACACCGGGCTAAAGATTTGCTTCTACAACTTTAAATTATAGTTTTAAATTTCTAGAACCTGTGCAAGGAAGACTAGGAAGTGCAAACGAGCTGGATTCGAGGAGGCCATGTAATAAATAGATTGCCACAAGAGGAGAGGCCCAATGTACTTGGGGGCCTAAGGCTGTTGCCTTTGAGGCTTTTCCTGCAGTGAGCCGGCTTTAGGTGAATATACAGAGGAGGCTCTTTCCTTTCTGTTTTGTCCCTGCGGTGGGTTCTCTTTGGGCCGGGGCCTTGGGCGACCGTCTCAGTCGCTTAAAAGTTGGGCCGGTCTTGTACCGAAGACTGTATCGAGGGCTGGCTCGTTCATTAGGCAAGCCGGCAAGCGTTGTCCTAGAAAGAAACAAAATCTTTTCTTTAATGATACCAGCATCTGGTACATGGGTTGCAGGAGCAAGATGTATGGCTGTGATGAGTTTCTTCTTTCTTGAAAAAAAAGACTTATGTCAGATACTAAATACACTTTGGCGTTTTTGGTTGCTATACTTCTTGTCTGTCTTAAAAGAAGAAATAATAGTAGGAACCCAGGTTCACCACTGAACCCAGCCATTGAAGAACAATTTAGGCCCAACTCAATAACAGGCTTGCTTGAGCTTATCTGATCAAGGTCAAATCATATTTTAAGGACCAAGTGTCGTACCCCAACCTAAGGCCTGCCTTTTTAAATAGATGTTTTAGATTATTAGCTGCTATGCATTAGGATATGCACGGCTTGCATTTTTGAATTTTTTTTGAATTGAAGCCGACTGGGCCTGCCGACTTTGGTCTCCTGGATGGGCCCAATTGGCCTGGTTCTCACACCAAGCCCGAGCATTCATGAGTCAGAAAAGTGGAGCTCAAACTGGAATTGATATTTAGTTTGTTTTTAGTCCAAGTTTGAATATTTTAAATCAATCTTAGCCTTTAAAACGAATCAAGATCAAAGACCCATTGCATTTAACAAGCCAGGCTTAGCAATCCAAATCACGTCATTTTATCTTTCTTGTAGCCATGACAAGAAATAAGCTCGAGTGGGCGCCCCAAGTAAAGATGCATGTTAAGGATCCCCAGAAGTCACTTTCTTTTCCGTTAACTCGGGCTATTGGTGCCAAACACGGTGGGCGTGGGATTAACATCCCAGACTTCTTCGTATCTTCCATATCGATTGGTGATCGCAATCTACGGAGATATAATCTTATTCCCACATTTAGACCCTCTGAATTAAGAAAATTTTGACTAATATTTTCAATAAGTTGGTCAAGTTTGGGGTAACCCGGAATTAATGCACTCACAAACGGGCAAAGTATGGATTTGATCCTTGGGCTTCGTTAGGTCATCATGGGTTGGACGATCTCTTTTTTAAATCCAGCACAGACGTTTACAGTTCATGTAATATAAATGGGCTCAACCTCATTATCAAAGGAGGATAAAGTCTCTTATCAACTTAGTAAAGTCTGAGATCTAGATCCAAATCCTCCATTCTCTTTGGAGAGTTACTGGTTTGCGGGGATGTACTAATCCTGTTTCGCAATCCATCGACTACAACCTACTCTGCTAGAAAGGAAAAGAAAGAAATTATGCCAAAACTTCAGCTTATCTTGAATCCTTTTTTTTTTCTTCCTGGCGAACGAGAATATTGAATCCTTTGATAAATCATAGGATTTCATTTCAGCCAGACTTGACATTGTTACCGAACTATTTTATTATATTAAATACAGTATAATATTCATATGATATTGTCTCATAGTATATTATACAATAGAATAATAATTCTTATCTAAATAATATAATAAACATCATGTATAATATTTATAATTTATAATTATACGGATTATAGTGTAGCATTATATAATATATTATATTATATTATAACTTTAATATTATCAATATAATAGAATCAATATCAAAATTCTTTTACCATAATTTTAAATGAATAATACAACATCATATCATAATATGAATAAACGGTGATATTAACATCATCGATCATTATGATACCAAAATAAATAATCACAGATCTTGTATAACCTAATATTGCAATTAATAATATATGATGAGTATACTAAATAATTAATCATATTATGTTAATAACATAATATTCGTTATAAGATTTAAAAATAACGAAAATAAAATTAGCATAACACTTAAATATAATAAATATAATAACTATGTTATACAAAAGAAAATGAATAATATATAATTTATTATGATATAATGTTATTGAAATATACAATGCACAATAACCCACACATCAAGTCAGCACCTAAACGAATAGCATCAATTATAGTAGTATAATAAAATATATTATAGGGTACATAAAATGAAAATCCACTTTATGAATTATAATCTACATATCTTAAAATATGAATGAATTTAAATTCACTAGTTTTGAAAATTAGGTCATAGTAAAATATATATCATATTATAAAAACCATTCATTTTGATATTGACAAGATATTGAATTATTAATTTACTTTTCAAGAATTAAACACAAAATGTGTAGTCTAACTCTCTCTCTCTCTCTCCATCCCCCACTCGCTATATATACTTGAGTGGATCTCTACTCAGATTCAGTCAGATCTAAATTAGACAATCAGAATTCTACATCAATGATCTAAGTCATTGGATGTGATCTATTATCTTTAAACTACTTATATATTAAAAAGCATATGATTTCAAGATCCTTAGCCTATTCTTCAAGTAATCAAAAATAACGTGTTATTTCATGTTATTCGATGAATTAATATATAGTCTAGGGATCTCCAAATAATATGATATTTAGTATGTAAGCAGATTAGATATAGTAGTTCATATCCAATAGCTCGAATCATCGGTATGGAACTTTCATCATCCAATCTAGATTTGATTAGATTTGAGTGGAGATCTATTTAATTGTAGCCTAGTCTATATATATATATATAGCAACTCATTTGATGAAAGATGCAAAAAACAATGCAGTTTTCCATTTTAAGCCATCACGTTGTCCTGGTGTCTGCTTGATATATCGCAAAACTCTATGTGCTGCATCCAAGTGGGATGTTTTTGGCTTGTCCATGAATTGATTGAGTACATGTACTGCATATGCTAAGTCCGGCCTGGTAATGGTTAAGTAAATTAATCTTCCAACCAGTCGGCGATATGAAGATGGATCGAAAATAAGTTCTCCATCATTCTCGCTAAGTGCCAAATTTGGTTCTATTGGATATGCCACTGGTCTAATACCAAGAAATCTTATATCTTCAAGTATTTCTAATGCATACTTTCTTTGTGAAAGGGAAATACCCTTTATTGTACGAGCCACTTCTAACCCCAGAAAATACTTCAAGGTGCCAAGGTCCTTAAGTTTGAAACATTCCTTCAAGTATTTCTTGAGTTCATTAATCTGCTCAAGACTGTTTCCTGCTAAAATGATGTCATCCACATATACCAAAACAGCTGTAAAAGTATCTTCATGGGAACGGACGAATAGTGAGTAGTCTACTTTGGATTGTATATATCCAGCATTAATGAGGGATCTCCAAATCATATGATCTTTGGTATGTAAGTAGATTAAATATAGTAGTTCATATCCAATATCTCGAGTCATCGATATAGAACTTTTATCATCCAATCTAGATCTGACTAGATCTGAGCACTGGAGATCTGTTTAATTATAGCCCAGTCTATATATATATATATAGCAACTCATTTGACAAAAGATGCAAAAGACAATGCAGTTTTTCATTTTAAGTCAGCACGTCGAACCTGGATGAGAAGAAATAAAGCAAGTTAAAAATAAGGTCACAGCAAGACTTGGATCGGGTCTTGGCATCAACCTCAATAACTTTACCAACTATACGAGTAGTTGACCCAAAAACAAACAAGAAAATGACTCATGCTCCCACGTAGAAAAGACACGTACGCCTATACTCTATTTGAAAAGTAGCATCAATGAAGTTGTACCGTCGAGTGTTCACTTTGTAATAATACATAACGGATCGACATTGCCAAGGCTCCTTTACGTACCTGGTTAGACTGTTGCTAGACCGCGATTAGGTGGAGGGTTCAGGCCTTGGTGCAGCAGGAATGAGAGAGCAATGACCGTCAACTTCTAGCAAGTTTCAAGATTATCCAAGACATAAAGAGATGAGAGAGAGAGAGGAGCATTTTGGAAAGAGGCTGAGGACCGGAGTAGGTGGCGGAACCTGGCATGGGGTACGTCTTCTGTTTTATCGGGCGCTAGATTTGTCCCGGCTACGTACGTATTTGTTGGCATGCAAGATAGTCAAAGTGATGATATGCTACTTGATATATTTGATGAACTATGAATTGCATGGTCCATTGAATGTGTGCCTGATGAAGGAGATTCCGTTCATCTTAGAACTGAGTCTCGAGGTTGTCACCGCATAAGTTTCGAGGAGAGCCAAGGTATATAGGACTCTTATCCACTGGTGGAAAGTGGGATCGATATAGCTGAGAATATGATTTTGTTCCAATAGGCCGGACAGATTAATTGTTCAGGATTGCTGATAAAATACCTTACAGAAGGGCTGTTAATTAATTAAAATGTCTCTGATGTGTTCCACAGAGAGAGGAGGGTAAATTGAGTTCCACCCACTGAATTTAATTTCTGTCATTTTACATTTAATCTATTTATTGCAAAGTAACTCTTGTCCCTTGATTTCAAAAGTTATCTGACAAGGATAATATGTCTGGAAAATAGAAATAAGCATGTAAGAAGCGGGGATGGTTGTGTAAGAAATCAAAAAGTAGACATAAAATGCTAGTTACACTGAGGACCAAAAAGTTAAGATTGGTAGCTCGTGACTGAAGTGCCCCTCAATTAATATACCACTAACCGTAAGTTGTGACGCCTTACTTTCATCAAATTCATTTGTTAGATGTGTCCAAAAGACTGTCTTTGTATGAGTTTACCGGGACAACCTAGGGCTTGTTTGAAAAATCTAGCAAGATGCGGTCGGATTTTTTTGATAGATTCATGAATTGGGCAGCCTTATTTATGGATGGCCCATGTTAATCCAATACCCCTGTAGTCCTAATCCTACGTGAGAGAAAAAAGATCTTCATGTGTTTACACCATGTCTTAATATTCAAGGAACACCGTACACGTGGCGACTAGATGAGCCTGCCAACAGACCTGATTTCTCTAAGATATTCCTACAGGAATATTCAAAATAGGCCCTTAATATTTTAAACCCATCTATCCATGTGTTACTAAGAGTGAGTGTTGGCCCTTTTTGTATCGTTCGGGCGTGCCACAAAACTTATTTGTGTCCTCGTATCCCATCCGAGTGTACCAAAGAACTCGTTGTTTGATAGAAAGGATGACAATAAGTAGATAGGTGCGCAGACGTGCTACCAGCTTTAGATCAGTCGTAAAGAGGTTGATCGAAGGAAAGTTACGAGAGTAGAGCGAGTCTTGGTGCCTTAATCTTCGAGAACTTTCACCATCATCACACTACTATTCGAAAAAATGGATTCAGATAGCGATAGGACTATAGCCTGGGCTATGGTACTAGAAATTTAAGTCAACATTATTCTTAAGATAGAAATCTATTGGTAAGATAAATTATGATAAAATAAGATGCGTTGACAAAATATATGAACACGACTATTGATCCCTGTAACTACCCACATTGCCATGATCCTCAACGATTTCGAAAATTCACTCCTAAGACCCCATCTATACCACAACCATGAACCATAGCACTATTCAATATACTTTCGTCCATGAATCGTTCCAATGCATCACAGTTAATCACAGCCAGCTTCTAATCTTTCGACTTCTCTATCCATGTTATGGTCAAATTCACTTCTTCGGCCTATGCTTCTATATTTAGTGTGATTTACAGTCGAACTCTATCCAATCTAATAAGGGGTATGTAACTTTTATCTTCTTGGATTTTATCTAAGCTGATCTATATGGAACTAGCTCACGGCCGCTAGCTAGATTGTTAAACGGTGCCCATCGTCTCTGAGATTGATGTCACCTCCATCGATCACAATATAAATCCATCTCCCGCACCCCTAACATAAGACCATGCAGCGCAGAGCTGGTAAACCAAATGGAGGTCCATGTCCATAACTCCACCATCATACCCCAAGCAAACCCAAATACCGAACCCGCCGAAGTACCCTTCACCATCTTCGACCGCTATGCACTCGACATCCATTATACCACCCTCTTCGCCTTCACCCCACCTACCTCCACGAACTCTGAACTCATTGAAGGCTTGTCAAAGACTCTAGTCCACTTCCCAACACTCACCTCTAGGATTGGTTATAGCCGCGACAACCGTCCATGCTTCCTAATAGGAGGCCATGGTGGAGGAGCACTAGTGGTAGAAGCAACGGTGGCCTTGAATTTATCGGACCACCTGCCACTCGAGCCATCGCCTGACTTCAAGCTATTGCACCCTCCGACCAAACAATCCAAGCACTTGTTCCAAGTCCAACTCAATCGCTTCAAGTGTGGCGGGCTCATACTCACAGTGACTGTGCATCATAAGGTGGCCGACGGCCAGTCCATGAGCACCTTCTTCGTTGCATGGGGACAGAAGGTTCGTGGCATGCCCATCGACCGCCTTCCCGTCTATGATCAATCGTTGGTCAAGCCCCGAAGCCCACCAGAGTCTAAATTTCAGCACTGGGGCCTGGATTTCCTGCCAGATCAAGGTGATTTCTCTGTGAATCAAGTTGATGTTGATCCTAGCAAGATAACCAATATACTGCTGCGCTACTCTTCGGAGTACATAACTACAATGCTGAAGGCTAGCATGAAAGAGAAGTACACTACCTTTGAGACTTTACTCGGCCACGTTTGGAGGAAGATAACAATTGCCCGTGGGCTCCATGATGGTGAATACACCACGATAGAGCTTTCGGTGAATGGTAGGCCAAGGTTGAAGCCTTCAGTTCCAGATGAATATTTTGGCAATCTGGTAGTTGATGCACATCCGAAGGCCAGTGTGAAGCAACTAGTGGAAGGAGGTCTTGCAGATGCTGCTAGACTCATTCATGAAGCAGTTGTTAGGGTTGACAGTCACTATATGCAATCATTTATAGACTTTGGGACAACAAACGAGGATGAGGACCTTGTTCCCGTATATCAGTTGAAAGGGAACGTATTGTCACCAACCGTGGAGGCCAATAGCTGGCTCCGATTTCAGTTCCAGCATGTGGAATTTGGTGGTGGAGGGAAACTGCGAGCTTTCTTTCCTACTTGGATCCCTGTCGAGGGGGTGGTGATGTTTCTCCCCGGCGTGGACGAGGGTGGAGGTGTAGACGTGTTTGTTTCTTTGCTCCAAGAGCATGCAAGGATACTAAGGCAGATATCTCACTCTTTAGATTAGATTTTCGGTTTGTAATAATAACACTGGCATCCTGCCAATGGCTAGTTAATTAGGCCGAAAGCTTGTGCTCGTGATCGCTAGCTCTACTCATGTCATGTCTGTATTTTAAATAATTGTGTCGTGGGTTGGTCTGTCGTATAGCAGGTAAGGGTTCACTGGATGTGAGTGTTTCAGTCCCTTTGGTGGTAAATGGTATTGCTGCTCTTTATTCACCTGGTGCACACGAAGCCGATCTTAAGTTGAATTTGGTGCGACCACTTTGAAGCAAATCTCTGACGATAAGTTACAAAAGATAACCCATCTCTTTCTATTATCAATAAATATATTCAACTCACTATTGAATAGATTGAATCAACTATGTATTGTGAACTTCCAATATTGTTTCACTACCAATAAACATAAGTTACAATATTGTTTCATAACTATATATTTCTAATGGGAGAAAATCATGAACGTAGCCTTAGTGCCTTACCCACTTTGATTGTTATAATAATCGGAGGAATTGAAATAATACATGCGGTAAAATACATGCGAACCAATTAGCCACCCATGTGAAAGAAAGTCTCGGGTCTTCTGTTTTCACGGGCGCTTTATTCCAACAAAGACAACCGGACGGGCCCTTTTCGTCTTTTCCGCAAGTTTGATAGCATGCATGATAGTCAAATTGATGACAAACTACTCGGCGGATTTGATGGTCACTGCGAATTGCATGGTTCATCGAAGAGTACGCATGAAGGAAGTTCAAGGAGTGCTATCGTAGGATTCTTGTCCCTTTGTGCGAAGTAGGTGGTATAGGCTACGGCTCAAAAATTAGTTCACAAGAGAATCTGGCTCAATGGGCCGGACAGATTGGATCAAGATAGTTGATGAATAAGGCGAATGGCTAGTGTGTTATCCTGTTAAATTGTCTGGTAGAGAGAGAGAGGGGGGGAAGGGAATTAATATGAGATTATTCCTATCCCTCGATTTCAAAAGTTATTTTACGTTTGCTTATTAATCAATATAAGTGTCTAGAAAATAGAAATAAGCGTGTAAAAAGCAAATTCTCCTGAGAATTCGAGTGAAGTGCTGCTTCTCATTGATGCCAAAAGCGGTGAGTTGTGACTGCTTACTATCATCAAATTCAAACGTTAGAGGTGGCCAAAAGACTATTCAAGTCCAACCTGTGTCACCTTTTGGAGTTTCTCATGAATACTAAAAATTTTAAACCCACTTACCCACGAGTTACAAAGAGTGATCGTCATCTCTGAGACCTACAACACCATCCATCCCAATATAAATTCATCTCTCCACCAACCAACACAAGACCATATATGCAGCTCAAGAGCTGGTGAACCAAATGGAGGTCCATGTCCATGGCTCCACCATCATAGCCCAAGGCAACCCAAATGCCGAGCCCTCCGAAGTACCCTTCACCATCTTCGACCGCTATGCCATCAACATCCATGTTGCCGTCCTCTTCGCCTTCACCCCTCCCACCCCCACAAACTCCGCACTCATCGAAGCCTTGTCAAAGACTCTAGTCCACTTCCCGACTCTCACCGGTCGGTTTTCCTGCAGCCACCGCAACCGTCCGTGCCTCCTAATAGGCGGCGGCGGTGGAGGTGCACTGGTGGTAGAAGCAACGGTTGCCTCGAATTTATCGGACCACTTGCCGCTAGAGCCATCGCCGGACTTCGAGCTATTGCACCCCCCGAGAGAAGAAGCCAAGCACTTGCTCCAAGTCCAGCTCAACCGTTTCAAGTGCGGCGGGCTCGTAATCGCGGTGACCGCGCACCATAAGGTGGCCGACGGCCAGTCCATGAGCACCTTCTTTGTTGCATGGGGACGGACGGTTCGTGGCATTCCCATCGACCGCCTTCCGGTCTACGATCGATCTTGGCTCAAGCCCCGGTGCCCACCAAAGCCTGAGTTCCAACACTGGGGCATTGATTTCGTGCCAATCTCGCCAAATCAAGCCGGTTTCACAGTGCATCGTCGGGTTGATGTTGATCCTACCAAGATAACCAACGTACTGCTGCGCTACTCTTCCGAGTACATAACTGCGAAGCTGAAGGCTAACATGAAAGAGAAGTATACTACCTTTGAGACTTTACTCGGCCACGTTTGGAGGAAGATAACAATTGCCCGGGGGCTCGAGGACAGTGAGCACACCGCGATGGAGTTTGCGGTGAATGGTAGGCCAAGGTTGAAGCCAGCAGTTCCCAGTGAGTTTTTCGGCAATTTGGTCGTCGATGCTCATGCGAAGGCTAGTGTGAAGCAGCTTATGGAAGGAGGTCTTGCGGAGGCCACCAGACTGATTCATGAAGCGGCTGTTAGTATCGACAGTCGCTTTATACAGTCATTTATAGAATTTGGGGCGATGTACGAGGACGAGGATCTTGTCCCTGTTTATGAATTGCATGGGAACGTGTTATCGCCCATCGCGGAGGCAAATAGCTGGCTAGGTTTTAAGTTCCAGGATATGGATATTGGTGGTGGGGGGAAACTGCAAGCTTTCTTACCTTCTTGGATCCCTGTCGAGGGTATGGTGATGTTCCTCCCTGGGGTGGACCGGGGTGGAGGAATAGATGTCCTTGTTCCCTTGCTTGAGGAGCATGCCCAGAGAATGAGGCAGATATCTCACTCTCTAGATTAGATCTTCTGTTTCTAATAACTCTGGCATCCTGCCATGCAACGTCCAGCCACGGAGAAAGTTTGCGTTCATTGTTATCTTTGCTGTTTATCTTATCTAAATTTTGAACAATTGTGTCGTAGGTTGGTTTGTCGCATCAAGTATGAGTTAAGTGTTTGACTCGTAACGTGGAAGTGTTATACAAGCACGACAAGTGCGTTGAATTCGAAATTAAAATGGTATTTTGTTTGCCTTTATTCACATAATGTACGTCAGGCTAGCCTTTGGTTAAATTTGGTGCTGCCACGTACGTTGAGGCGAAGCAATATAATATATATAGAGAGAGTTTTGCTACGGTACTATTATATGATTTTTATATGAAGAGGTAATAAGGAAAGGCAAATGCTCGATTAACTCAAATAATCTGCTCAAAGAGTCGCAAAGCAGTTGATTTGGCAGGGCGATGCCTTCTCCCCCACTTGCTGCTCTTTTCCCTCCCTCCACCACTCCTTCAGTCCTCACGAGCTGGTGGTCTACATTCTGGTCTCGGGCTGCTCCTCCTGTGGCGGCAGCATCGCGGCGGCAAGGGAGGTGTTCGATCGAATGCCTGAGAGGAGCGTGGTCTCCTGGCCCGCCACAATTGCAGGTCATGCCCGGTATGGTGACGTCGCCACTGCCCATCAGCTCTTCAATCAGCTGCCGGAAAGGTTTGTGGTCCGTTGGTATGCCATGTCAGGCTGGAATACTTCAATAGGATGAATATAATATGTTTGGGATTGATCCAAAGTGTGAGCATTATGGGTGTGTAGTAGATCTTCTTAGCCGCCCAATGTCTAGTTTGGGGTGTTCTGGGTGGTTGTTGGATCCATGGTGAAAAATCAGAGCTAGATAACGAACAGAAGCATAAAGAGAAAGAGAAGGAGAAACTGTATTGAGAATTTTCTTGTGTGTTGTCGTCCTGTACATGGTCCTATTTATACACAAAATTGAAGCAAATAAAGCAGGAATCATGTGATTGAATCATCAATGGAATTGCTAGCCGTTGTCCTTTAACCCTGTGATCCTGCCAGAATCCTCGGGTCCATTACTATCGTGATGGAAGGATCCTGATTCTTCGAGTCCTTCCTTAACAAACTCTGTGATCTTGTCATAATCTTCGGGTCCATTACTGCTATGATGGAAGGACCCTGATTCTTTGGCTCCTTCCTTAACACTTCCCCTCAAGTTGGAGTGGATATTGATGACACCCAACTTGTCAAGTAGATATTGAAATTGTGTTGGACCAAGTGCCTTAGTGAATAAATCTGCTAGTTCATGATCTATAGACATGTGCATAGTTTGAATAAGACCACTCTGAAGTTTCTCCTGAATAAGATGGCAGTCAATCTCTATATGCTTTGTCCGCTCATGGAATATAGGATTGGATGCTATATGGATTGTGAAAGGAACCCTTGCGGGCTGCATGCATTTATTTTCAAAAAAAAATTACAGCGGAAGCATTTAAAAATTAAACTATTTAATTTTCATGCACGTTAGAGATCAAATCTCTACAACAAAAATAAGAACCATGATTTAAATATTTATGTAAAGCATGAAACAATGATTGCATATCTAACATACAATTCTGAAATTTCAGCAACCCTGAAATTTCAGCAACCATGTTTAAGATCTAATCTAAATTTTAATGAGATCAAATCTCATACCTGATTCCTTGGAGTTCTTGGATGACTTCTTGATCACGCTTTGCAGCCGCACACATATCTGGTCTTTATAGATTGTCCACGCGAAGCCCTAGGTAAATCGTCTTCCGCGGGAGTGCTAGCTCGCGCAGGAACGCTGCAATGACTGAAGCTTTCTCCTTCTAAACACTCAACCTTTGATTGTTCTTCAAGGAGATGGAGGATGGACGTGAGGAAGAAGGAGAAGAAGGGTTGGAGGCCCTCAGAGAATTTTTTCAGAATATTTTGAAACCTCTAAATATTGTATATTCTGAACCCTAGGCATGGGGGTCTTTTATAACTAAAAGACCCCCCCCACGCCTCACACCTAATTTAGCCAATTAATTTGGCTGATAAAATCCCCAAAAAATTATGGTGATTTGCCAGATAAACATATCCAAATTTCGTGCATTTTGGATCCCTAAAAGATAGGAATTCATGCGTCCAAAGTTCAGCCACAGACCACCCTATTTCATGCGCCATGTAATTCCTACAAATTAGAAAATTCATATAAATATTTTTAGGAAGATTTGAGGTGCCATTTTTATAGAAAATATAGCCCCACGCCTCCTCTCTTCGCACGCCAATTTTTGGCCAAAAATAAATAGGATAGGCATGGAACATCTTAGGGATAAATCAAGGTGTCATTCTTCTCTAAGAAGGATAAGGATGGGTTCCTAAAATTTAGGGATTCTTCTCCTTATCTAATTTTGATTATTTGGACTCACAATCCTCATCAAATAAGTCCATTAAATTGATTTGGATCAAGCCCAATCCAGTTGGGTCATGTCCCATCAATTGGGTCAAGCTCAATCTACTTGGATTGAACCCAATCCAATTAGGTCAAACCCTGATGCAGCCGAAATTGAATCCTATTCAATTTTGCTCAACCTAAGCCCAATTACTCAATCAAATTGAGTTTATTAGCAATCTAATTGCTAATTAATCCTCCAATAATTCAATAATTATTTTAATGCAACTTTTGTTTAGGATAATTTGTCAATCGAATTGACCAAATTACCCCTAAATGATTCTTAATCATCAATCAGCCATTTGATCAACCTAGAAACTTCTATGCATGCGACCCCATAGGTTCGAACCTAAGCCGATAGCACAAGAACAACTTCTTGTACTAATCGAAATAACCATCTAGTAATGGTACCCGACGTCCAGATAGGCCGAATGATTGCAAAGCAACATTCAAAAACCCTTGGACTATGGTTACCGTATAATTCATCCTTATGACTCCAAATGCTCAGGACGACTTCAGAGTTCACTGTCAACTCTTTAATCAGTTCATCTATAATGTGTTTCAACTTTACAAATCCTGTGACTCTTCACAAGGATTACCGTGGCCAAGGTTTTGCTAAATTGAACACAAGGGCATTATCTCCTGTCACTAGGAGGGGTCAATTCCATCTTGACTCACACATCGACTTCGCAAGTACTTGACTGCACCCAGGAAGGACACATATACCCATATCCACTCAGAACATCTCTCGACACTAGAGCATTCCGGAATTGGTCACGTTCAGTGAAATGTACTCCTACACTTCACCTGTGTGACATATCAGTGTCTCCACACTCCTTGGTTAAGAGGACAACCAACGTATATGTCACACAGCGACCTAATCTCGATAATACTGTCGTCCTAGTAATAGCATATCATTTGATCGCGAACAGTTTTAAGGACTTGAAAATAAATCCTCCTTTATCATAAAATAAGTCCTAAGGACTTCATCATATAATAGTTCATTTGAAGATGTACAATGAAATGATGAATAATGCCAAATAACATTTTATTAATTTATCAATTCATTTACAAAATTCAATCATCAACATACTGACGATTGACTCTTAGGATACAATTTCCAACAGATTGCTGCTCTGTTGTCACAGTACATCTTAACTGGCTGCAGATGAGGTACATTAAGGTCTGTCAATAGATATTTCAACCAAGTGATCTCACGACAAGTGGAAGCCATAGATTTATACTCTGCTTCTGTCGAAGAACGTGACATTGTCGTTTGTTTGTTCGTCTTCCAGGATATAGGCGACTTCCCAAGTAAGATGCAATATCCAGTCACTGATCGTCGAGTGTCTCTACAACGCGCCCAGTCTGCATCGTAGAATGCATATAATTGAGTACCACTATCAGCAGAGAGGAAAATTCCTTGTCCTGGTGTCTACTTGATATATCGCAAAACTCTATGTGCTGCATCCAAGGGGGATGTTCGTGGCTTGTCCATGAACTAACTGAGTACATGTACTGCATATGAGTCCAGCCTGGTAATGGTTAAGTAAGTTAATCTTCCAACCAGTCGGCGATATAAAGATGGATCGAGAATATGTTCTCCATCATTCTCACTAAGTGCCAGATTTGGTTCCATAGGACATGCCACTCGTTTAGCACCAAGAAATTCTATATCTTCGAGTATTTCCAATGCATACTTCCTTTGTGAAAGGAAAATACCCTTTGTTGTACGAGCCACTTCTAACCCCAGAAAGTACTTCAAGGTGCCAAGGTCCTTGAGTTTGAAACATTCCTTCAAGTATTTCTTGAGTTCATTAATCTGCTCAAGATTGTTTTCTACTAAAATGATGTCATCCACATATACCAAAATAGCTGTAAAAGTATCTTCATGGGACCGAACGAATAGTGAGCAGTCTACTTTGGATTGTGTATATCCAGCATTAATGAGGGTTGATGAAAGTTTTGCATACCACTGTCGAGATACATGCTTAAGACTGTATAGAGATTTGTTGAGTTTGCAAACATTAGTCTCTCCTTTCGTCCGAAACCAGGAGGAAGCTTCATATAGACATCCTCGTCAAGATTGCTACGCAAGAAGGCATTGTTGACATCTAACTGGTGAAGATGCCATCCGCAAGTAGCTGCAAGGGCGAGAATTGTGCGGATGGTGACCATTTTGGCAACGGAAACAAACGTTTCAAGATAATCAAGCCCCGGCCTCTGACTATAGCTCTTGGCAACTAAGCATGCATTCCGTTGCTCCATAGTGCCATCAGAGTTGAATTTAAACTTGTAGACCCACATATTGTCGACAAAGGTTTCACCAGGTCGTAACTCTGTCAAGGTCCAAGTGTTATTAGTTTCTAAGGTATCAATCTCCTCTCACAAAGGAAGCATAAAGAGAAAGAGAAGGAAAGACTGTATTGAGAATTTTCTTGTGTGTTATCGTCCTGCCGTGAGCCCGTGATGAGAGGACTTTGGTTCTTTGGCTCCTTTCTTAACACATGGTGACATACGCCAATATATGTACACAGCAAAATGTCGCCTAATAATGAGAGACAAGCTCGTGGTCAAGATGCCCGGTTGCAGGTGGATTGCCGTAGTCTATGAGAGATTCGTCTCACCCCCCCTCATCCCAAGAAATATTGTCCAAGCCTCGGTATTTGATGTGATGCCCTGCTCCGTAGTCTTATTTAGTAGAACATGCGAGCAATTGTTTGACTAAGAGACTGTTTGCATAAAAAGAGGAGCAATAAGTCTTGATGAAGGCATAGAGAAGGGATAAAACAGTGTTTGATGGCCTATAGAATTCGGTGCCACTGTGCATAATGGACAAAAGACACAGAACCCAATCTTATCACATAAAAACTTTATATTTGCTTGATCCAAAATAAAAACTTGGTCGTTATCCTACGGAAACTTGCCGGCCACTTATCGCGCCGAAAGTAGAAAGCCGTCCGCTAATTTTCCATCTTCGAGCTGCTCAACAACCCCCGCGCCTCGTGGTCATGGCTTGCTGATTAAATAAACGGGAAATTACTTTCCCATCCCTCTGATGACTCCACTGTAACAAAAAGTTCTTAAATAAAACCTCGGTCATCTCACTCACCTGGGGTGACGATATCCATTCCGTCTCCAATTTTCTCACCCCCTGATCGCATCGAAAACCCTCTCCATCCCCTCCCCGCTCGGGAGCAAGTGCGAGCGACCAGAAGAGAGAATCTGGACGTAAGTGCAGCTAACCTCGACCGTCCGATCATGTCTCCCCCGAATCTGGACGCAAGCGGAGCATCAACATGCTGCCACGTGGTGGCGATGCCGTACCCGGGGCGCGGCCACATCAACCCCATGACGGCCCTCTGCCGCCCCCTCGCCGCCCGCGGCGTCGCCGTCACCTTCGTCGTCACGGAGGAGTGGCTCGGCCTCCTCCAATCCTCCCCCGCGCCGCCGCCGGGCGTCCGGCTCCGCACCATCCCCAACGTCATCCCTTCCGAGAAGGGCCGCGCCGCCGACTTCAACGGCTTCCTCGAGGCCGTCTATACCAAGATGGAGGACCCCGTCGAGCAGCTCCTCGACCGGCTCGAGCCGCCGGTGACGGCCATCGTGGCCGACACCTACCTCCCATGGGCGGTGGCGTTGGGGAACCGGAGGAATATTCCGGTGATCTCGCTCTTCACCATGTCGGCGTCGTTCTTCTCCGTCCTCTACCACTTCGACCGCCTTCCTGTCGCCGGAGACCGGCCGCTGCTGGTGGACGAAAGCGGTGAGTCCCGTCAGCAATTCCACTTTTTGCATAATAGGATTACGTAAAGCCAATTGATCCCAGTCAGCAGAAATAAGAACCTTGTCAATAATTGGAACCTTTTTAGCATAATAGGATTCCGTAAAGCCAATTGATCCCATTCAGCAGAAATAAGAACCTTGTCAAGCTTAGCATAATAGGAACCTTGTCAATAATGGGAACCTTTTTTGCATAATAGGATTACGTAAAGCCAGTTGATCCCATGGTCAATAATTTACTTCTATTACTCTTAAGTTTCTTTTACATAAACGTAAATCAGTAAGCTGTACCTCTTGAACAAACATATTGAATAATTCCATATCTCTAGGTCAACCTGGATCACCACTTCTATCACAACCACACCTTGTCATATTAAAATCCCCACACACTATCCATGGAACACCAAAAGAAGCTCTAGTATTTCTTATGTCTTCTGAGCACCAATTTCTCATTTAAATCCTAAGTACCATATATATGAGACAATAACCATTAACCTTAGAATTAATAAAAGTAAACATAACTAACATAGAATGCTGGCCTTGCACTTTTTCCACACCACTAACCCACTGATTTGACCAACCAATTAATAAAACCAACAATTCAGTCTAGAACCAGCAAAAGATCTGAGAAATGACATAGATGTTTCCTGAAAAGAAGCCAAAATGCAGCCATTTGCTTCGGTGCCATTCTTTAACAAGCTTCTCTTAGAAAGGTCACAGATACCCCTAACATTCCAATATAAAAAGCTTCAGTTCTGAAAGAAAAATCAAAGTAAACAGAAAAATGAAATTAGAAGATAAGAGGAGCTATCGTCCTCCTCTTCCTTCTCATTTTTCTTTAACAACAACTCCAACTCAACTATCTGCTTTACCCTTTCTACTTCTTTGATTTCATTTATTCCAGCAGAACTTTGGACCAATAGACAACAATTTACATTTAGCAGCCATGGTTATAAGTTCCTCACTGGTTAACCTATCCAAAACTGTGATCATCATAGAACCAAGAGGAGCATCTGCTGAATCTTTCTCTGACTTCTTAGTCATTTCATTACCTTCATAATGTCCTTCTTTCTCTTACTAGCTCTGTCCAACATATGAGAGTTATCAGTACCATCTGCAGTAAATCTGGCGCTCTTTCAGATAGAAGAACCTGCATTATTATCCAAAACACCAACCTCCTTTTGCTGAGAAATAGGAGATGTACAAGATTTATTCAAAATAACTATCGAGTCCATAATACCATCAGTAGCTGCCTACTCACCAAACACTGACTTAACATTACTGCAATTATAAATTGGATAACATCTATTAAGATTTTATATTGGGTTACCTATTTTTATGTAAAAAATGATGATTACCTTAGGATATATCAAGATAATTGGCTTAAGCAGGGAGGATAGAAGAGAGGAATTTCTCGATGTAGAGGAGGACAGTTAATGGGTACATTTAGGCTCCAAAGAAAATGTTCCCCCCTTCTAAATCATCAAAGATCCCAATCTACACATTTTATTGAACATTTTTATAAAAATATAGTATTGCTCACTGGTTACAAATACACTTATTATTGACATCCGCTTAGGTTTAAATGATAAAAAGATGAATTATTTTTTATTTGCTTCTTCATGTTCCATTAAAATTATATGTAATTTTTATATACCCTTAAATAGTAGGACAATTTAGGACTTGATGTAGTTAGCTTAATACATTCCCACTAGAGAATATATAATGTATAATAATTATTTCAATAATTTCTAAAAAAATTAAATTTGATTGGTCAACTTATACTATTTTATTTATGCATTCTGTTGTATAATGTTGTCTAGATTTGCTATGTAAAAGAAATAATGCAACATGAACTATGAGATTTACATTATACAGATAACGCAAATTAGATTATTAGTCGTCTCATGCAAAGATGATGATTTGAGTATAAATCTCAAAGATCATCATACACCCATTCTAGTCGACTGGTTTGCACGACAGACCTAAAGTACATCCTTTGCACCCCCACCCCCCCCCCCCCCCCCCCACAAAAAAAAAAAAAAAAAAAAACAAAGGAAAAAATCGTGGGTCCACCCTTGGAGAAATTCATGTGGATGCGGTTATAATAGACATAGGGTGTTTATACTGAACTCTACCCCACCACAAAATTCAATGTTGATGGCCAAGAAATGAAAATATAAGCCACTGGATGTGATCTAGAAGGCCTAAAATTTATATAAACAAAAATCATATATTTTCTCGACCCCTCAAGTCATCCCAAAATCAAAACAATATATGTTCCATTATAACTATTTTTATCGGTGATCTGATGCATCGGCTAGGTGTCTTTAATTCATATGATATTTTGTATATAGATATTTTAGGCCTTCTACATCACATCCAACAGCCTTAAGTTTTTATTTTTTGACTACTAATATTGAATTCGGCGGCAGGTATAAAGTCTTTTCTTTAGACCCTATGTGTATTATAACCATACCCATATATACATACATGTATATATATATAAATACATACATATATACATATGTATATATCTATGTATTATATATATATATATATATATATATATATATATATATATATGCATGTATATAGTATATGTATATGTATAAATCACTAGCAACTAGACATGTGCTATTCATGTTACAGATTATTAAGAAAAAGAATTTAAGAAATTTGGGGATAAGGAGATAAAACATGAAATATTAGAAAATGTATCAATATTTTTGTTTTTAAAATATTAAAAAAAGAGTCAAAAGGGTGAGGAATAGGTAGAGAATTCTTTTTAAAATATAGACCAATCGGTTTGGAATGTCTAATAAAAAAGGTAGAGGTGCAGAAACAAAAAGAGGCACACTTGGATTATATATCGTGTTTTTATACAAATATTCATGAAGAGAGGAACTAAGATTATTATTCTCACGAAATTTGACAGATGGAATTTAAAATATATAAGCATGCATACACGCATGTATATATTTGCACTGCTACTTATCCGCCTACTAATGTCTAAAATCTCACATTTATAATTCTTAATACATAAATATATACATATACACATACAGTCTTATTTATATATTTTTAGTTTAATTACTAATATTTAGGTCATTTTACACCACCTTTTAATTATAGCATGGATATAAAATAATCATAAATCATTTTTTTTGAAAACAATGCATGAAAAGTTAACATATAATTTAGGAGTATAAAACTAATTGAAATTTGATTAATATATAGTAAAATTTTGAAAATATATGAAAAAAAGTACATGTATGTTCTTTATCAAAGAGGACTCTTCAAACATTATGAGCTCTTTGAAATAATCTCGTCTAATTTAGTGTTTGTACTTGATTTTAAATTAAGTGTAACTTTTCAACTTCCAATAAAACATTGTTACACAGTTATGTGTCAAGTGCTTTCTATTCATGATTTAACTTTTGGAGCGTATAATTTGATGTTTCATCTATAAGCTTCTTAAAGCATGAATAATTTTAGGTTTATTAATTGTTCAAGATATATTTCTTGGTTGCTAGTGGAAACTCTGACTCAACCTACCTAAACCCAATGCACATTGATCATCCTAAACCCAAATCAACAGGTCTTATGATATTTTTATTACCCAAACTCAAAGTCGACTTCAAGAATTGATGCATCTTATTGTATTTTTATTTCCTGAACTCAAACCCGACAACCTTCGAAGGATTGAGTATGGAATAAGACCCACCCTACTAGGTCTGCATAACTTAGCGAAACCTGGATGACCTGACCTGATATGACCCGCTAGGACCCCTGGTGATCAGTTTAGTGTTATCTCTGGCTTCCCTGTTGAGTGAAATGCTGGTGTTATTGAAACCTTAACTTCAGCTATCTTCATGTTTGGTGCTAAGTTACATTCTAATATTGAAGTATGTTTACTAGCTCACTAGCTAACAAGAAGAAATTTTTTCCTTTTTTGCCTTTTTTTTTTGTTTGTTTTTTGAGGAGGGTTGGGGGGGGGGGGGGGGGGGGGGTAAGCATAGTTTCAGCTTCTTTGACGGTATCAAAAGGCTTAGTATAGTAGCTGATTTTGATATCTGAGTAATGCTATGGGGGTTCCTGCACACAAAAAGCTATCCTGCCACATGGTATGATGCTGACTTGCAGGAATTGATTTGAAGTGCTTGTTTATGAAGTTGCCAAGCTGGACCTAATGGGTGCAAGGAACCTTTTTTTGCATAATATTCCAAAGCATTTTCCTTGATATCTTTTCTGCTTCTATAACCTCATTCTTATTAATGCTCCCAAATTACAATGTTCGACTAATAAATTTTCTCACTTAGCTCCATCATCTTCTCTTTGCCCTTTTAAGGATTTTGTTTGGTACAAACTTTCTAATGTGCCTACAGATTTATGATTATCTTCTCTTCAATTATGTCAAGTAGAATTATATCAAAAAAACTGTCAGGTAGAACATTATTTACCCAATACCAGCAAGCAAATATCCGTAAAGAAATATCTGTCTTTGTGTGGATGCTAGAGACCTAGGTCTAATCTGCTGCCTGCACTCATAAAAGAAGGTGGTGATATGCATTTGTTCCACCTACTCTTTTTCTTCTTCAAAAAAATTTTATCAAGTTACTATCTAATCTTACTTGATTGATCCCTTGTCAAGGACAATACTGCATGTGATTCTTCATGGCCCTCCAAAGATTTTTCATTGCAGAACTCATTGGCAAACAATGTAGAATGCATGGCATCTAGATCAAAGAATCATTAACAATATGAGTTGAGTGCATATGACTGCTTTGTTTTGGAGAAAAACAAAGTTTCTCCCCTTTTGTGCTTATGCTGTGCAACTACTAAGGTAGTTCCACTACCTACCAATAGATTTTCTGAGTTTTGTGCCAAATCTCTCATCCAAAGTTGCCTAAGAAATTGGAACCAGCCTATATGGTTGGTGTCATGTTTAGCGCATGTTAGATAACATTCCTAAATTTTGATGAAACATGCCGTAGTCCGAAACAAGATCACGTAGACGATGTTTAAGGTTCATCTTCGCTAGTCAAGGAACCATGATATAGCTTCTTAGTATTTCAGTACTGAATGAATTTTGAGCATGCCTTAAGATTTGCATTGTTTGTTGAAGAGTGGCCAATCTGCTGAAGATTTTTATCTGGCATAAGCTTTCTAGTGCTGCACCATATCAATAGGCTAGGTGCTTTATCCTTTGTCTGGATTAAACTTTCTTCTTCGAAAGAAACTAAAACATAGTTGATTCAAGGACATTTAGGCTTTTTTTTCAATTAAGGATAGCATCAGTGGGAGAGCCACATTCCAAGTTGAAGTTGGAATCTCTTCCCGGTGCAACACTGGGTAAGAGGTACCAACCAGCAGACTGAAGCCTTATTAGCAATTTAGGCTCTATTTGAATCTGGGAGAAGTGAAGCCTTATTTGCTCTGGCAACCTCAGTATAGTTGTCAGTTAGTCCAGCCATAACTAATTTGCACTTCATTGAATTCACTTATCTAGTATCCAGTTGAGTTAAAGAGAATGCTTGGGTCTTGAAAATGCTTTTTGTATTTGCAATAGATGCAGATGAGCCTTTGGAGCAGTTTTTTCCTTGTCTTGCTTCGGTGAGGTTGTCTGATTTCAGAACTGTCCGTTCCGTGCTGACACTGAGACAAGCATTGGAAGCCTTCTCTTGGGTAAGGAAAGCACAATGTGTTCTCTTCACTTCGTTCTATGAGATTGAGGCTTGTGTTATAGATGCATTACGAGCAGAGCTCTCTTGTCCTGTGTGCCCGGTCGGCCCTTCCATTCCTTATATGACCCTTGAAGAGAAACCAAAGGAGCCCATACTGCTTAATGGCAGTGGCAAGGACTACTTCGACTGGTTAGACTCCCAACCAAAGAGCTCCGTACTATATGTCTCACTGGGCAGCTTCCTCTCAGTATCAAGCTCTCAGATGGATGAGATTGCAATGGGCTTGCGTTCTAGTGAGACCAGGTTCTTGTGGGTTGCTCGTGGGGACTCTTCTCAAGTGCAGGAAATGAGTGGTGTCATGGGCTTAGTGGTGCCTTGGTGTGACCAACTGAAGGTGTTGTGTCATCCTTCGGTTGGGGGCTTCTTGACTCACTGTGGCTGGAATTCAACTCTTGAAGGTATGTTCACGGGGGTGCCAATGCTTACATTTCCTATTAGTTGGGATCAACCACCTAATAGCAGGCTTATAGTGGATGAATGGAAGGTAGGTCTGAGTCTGAAGGAAATGGTGACGAAAGACGAAGTAGTTGGGAGAGAGGAGATTGCTAAAACTATTAAGAGGTTTATGGAAGATACAGTTGAAAACAGGGAGATGAGGAGAAGAGCTGCAGAACTGAGAGAGGCTTCTCATAGAGCAATTCAAGACGGTGGATCATCATGGACTAATTTCAATTCTTTTGTCAGAGATCTGTTAGATGCCAGTATAACTTGTAGTTTGTCTTATCAAAAAGAAAAATAACATGTTGTAGTCTATGTATGAATAGGGCCCCTCTAAAAAGAGGAGAGTTTGTCTTCTCAAAAATAAAAATAATATGTTACAAGTCTATGTATGAATAGGGCCCCTCGGAAAAGAAGAGATTTCGGGTTTCAAGTCTCGTGTAGTAGTACATCCCTAAGTATCTTAACTTGTTGTAGTCCATGTATGAATAGGGCCCCTCTAAAAATAGGAGACTTTGTCTTCTCAAAAATGTAGTCTATGTATGAATGGGACCCCTCTAAAAAGAGGAGAGTTTGTTTTCTCAAAAATAAAAATACATGTTGTAGTATATGTATGAATACAAATGAAGAATCAGAGCACATGGAGCCATCTCAAACATAATCAACTTGAATTCGGGACAGCTATTTGAAATCTTAGGGAAAGACTTGACTTATTATCTCATGTCTGCTTTTTGTGAAAAAAGACCAATTGAAGGGGAGGTTTTCTTCAAGTAAGGATATATTGAGCATGTTTTCCGTCTCTTCTCGAGAAATAAGTAGGGTATTTTTTTGCAAAATTATATTCAATTTCATATGTGGCAATTTCGCCAAGATCTCTTTGTTAATTGGGGGAAGAATCAGATGTTTCTATCAATCTACTCTTGTGTGATTTCTGTTAAATCATATACTCGGAGGTGGATGCATGGCGGACGATTTCCAAATGGACTCCTCATATTCATTAGATAGAAAAGATCGCCAAAACCCTAAGTATCTTAACTTGAGATTTCAGGTTTCAAGTCTCGTGTACATCTTAACTTGGGTAGTTTTTGGAACGAAAAAATCTTGTTCTACTTTGGACTTTCAGAGGACTACTGAATGGAACTTCACTTGCTAGCTTGCATCTTAATTAAACAGAAACTGGTTGTCTTGATTATTTTTTTTTCTTACAACTGAATGGCTTGATTCACATAGCACAGTAGCCAGATATAAAAGTATAGCAGTGATACATGTAACGTTACTTATTTTGCTTACGTCTTGGGTCCTGCACTTTGAACATGCAGGTGAAAAAAGCTAGATTATCGTTATAGATTCTCATGTATGTGAACCAAGAGATGCTGGTATCCTTTGGAAAAGGGTGGCGGCAACGTGCCAAGGTGTTCTTTCTATCAAATCTAACTACAACGTCGCTGCATAAAAATTTTACGCACAACGAGAAAAGGATTTATGACATAAAAATGGCTTGGATAAAAATATATATATCATTATGCTTCGACAAAAAGCTGCTTCATAAAAATCAGACGTCTCAACAACCAATGGGCAGCAAACTATATGCACATTAAAAGAATGCAGTAAACTGTTTTGCTTCCTTCAAAGTAATAAAACTCTGGAGTGAAGAGTAGGGACCAAAAACAGACAAAAGGAATCCCTCTGTATCATCAACTTGGATGATTCAGCACCACCTTCTTTTCCTCACTGATTCATCTCTCTGGAAACAAAGAAACAAATATATATTAATTACCAGTGGGTAATCCAGCATCACTTCTCCCAGATCACTTTCCTTGAAGCATTTTAACTCTTCTTCCTTGAAGCATCCAACAACTCTTCCAACAGTTTTGTTGCTGGGGGTTGCAAAGCCACAGCTCCAAATTGCTCACTTGAATACTTCTTGTACACAACCTTCAGCTTGCTCTCTGGTGCCTCTGAGTGAGAGTTCACCAAAATTTGTGCACAGTCCCTGCAGCATCCAAAAACAATATTTTTCAGTAGGATTGATTACTTCCCTCTACACATAAATATTTGTAACTAGTGATCAGGCATAACTGCATACAATAGCTGTGGCTCAGAGAACCCTGTGTAGTGCCTGAGTGTTTCAGTCCAAAGTGGGCTTTTCTTAAGAGTGCATCTAGCTGCATAAACAGCAGAAGCAGCAACCATTGATGGGCAGAACATGATCATGGAGTACTGCATCAGACCTAACTCAGCAAAGAAGAAAACCATGTGCTCCATCTGCAATTTAATCAGAAGAAACTAAAGTAAGAACTGCAATTGAGACTGCTGAAGGGAATGAGCAATAGAAAAACACCAGAAAACCTCCGATTAATATTACCTCTTCGTCGCATAACGCGGCCTTCAAAAATCTCACAAGAAATACGTAAGGCGTGGGAACGGTTAAGTTCCATTCCAGCTTGTTCAGAATTCCTTTCTCCATGACTAGTATTTGCTCTCTGGTATAGGCCCTATCTGATATGCAGATGAAATCATTGACCTGCACCAGATGCCCAAGCTTATTGGATTAAACAATCGATGGAGAAATTAGAAAAAGGTGCAGATAGTTGTAAATATAGCCTACCTCTGGAGCCCATATCTCCTCGTACTTGCACGCAATTAGCATGGCAGAGACTCCCACAAGCTGGAGTTCTCTCCTCATGACTATTTCCTTTGAAAGGTAGCGATCAATGATGTAGAAAGTCAGGTATAGAGTCTCAGGCTGTAGCTCGAATTTGTGATGCACTTCGATCAGCCAGTCGGTCAGAATTGCTCTCATCTTCGCATTGAGCTCCACTTGTGAGTCCATGTAGTCATGCGGCCGGAAAGAGTTCTGCATCAACAGTTGAAAACAAACAATTTCAGCAAACATTGGCAGTTATGTACAGAGGTTAATGGATAATGAGAAATTATAGATAAAATTGGCAGAGTTTATATGAAAAGTGTACCTCAGCAAGTTTATAGAACTTGTAGATATCTTCAACATAATCCACGACAGCCAACTGATCATCGGCATCCGATGCATCAATATCAGGAACCAAATCTTTGGGTTTGTCAGTGACTCCACAGGCAGCCTGACATGGATGGAATGTGGAGGAACATTTAAGTAAACTCATCACATACAAATCAAAGCAGGTAATGTTATAGTCTAGTGGGAAAAAAATTATACCTTGCTTCGAGCTGTAAGTACTTTAGTAAGTGTATTGACCTTCTTCCTTGAAGACCTGCTGCGGGAACTACTAGTCTCAGATTCTTCCTTTGTTTTCTCATCAGGGTTGGTCTCAATGGCTTTTTTCTCAGGCTTTGGCTTAACAGTAATCTTCTTAGTTGCTTTTGCGGCAGCCTTAACCACTGCTGCTCCATCAGCAGGAACAACTACAGGCTTCTGCACCATCATTAATGAGGCATACAGAAATCATTCATTTAATCCATCCTACCACTGATAACGACAAAAAAAATTATTGGAAACAATATGGAGGTGATCAATGTACCTTATCGGCGGCGGCGGCGGCGGCGGCGGCTTGCGCGTTTGCAAGGAGTTGAGCACCAAAACTTCTGAAATAAAACAAAGGATATGAGATGAGTTGAACAAGAGAAAGAAAGAGGATTAGAACTGCAAGATATGGGGGTGAAGATGAACCCACCTGGTAATGGGCCGATTAACTGTGGGAAGCGGCTTCCTGAACAGAAGAAAATATAAAAGAAAGTTATTTAAAGCATCAAATATATGGATCCTGGGGGAGAAAATAAGGTATGGTGTTCTTACCCTTCAGCAACTCGGACATTGACTAGATTACCAATATCTCCAAGGGCTCGCCGGTTCTTCGCATCTGCACCGGCAGCAGCTTTCTGCTTGCCCGCAGGAATAATCGCGCCTGATGATTTTAGAAGATATGTTATTGATTTAAGACACTCAAATTAATATCTACAAGAAGATCATACGCAAGAATTCAAGAAACCTCTTCCTTCAAAGGCCGCACGTAGAACAAGAATCCATGAAGACAAGAAGATTAAGGAGAAAAATCACAACCAAAACGAAGCAAGGAAAGAAATATCACAATATTAAAGAAAAATTAGGAATCTATCATAAAATCAAAAGACATGATCTTGCTGAGCCTGCTCCACAGATGAAGCCAAGGTTAATAGACTCAAAGAACCAACATTTCCCCCTGCCAAATTAAAGCGACGGAAAAGAGGACGCTAACCATTATTACCCAGAAAACTAAAAGGATCAAAGATCGGAAGTTTTTAAAATCCACAAAGAAAAAACGAACCTTTATGAGACAAAAATTTCTGGAAACCAGAAGAAACCTCGACATAGATACCATCAAGACAAAATAAAGAAACCCAACAAAAATCCACCGAAGAAAAGAAAGCAAAGAGAGGAAGATCCAAAAAGGAGCCAAGAAGAAAAGAAACGATCTTTTATTGTAACAATCTCAAGAAACCCATCGAAAAAGGATCCATAGATTACAGTTCTCCCGTAGATTTACCTTTCTGCTGCTGGGAAACCACAGCGTGATGCCTGGTAGCCATGGATTCTTCTCCTTCCTGGTTCTTCCCGAAGAGACTCAAGAACACCGACGAGAGGAACGAATGGAGGCGAGCCGTCCGCGGCTTCCCCTCCCCTTCTACGCTCGGATTCACCACCACCGCCTGGATTCAGCTCTGAGAGAAGAAGAATAAGGACAAGTCCTTTCTATTCTTCCCTTCCTTTCCTTCCCTTCTGCTCTCTTTCTTGCACTATCTGCCTCTGTCTTCTCTGTTTCTCTCGGCTCGTTGGCCTCACATTAAAAGGCCGGAGGGGAGGAGGGTTGCCTTTGGGAGGAAGGGTGCCTCCCAACGGTCGAATTTTTTAAAGTCTCAACGGTCCGATCTGCGAAATCCTACGGCTCAGATGGGGCAGAGGAGGAAGTGCTCCTAGAAAAGTAGCCGTTGGGGAGCGGGTGTGGTTATTAAAGCAAGATTCCTATTTTGAATTAATTAACGCCGTTCGATGAACTTGATCTCGGGGCATGTGGCCCTGAGGAATAACGGATGTTTAGGGTGCACTCAGGTTGGGTGCAAATGGGTTGGATCAACCCAAGACCTATCTGGACTCGGCCATTGGACCACTTCAAACAAGGAGCTACATGTTTTCCTATATATGCCTATCTGTAATATGAACAAATTTTAACCCATTAAAACTGGAAGAGTAGCTGAATAGCCACAATACCTAGTCCTTCATCCATCACATGAGATTTTTGCTAGGGGATCTCAACAAACAATAAAAAAAAAGGTGTGCTAGTATAATTATCATTGCCATGAGCACTAAATTTTAGGTACTTTTTAGTATGGATTTTATATATATAATCACTTGCGAAATCTTTACGAATACTTTAAACAACATGTTGGGTGCTCAAGTAATTTCACTAATTACTGACAATTTTCTAAATGCATCTCAAAATGTTCTTTCCCTGAATTGTTTTTCGAATTATTCTCAAGATTTAAAGATTTGTTCGTTATCATATCTTTATTGTGCTTGTTTTGCATAAATAAATGCATCATTTTTGAAAAATGTATACACATAGATATCATCAACAATGACATATTGTTAACATTCATTAAAGTTGTTTCCAAATATAATCATTTTTGCTTTTTCCAAACTTTTGATGAATGATGAGTACTATTAATCTTTTAACAAACTTTATTTGAATTATTCAAGTATTATATTTCATGCATATCACCCACTATGAAGTTACTTATTATTTCTATAATTTGGATTTATCCCTTCTTATACACCCTGGCTTGACTCAACCAAGTTTGAGTCCCAAACTAGTTGAGACCGGCTATATGAATCATTTTCTCAAATTAGGGTTATATTCTCTATGCTAATAGATTTTGGAAGTCTTGGACTTTATTATTGAGTTTTCGCCACATAGTCTTGTAAACACTGATCTCGCACGTGTATGCATGCACCAATGTACACACACGCTACATGAATATAAAAATCACATCAAATTATTGCCGAGAGAGGCCTATTATATTATTATTTAATTTACCATTTTTTGTTTTAATATTATTATATCTATTGCTCTTTCTTATGCTTAAAGTGCGCATGTAATTAGGCTAGGATCCCATATCATTCCCATACCTTTGATAATTTGTAAATCCCTGAGCTAGAGCTTGTGCACAACAACAATTATTCATACGCCATTGTCAAAAATGCACAGGCCTTTCTTCCAATGTTTCTCTATGTATTTTTATAAACAACACAAACTATCAAATGGGATGCATCTTGCATCTTATATCAGATTAGAGGTGAAGCAATTGAAGCCATATTAACAAAATTATCAAATCTAATACAACTAGTCCCAACCTAAACGCTTCTGGAGCAACCACAGTCTGGAAACTAATAAGACCACACCATCCCCACCTGAAAATCTTGCAACCTGACATGATTTAGGCTCTGTGGCTTGGCATAGGCCAGGTCAACTTGTATTGGTTCGAGTTGGACATAAGGTGAATCAAATTAATCAAATTAGAAAAAGGATCGCCGAGCTTGCAACCTAAATTTGATCTTATTTAAAATCATGTTCACAAAATTTCAATCCAAAGAACACATTTACTTAGAAAGAGTTGACAAAACGTGAGAAATTTAATTTGCATACTTTTTTTTTTGACTCGATTTCAGATCCCACTTTTCGTCAAGATTAGGGAAGTTCAAAAAAAAAATAAAAGCATTTTGCCTCGCCGTTGGGCGCAGATGGTGATCTCCCACGTGCGGTACGCGCCACCCCCACATAGGTCTATGTACCATGTGACACACATAGGGACCTATCGCACGTGCCCCTATCATCATTTGTGCGTGGCGATCGGTACCAGCGGCGAGCCAAACTTATTCTAGACTTCCTCAAATACCAGGTGGCCCATTCTTGATCGGATCATTTTAGACGGGCCTGGGCTTGAAATTTAAGCCCACACTTTAAACAACCCGGGCTCCAATATTTATATAATATATATAATATAATATATTATATAATGTAAAATATAATACAAAATACTTTTTACTTATCTTCTTCCTCATCTTGTCATCTTCACTTGAGAGTGGCAATCGGGCCGGGTCAGAAGTAGATCGGGTCAAGAATCTATCAACCCAAACCTGATCCATTTATTAAACATGTTAAAATTTTAAATCTGAATCCGAACTATTTATTAAACAAGTAATCCGATCCGATCCACATAATCCATTTATTAAATAGATCAAATTAGATTAAATAAGTTAAACTAATTAAATAGATTTTTAATGAATTAATTGAATTTAAATAGATTAAGCAAGCCGGGTTAAATATATCAGTTAAATAGATTTCAAACAAATTTTATACGAGGTAAATAGTTGGATAATGATTCAATCTAAGTATTAAACAAATCAAAATATGTTAAACAGGTTAAAATTGTAACATGAATCCAAATATAGATGATTTGACTTGTTCATAATCAGAATCTATTTATATCAAATCTAAATCTACCTGAAGCAGAATGTTTGTTGGTCAAATTTATAAATCGTATCATAAATTACCATCCTTCCATCCATCAAAAAGGCGAGCCCAACTCAGTGGCCATGGTCACTGATCTTCTCCCTCTCTCCATGCGGCGATGCCCTCCTCCTCCTCCTCTCCATCCTCTCCCTCCTCAACCACGAGAGCCACTCCACCCTCTTGTCGATCCTTAGGTTGAGCTTAACCTACCCATTGAGTAGTTCCAACAAAAATTGGCCTATCCAATCACACTCACACAATTGATAGCGGGTCGGGTTAAATCCAAGTAAACCCACCCAAAGATCTTGCTTCCTCAGAAGCTAGGCTAAAGGAGAGGGCTCGTTTGATTGGGATATGTTAGATTACAAGGTAATCTAAAAAGAAGGATTGTAGGGGAAATAATTTTTACTATAATTATTTGGTGAAAAACTTACTTCGGAAAATGATACTAGAAAAAGATTACTACATTTAATTGGAGGTAATCCTATATGAGAATTTGGCCAAATTTTCAACAATACTCTTGAAAAAATAATAGGTGTTTTTCTTAATATGAAACATGAGGAACATGACTCCATTCTTTTCTTGCTACTAATTTATCAGACGGTCTAAGAAAAAACGTGCTTGGCTTGCAGAAGTATACAGACTCAACATAAAGTCCACCCAACTTATTGAATGCTCTAGATTTAACATGGACCCTTTGCTACTTAAAACCATATATTTAACATGAACTCTAAACTATTGCATATTTTGTTTCTCAAGAGTAATCTATGATAGGATCAGTCAGAAAATATGCACACCATCATGGCTCAATGATGGAAATTAATTGAAAAAAAAAATGTTGCTGTTCTTCTATTTTGTAAAAAAAATCCATGATTATAGTATAATTAGATGAACAATAATTCATACAAAAGCAAGCTACTAGCTGGTTTGCATTTGCTCATGAATAAAATAGTTAATAATTATTTATTAAAAATAAATAAATAGATTAAGATCTGTATGAATATCAATTAGCATAATTTTGTATTATTTGTATCATGTACTTTCTTACTAAATATTTGAAACATAATCAGATATCTAACCTAGTAAAGAAGAGGAATTCACTCCACCCTAGCTAATTATCATTCGTAATCATAGTTTAAGAATTTTGTTATAGCTAATCATGCTTATCAATATAGCTCATAATCATAGTTGAGGTCATTTTCATCGAGTATAAATTGTCTCCATTGATAGTATTTATTTTATGTTCTTTCTAAGAAAAAAATAGTTATAGACCTGCTTTTTTTTTAATCATCTTTTCAGTCTTTTTTTTTTTTTTTTACCCATGGTAACATTACCCGTGATTTATTTTCTAGATTACCCCCACCAAACGGGCCGGGAGGAGCATTTCCATATAAACCCGCACGAGCAAAGGAAAACGCCCGATTCCAATTCCAGCCTCTTCTCTCGGCTTCCGGATCACACTGCGAGTTCCTCCCAAGCCCCCAAATCCACGAACTTACTCCTATCGGTGCGAGCATGGGGACGCTGGGGAAGGCGATCTACACCGTCGGATTCTGGATTCGGGAGACCGGCCAGGCCATCGATCGCCTCGGATGCCGCCTCCAGGGCAACTACTACTTCCAAGAACAACGTAAGGAAATCTCCAATTTGATGCCAACTTTGGCGATTAAATTTCTCATCTCAGCTCGAATTTCGCATTTCCTGTTAAAAAAAAAAAATTGACTTTTACTTGGGTAGTTTATAAATCTTTTCGATTGGATTCATTTCGCTCTCTGTGTATCTGCAAACTCAAATCTGGTAGTGAACCGCAAATCGTGATTCAAGATTTATTTTGATCACATGTGGATATGATTGCGGAAAGGTCTATGAGGCCATTTCACCTTTAGTTTGTTTTTATTTTATTTTGGTATTTTTGACCTCGTCTTTCTAGTTTTTTTCTTTTTCAAGTATGTATGTGGATTTTTAGCCAAGATCATGGGATTTTGGAGTTTCTTTATGTAAAAGGCGTGACGGGATCTGCGTTTTTTGTGCTTTTTCTACTTTCAGGGTTTCCTACTTAGATGTCTTTTCAACTTGTTAGTAGCGGAGTAAATATAGTTGGGTAACTAGGGTTACAAGGTCACGGAATTTTGTCCCATATTCTCATTTTCTCCTATTAATTTACCAAGCAAGACTTTCTCATGATGCGTAATTATTATTTGATGTTAGCATTATCATGAGCTATCAATTTCATTGGTGCTCTAATAATTGGATTAAGCCATGGCAAGTTGCAGTGCCTGCCAATTCAGGAGTGCTTTTGTGAAGATGAAGGTGCTATTGATAGGCATTTGAACAGTCTGAATTACCATTTGATTATCATGGCCTAAATCAAGAATTGATTATCTTATCTGTGTTTTGAGAGTATGTCATTATTGGAATGGTGTATATTAGCACTATTGCTAACCTGTTTAAGTTTCTTTGGGGGTCAACTCAAAATGTTTCCTTGTTCGGATATTAATGACTGTCGTGGAAGATATGTTTTATATTTTGGTAGTGCCGAAGCATAAAGCAGGAATGTTGTTACTTAGACGCATCAGAATTGTGCATTGATGTGGAAAGAAAATGTTGAAACACTTGATAAGGTGTAGGGAAGATGAACATATATCACTGGAAGAGTTGGAGGGACTCTTCTAGTAAAGCAAACTCGATCTCCTTTTGCTCTTTGTAAAGAATGACTAGTATTGCTCTTCGGATTGATTGAACCACATGCAAAGTATGCACATGAAGCTCCATCAAATTTTTCTCAGATATTATCTTAGAAATCCTGGGAAAACCAGAATTTCTCAAATAAGTATTCTTATTCTTTGGGGAGCTGAGATGGTTGATTGGTTCGCTGGAAATTTCTTTTGATGTACTGAATTTGTTCATTTTGTTACCTTTACTCTTTAGAATGTTTAGCCCACATTTGACTTTTCTTTGAATGTTGTATGACTTCTTCATTCATTTTACTCCTTGCATAACCCCTTATGCAAATACATTGGAATATTAGATACTCTATTTTCACTAAGTTTTCATGCTAGGTGACAATGCTTGACTTAAGATGACAGGGTTATTCAATTTATCAGATTATTCATACTCTAGAAATCGGATGTTACTATTATCAGAATCACTGTGATGACCTGATTAGCAAGTTAGCTAAGGGGAAGTTTGAATGCCTGTATTCCTTATCCCCCCGATGACTTCTGATTGGTATTGATCACCATTTGAAGAAGATGAAAGAATGAGCTGTTGGACCACTTGAACAAGGAGATATGTTTAGTCTGGTCATGACCCTGTCTCGGGTTTAGTCTGGAAAACTGAACAATGAGATAGGAATCACAGCTACCACTAGAAATTCGAGCAATTCCAACTACTTTGAAGTGGCTTTATTTGCATCATCCAAACTCAGAATCTCCAGGCATTTTCGTTTGTTCCTGGTAATACCATGGCATAATCATTTAAAATCATGATTACTCTCATTTTTAAATAATTTGTAAGTGCAGCTGTGACAACAGCTCTTTGCAAAAATCTTCTCTGTTGCTATTCTGTGTTCATGTCATGTTTTCTTTGATTTGTTTCATTAGAGGATAGGAGAGTCTATCAGAAAGTGTTTCACAAAGACCATGTGAAACTGTTTTTGATACATGAAGATTTTCATATCAATATGTTCCTTCCTTTATCAGCTTTATTTTCTTTAAAAAAGAAAGCTTTGATGATATAGGGTCAGGGTTCCTCCTTCCTTCATTATCTTCATATTTGCATTTGGTAAACTTTTCTATATTTTGTAATGTTTGCTAGGTTCTTGCAATTAATTTTGTGATGTCAAAGACCTCCCTTGTAAAGTTTTCTCTAAATATATCATTCCTTGACTTTGTATAATTACAGATAGCTATCATGTTTTCTAAATACATTTATAGATAGAGCACAGTAAGCCTATTCATTTTTTGAGTGAATGGTTGTTAACATGCAATGATTGTTTATTTCAGTGTCAAGGCATCGTACACTCATGAATATATTTGACAAAGTGCCCATTGTTGACAAGGATGCATTTGTGGCTCCAAGTGCATCTGTCATTGGTGATGTTCAAGTGGGTCAAGGATCCTCAATTTGGTATGGATGCGTATTGAGAGGTATACTTCTTATCAAATTTTGAACATGATTGTGTAATGTTTATGGTGTTCGATATTTATGCTAAATTTTCTAGGATGCACACTTAGATAATTTGACATATTGATCTAATCGAAATATCAATTTATCAATAGTTTCTATCCTGGCTAATTTTTTATTTAAAAAACGATATCCTAATTTTGATATTCATCTGCTTAAAAAGAAATTTTGATTAGTTGAACTTTTGAAATGGTTTCTTCAAGTCCAAATTCTGTAGTATAAATAATGTGGAACAATGATTTATCTCCTTTGCTATACGTATCTGCTCCTCAAGGCATTATGGTAAAAGATTTTGATCCTATCTTGTACTTTTGTTTTGATTTCCATTTAAGTATGACATGATAGTTTTATAAACCAAGTTTACAGGCTTCTTGTGTCTTAGAGTGGTTGTGTATAAAGATGTGTTTTACACGCATATTTATGTGATGGCTCTTCTAAAAGTGTAGGAAGATGAAATATTAATGTAGAAATCTGGACTCTAGAAGGTTAATACTGGAAATTCTTTCTGAAATTTGGTTCTAAAATTAGTTATTCTGTTCAAAATTTGGATACTTGCTGTGTTTTCATATCTGATTTATTGCTAAAGTCAAAATATCTGCATATGTTTTTGGTTGAATAATTTTGGCTGGATATGAGTGGATTAATCTTCTTTAGTTCTAGTGTGTTTGAAGTCCTGCTTCTATTGGGTTGATACCCAACTTTGGAAGCATCTAGCCCCAATCAATTCAAGCTGGTCAAGCCCAAGTCAGAAATGGTTAAGGCCCAAATCAAGCTTTAGAGGACAACACAAGGCCTATCATCAAGCTCAACGGGTGTCATGAGGCCCATCAGTTAGTTCATTCGTCAAAAGTGCAAGTTAAGCTCAAAAAGTTTACACGAGTCCCATCACATAATTATCAAAAGCACAAATCAACCTCAAGCGAGCTGCACAAGGTCCAGCACTAAGTTTATTGAACAAAAGCTGAAGTCTAGCTCAGAAAGGCTATAGAAGGCCGAGCATGAAGTTCATCGCTGAAAATCCTAGTCTGGCTCCAGATGGGCCCCTTGATTCCTGTCAAACTAAATCCATGGGAAAAGCACGGTAGCTTCAAGTGGGTTGCATAAGGCCAAATACTAGTCAAAATCTAAGCGGCGAATGGTTAAATCACATCCAAGTTAGGGTTAGTCCTCAGAACCTGCTCAAATTCAAGCTAAGGATAGTCATCAAGCCTTAATCCTATCCAAACGGGAATTAGTCCTCTGGCTCTGGTTAGAACCAATTAGTGTTAATCCTCTGACCCTTCTCAAGCTCAAATCAAGGTTACTCCCCTGACCCTATTCAAGTCAAAGCTAGGGTAAATCATAGTTGGTGTCCCTTTTCCTTATGTGGCTAACTCGACCCTTGAGTCCTAGTTGGCAACTTTTTTCCTCATGTGGGAGTTAGTCTTTTGACTCTGGTCAAATCCAAAGTCAAGATTTGTCCTCTGATCTTGGTCAGGTTGGTCCTCTGACCTTAGTCAAATAAAGTCAAGATTAGTCCTCTGACCCTGGTCAAGCTAATGCTTGGGTTAGTCTTCTGACTCTAGTCAAATTCAAGTCAGGGTTGGTCCTTAACCCTGGTTAAGCTTATATTGGGGTTAGTTCTCTAACCCTAGTCAAATTCACGTCAAGGTTAGTCCTCAAACCTTAGTTAAACTTATGTTGGGGTTAGTCCTCTAACCCTAGTCAAATTTAAGTGATGGTTAGTCATCTAACCTTGGTCAAGTTTGTACTAGAGTTAGTTATCCGTCCCTAATCAAATCCAAGTCAAGGTTAGTCCTTTGACCCTAGTCAAGCTTATGTTGAGATTAGTCTTTTGATCCTAGTCAAATCTAAGTCAAGGTTAGTCCTTTGACCCTAGTTAAGCTAATGTTGAGGTTAGTTCTCTCATTATAGTCAAATCCAAGTTAGGGTTAGTCCTCTGACCCGCTTAAGCTCGTGCTGGAGTTAATCTTCTGACCTTAGTCAAATTCAAGTCATTAGTCTTCTAATCCTGGTCATGTTCAGATTAGAGTTAGTCCTCTGACTCTAGTCAAATCCAAGTCAAGGTTAATCCTTTGACCTTGGATAAGCTCATCCAGGGGTTTGTCCTCTGACCCTAGTCAAATCTAAGCTAGGGTTGGTCCTCACCTTGGTTAAGTCAATTCCAAGCTAGGATTGGTACTTTGGTCCTAATCAAGCTCGGGTTATGATTAGTCCTCTGTTCAAATCTAGGCTAGGAACAGTCCTCTGGTCCTAGTCAAGCTCAAGCTTAGGTTAGTCATTTGGCCCTTGTTAAATCAAGGTCAAGTTAGGGTTAGTCCTCTAACCCTTCTTGATTCCAATTAGAGTTAGTCCTCTAACTCTACTCAAATGCAACTTTTGACCTCCATGTCATTAAACTGGACAAAACCATACAAATTCAAGCTCAATCTCCCATGTCATTAAACTGGGCAAGTTCAAAACAAGATGCTAATGGATCTCTTTATCTCTAAGTGGATCCATGTTCTTCTTGCTATCATGCACATTTGCTTCAACTTACAGCATGCGAAATCATGTATAAAGATCTATTCATTCTATTTTTGATGTAAACTGTTGGTGTGCCTCTGGTTAAGCCATGTAATATTGAGCGAGCAGATTAATGAAATTCAGATTTATATTTATTCTGTTTTATCTTCTTTCAACACTTGTGGACAAGGTCTCTTAATCAAAATTGCCCCAATGTTTGGATGTAGTTAATGGTGAATTCTTGAGTTCACTGGAAGCCTTGGGCCTACATAAAAAATTATTTAAAAAAAAACCTCTCTCATAAGGTGAATTTCAGGGGGTCATGATCAAATATCTCATTTGTTCATAGCATGTCTCACCAAAGGAGAACTCCTTTTGAGGAGTAGATTTATGATCCTGCAAAGCCTTAAGGTTTTATCATGCGAAATGCCGCATGGTCATCAGGTGAGGCAGTTGTGCAGGAGCTCCAAACTCCATGGGATATTTCATTTGAAATCCTATCTTAAGTCTTTCACCCATTTCTACATTGTATGCATTCTTGTTTTCCAAATTGCTAAAATTAGACTCGGTAGACTATTTCTCATTTCATGTTTCCTATGCAGTATCCGAAGTTCTGCTGACTATGAAGTCCTTTTTACTCTGTTTTGCATATTAATTTTAATTATTATTGCTCATAGAACTACCACTTCAAATGGATATTAGGACAAGATTAAAAATTGAAAAAATTGGTTATGATGGTTAAAAAATTATTCCAAATGCCATGGTTTGATGGTTAAAAGGATATTCCAAATTCCAAGAAGAGGATTTTTGATACGAGTTCTTGCATCAATCTTAAGATAGTCTTTGTCATTTTAGCATTTAAGGATTTTAAAACAAATCAGTGCTTTTATATGTAGCTCATCTCGCATATGTTTCCCATGTCATGTCATGTTACGTAGCCTAGTTTTGGGAAGATCTCTGTTGTCACATGAGTCATATCTCATCCAGCTTATGCAGCAATAGCTTGTAAGACATCAATGAAAATGGAGATTCTGGATGATCTGAGAGATGAGTATGAATCTCTGGGATTGCGATTTTTTGATTTTTCATGTTCAAATATGAATTGCTTGGGGAAAAAAATGTTCTGTTACAAAGGAGTTAGATGTAGGAAAGTGGCAACCACATATTTTTGGTGTATTTCCTTTGCTGTCTTGTATATCAGCCAACAAATTACATATCAAAAGAATGACAATGACAAGCTCTTTTATAGAAAAAGATGAGTTGCTGGAAAAGTAATTGTACTGTCAAAAAGGGGTCAGGTGCAGGGAGATCGCCACCAACTGATCTTTGCTGACATCTAGATTCTCCACTAATGACATCTTCAAAATGATGTTTAGTGGCACATAATTTTTATTGCATTTTGGTGGTATTTTTTCCATTTTCTGATGGTCATTTGTATCTAAAAGTTCTAATATCTCATTTCTCCAGGTGATGTGAACCGCATCCGTGTGGGATCTGGAACTAATATACAAGATAATTCACTTGTGCATGTAGCAAAGTCTAATTTAAGTGGGAAGGTCTTGCCGACCATTATTGGAGATAATGTTACAATAGGTAAGTATTATGACACTAATTCCATTATTGGCTTATATTTCTTGTCAACTGATTCAGTCAGGCCCTATGGATATTCTTCAAGCCATGTGTCTTGTTTTAGTTCCTCTTTTCTGTATGTTTTTACTGAAAAGCTTGATGGCTGATACCTCACTGAATCTAAACATTCGGATGTATCATAATACAAGATTAAGAATGGATTCTTTCTCTTTCTCATCTAATTGCTATGAGGTCCAAAAGGATTACAAACTGTAATATCATCTTGTAAGCTGATTAACCATTTTGATGTTTAAGAGCTTGAATATTACAGGTCATAGTGCTGTCTTACATGGATGCACTGTCGAGGACGAGACTTTTGTTGGTATGGGTGCAGTCCTGCTTGATGGGGTTGTCGTGGAAAAACACGGCATGGTTGCTGCTGGTGCCCTTGTAAGGCAAAATACGAAGATCCCATGCGGAGAGGTAGTCTTCACCTCTATTCCATAATACTTCCGCACTCTTTGCTTTCAAAGAATATTGCATCTGCCAAAGCTTATGCTCGCACAAATTCTAGGGTTTTTTTGAGCAATGATCTCTGGAACTGGCACAAAGTAAGCAATATGCGATATGCGTAGAGTATTACCTCTTGAATGGCCTTTAACCCAGATACTAATTTGACCTGGATAAGTCAAACCATCCAATTTGTGCTTTTCATTATATCTTCAAAATTCTTATGGCAATGACAAATTCACTGCAACTAATAGCTGTTTTTAGTTTTTTAATCAGCATAAGTTCTTCCTATTAATTAATGCTTTTGTTCAATACGCCAATTTTAGAAGAAAAATTCAAATCCTGACATGTAAAAAGACAGAGGCGAGAATTAATTTGGCCTTTGCTTATTAATTCTATCTTGTTGTGATTGTGTTGACTGGTTAATAAAATTTAAAATCAAGTGACAGGTATGGGGAGGTAATCCAGCAAAGTTCCTGAGGAAGCTCACAGAAGAAGAGATTGCTTTCATTTCCCAATCAGCAACCAACTATTCCAATTTGGCCCAGGTACATGCTGCTGAGAATGCTAAGGCATTCGATGATATCGAGTTAGAGAAGGGGCTGCGCAAGAAGTATGCTCGCAGGGATGAGGATTATGATTCAATGCTTGGAGTTGTTCGAGAAGTACCACCAGAGCTTATTCTTCCTGACAACATCCTACCCAACAAATCTCCCAGGCCTTCGCAATGAATCATGTCAGACATAATCAGCCATCTTTACCACATTGCTTTTGGGGATACTGTTATTGGATGGGAATGTCGAAGGAGTCTAATGGCTTTTTTTTCTTTTCACCTTCTCAATAATCTTTGGGTCAGGCTGCATTTTAGAATCGGCCAAAATACTTTTTGGATTATCAGATTTTTTATCGGGTTCCATCTGAGATCATGTGTTGTTCCAGGATTTGATGCAATGAAAGAACTCTGAATGGACCGTCAAGCTCCAGCATAGTTTGGGATCTTGAAGTAATTCATGATCTTTATATACAATTCTTTTGTGCAACTTCATTACTATGCTATCTTAGCAGCAGAAAATTCAACACAACTGACATGTTCTTGTGATTTATATAGTGTTTTCGCTGTGCGCATTCGATATGTGATCTAGAAAAATAGCATACACCTTGTGTACTGAATGGTGCTATAATATATTTGCTGCAGAATATAACTTAATTTACCTGCTTGATGATTTTAACATGCTTCTGCCATGCACTAGGATTTCCTGAAATCCATCGTTGCAGATTCGCCCGACAATAATCCTACACCATGATCGAACCGGTAAAAATGGGATGAGAATAGAATGGGAACTAGATCACTCTTGGGCAGTAAGGCAGCTGTACAAGGCAGCCCAGGGGCTCCTACGACCTGCCTGGGAGCTGCCCCAGGCGTCCAGCTGAACGCCCCAACACTCACAGTAACACTCACACAGATGGTTAGAGTTCCCAACAAGCCTGGTGGTCAGCTTCCATCCACGTATTTGACTTAGGATATGGTGCCCAGATCTTTATCAATGTCTAATATAAAACGTTATATAATTTTTTAATCATTATTTTTTTTCCTTTACAGTTGCATGATCATTACGTCTTAGTGCCATTTGGTTGTAATCTTCGTTTGACCATCGCATGAAATCAATTGATCGAGGTATCCCGATCTTTTTCCTGGAAACATATGCTCGAGTAAGGAGTAACAACACAGAGAAAGGCCTCTTAAACCCCATCATTATCTTCATGATGGATTAAAAGGTGGTCGAGACCGATGTCTCACTGTATGCAGATGAATGGCAGTAGCAGGCTGTAAAAGGAATGATGCATAAACCTTAAGACTTGCACCAGAGGTAGCATTTTGCCCGGTCACTGGTCACTAGAAATGTAGAGTGATCTCAGTAGCCTCTGATCGAGTCATTTGCCATCCCAGTATCTATGCTATATTTGCGATGGCTGACTGTTGATTTTCTTAACGCTACACTAGTTTTATGTCAGAGACGGGAATTTTGGTGTCAGCCCACTTACTGGTGCATGTCGATAGCTCCCATTTATTCTTGATATACAACACAAGTTCTTCAAGTCTTGAGCGATAAAATGAGACATCTGCTCTGTTCGCTGCAGCAACCTATATGAACTCCCATCCTCATCCCTGTCATCTCAGTTCTGACTCTTGGATGTATTGCTTTGACTTGGAAACCAAGTACATGTTTTATGCTGATATCATGTTATTGAGGTATGGTTTGATTTTCTAAGCAGGTAGAAGAAACAGGTTGTTCAATTTCACATAAATTTTTGGCCACCAGCCCATAGTCCCAAACACAATTATTGTCTACCTATACTGGATATATAGATGAGGACAGTAAAAAAGATATGAAGGGTTTGTTGTGCTTCACTCGCCTAGAGCCATTTTGACAGGGTGACTAAACTTCTTTGAATGATAAGCATCCTATTCTAACATTTATGACAGGAATATGCGTGTACTCAGTCTAGAATGAGGTCTTTGTCGAGAGAAAATGAAGGATGCCTTAATGTTGAACACGATCAGAATAACAGAACCCGCCTATACAATAGCTGTAAATGAATGGTTACAATTTGGTGTGAAGGCAAATAAAAGGATGCCTTGGTGCTGAACAGAATAGAATAACAGAAGCCTCAGTTACAGTCGTTCTATCAGCTTTCACCTATAACAATCATACAAATACACAACTGCACAGCCTCGACATACTTACGGTCATACAGAAGTTCATCACTTTTATGAGGTCCCAGTAGGAGCTCGATCATCGGGTCCAGCAAGCATGACCTGGTATGCATCAGATAAAGAAAGGAAATTTAGTTCTAACATTTGACAATTGCCAGCAAATGCAAAAAGCTATGAAAATAGGAGTATATAGGTTTTAAATCAATATACAGTAGAACAAGCTGAAAGCAGGCTGACAGATTCCATGGATTTCCAACATGAATTTAATATGCCCAATGCAAGCAAACACAGATAACTGATGAATTATTGTTAAGGAATGGATACTTACATTGCAGTCAAAAGCAAATCTTCGGGCAAGCATGATTGCTGCATTCCTTTCTCTCTCCGATTCAAAAGCTATTATGAAGGAAAGACCTTTCTTAGCTTGCCAAAAGATTGACTGAGCTGCAGCATTTCCACCACCTCTAACCCCACAAAGCTGGAGGTTGACCAGGGAAAGTAACAAAATTAGATACGCTCAAGAATTTAGCTGTGGAAAAAAGAGAGCGAACTGAAGCCAACTTAGATTATTGCAGCTTTGCCAATGGTCTAACGACATGTTCTTACAAGCCCAGCTTGCACAACAATCCGTGCCACCTTTAATTCTTCTTTTTTTTTTTGGAGGGGGAGAACTAGGACAGGAGGAAGCCCAGCTGACAGCAGGTGAGGCCAGGATTCAAATCCAGGTCACTACTGTCAACACACATGACTTTTAATTTCTACGTTAATATTACAATTTTTTCAACATAGTTCAGTTATGTAAATAAAGTCCAGTTCACGTATATGTTGAAACACAAATTGCATTAGACAAGGGGAACATGAATCTCATGAAGGGAAAATCAGCAAAGCATCATAAGTCACATATCCGTAGGGATAGCATGATGCTCTGAACTATAGTACGGCTGGGAAATGGTTGCAGTCAGATATCAGTTTTGCATGGTCCTTTTAAAGCAATTTTCAGTGTCCTTAAAACTTTAGGAATTACCGGACCAACAACCAACCAGGTCCTTTCTACCTGCTTTCTCCACAACTCCAAGCCACTTCCTAAATGTTTGGGAATGATCACATGGGCATATCAATGAGTGCATACTTAGAGGCCCTAAATACTGCACATTTAAGGCCTATCAGTACCATGAATTGTGGCAGAGAGGGAAAATGTATCTATGTATCCACATACAAACTTGTGAAGTGGTATCGGATGCATCTTTGCAAGTTCTATCCGAATCTGAGTAGTGAGTACCAATTGAAAGAACATGTTTCTCCACAACCATTGGATGTATGTCCCATGTTAGTTGGATTAGAAGAAAATATTCAATATTCTAAAAAAGTGCATCATTTAGCTTCCCAAGTTAAAGATCCATACTCCAGGTCAGGCTGCTACCTGCATTGAAGCAGAATATGATTCTTTTGCTTTTGTACTCCTCCCCTTACAAAGCTTTATTCTCATCTTCCCCACATGAAACACATGAATGGACTGCGAGGAATAATCACGACAATTCATTTGTGTGACAACCACCTGAAAAGCAACATAATAAACATTTAAGGGTTAGAATCAGTTAGAAAAAGAAACAATTGCAGTTTATCAAGTGTCAGTTGAAAAAATCATTTGTATATTCATGCTTCCCTTTCTAAAAAAGCAGTTATAAATATCAAGCCAACCCCAGAAACCAACAGAACACAAGCATCATAATAATGATCATATATTGCTAACGTATGATAAACAGAACATATTAATCTTTTTTAAAGCTGCTTTTAACATGACGAAAGCAGCCAACAAATGTAACATACGAAAACCGTTGAATGTGTTGAAACAAGCAGTCCTATGCTGTTTCAAAATCCATTGAACGTGAAGTTGTTACTTGCTAGATCATCACTTGGATCAATTCGCATATATACAAACACACACATACATACATACATACATACATACATACACACACGCAAACAATATATACATATATAAGGATGATGAGTATCTTGCTATTTAAAACATTGGTTTGTATGGCATTTTCAGAAAATAGTAAAAATAGAAGTACAATTGAAACAATATACTGCAACAACTGTGAAAACTGGAGTGTTCTTAAGTAGGAGCACATTAAGACCAACACTATCAAAAGGATCATCATACGTCTTCATTCTCAGTAGCTCAAGAACTTGATCTTTGGAAAAGTATTTGCAGGCTACAAATAGATCTCTAAAACGTGCTGCTCAATCACATCTTGACAATCTGATTATTTCTTTCAATAATAATTCTCTTTACAACAAACTTGAGATTGAGAACGTGCAAACTTGAATCTAATCATCACCAAAGCAACATGAAAACACCCACTAACACAGAGAAAAGGTGGGGGGGAGAGAGAGAGGGAGACCAAGCAAGGACCTCAGATGAGCCTATGGATTTGTGAATAAGCTCACTGTGAAAGATGGCATGGATGTTGGTTAAATAGTTGATCCATTCCAAAGAAAGATCTAAATGCTCGACTTTCTTTCAAAATGCTAATGATATTTCTCAATATTTGTTAAAAAAATCTTAAAGAAATTCAACTTCATGATGAGATTAAATTAAGGAGCTCTCTAAGGAAGTCCAACTAAGCTTCTGCACACAATTCCTCCTTTCCCTTTCATTCCCATCCAAGGCCATATTCTTTGAAAGGGAAATGCCTCTCATTACTTTCATCTATGACTTACGAACTAGATAGATAGAAGAGGAGAAAACCCTTCCAAACTATTATCCCACTTAACCAAGGAATAAATTACATCAAAAACAGAGTAATTTATTCCAGAGTAAAGAGGAGTAGGAGTAAGTTAACCACTTACTCTGGGTTAACTTATTCCACTTCCAAACGCAGCCTTAGACTACAGGAAATATAAAAGCTATAAATACATAAGCACTTGGTCGTGAGTAAGGGCAATAGAGCATTGATTTGCAAACCTGCTATAAATAGGGTGCATTTTCTTGAATGGGAAGATTCTGGTAAACCTAGGAATACCAAAAGAAAGCAATGAAACAGTAACGATGGTGTTACCATAGCCATCAAAAGACAGGAACAGTAGGGTACTAATCTGAGTTGAAGAGAATGAAAAGAGGATAGAGAAATCTAAAAATAACAAGGATATAAGTGCAAAAAGTTGGATTAAAATTACTTTCTGGAATGTGAGGTACAACCTTGGGTAGAAACGAATGGCACTATTGGGAGGTAAATTTAAACAAGATACAGCAGCAATCCTGCTGCATTAAAATCCAATTATGACTGAGTTCTTTATGGTAAGTAAAGGCTAGGTAAACGTAAAGCAACCATCCAATTAATTAAGTAATTAAATACGTATCCATGGAAGAAAACTTTACTTTTTGAAGGGAAGCATGAGGAATACAACAAAATTAGAGAGGACAAAAAAAATAATAAACTCAGAAATGAAAAAGGCCTAACAGATTTATGTTTGATAGGACTGATGTGCATTAGAAGGTTAACTTCTCTAATCAAACTTGTCAAGAGCCCACATTGTGTCATCAGGCAAGTAACAGCCTACAAGCATAGCAATATCAAGGTGCTAAAACCAGCATGAAATCTTACATTAAACTCAGTTTCTGGCCTTCTCGCAAGTGCCTCCACATAGCTTCCTAATCCTGCAGCTGTACAGGATAACTAAGTTAGAATAACTTTAGCCGACGCCCATGAAAAAAAATAAAAGGTTAATGTATATGTATGTATATATATTTTTGTGTATGAGTATCAAAAATCAATTCAATATAATCTGATATTGCACTATCTTGAAATGTATCTCTCACCGCCCAAATCTAGCCTATCTACCCTTTACTAAACAATGTAGTTGATCTAGCATCCACATTCTAAAATGAAAGGTCATCACTAATTTCACTTCCACAGATTTGCTTTGACAAAAGAAATCATAAAGCTAAATGCTTGAAGAACCAGAACTTCCAATCCATAGCATATATATTCAGATATCCAGATTTGCACCTAAATAGATACACATAGGATCTTGGCTTGCTGCTGACTATTTCTTTCATGTAATTTCAATAGAGCTATGGAAAAACATGCATGAAAAGACAATTACTTTACAAATGATATTATAGTGGACAATATATTGTCACAAAGTAAAGGGGCCAAACCAGGATCTATCGGACTCGTTGTTGTCACTGTGAACCTTTCATCATTTAAAACAATCTCGGCTTGCAAAAATCGTCCAACATCAAAAGGTTCTGGAGCATACACTGTCTTTGTTGCCCCTGCAAGTGATAAAAAGTTTGATACAATCATAATTGACATGGGAATAAACAGAAATGTTTTCGGCATGTGCTTTGCAGAATTATAAATAAAGAATGATGCAAAGAGGCAATATACTTCTTAGTAAAATTAAGTAGATAAGAATTAGAAGAAAAGAAGAGAGTGTCAGTTGTAGATTAATGTATACATATCATTTTACAAAACAATAAAAAACTCTTCAACACAATAAAAAACAAACTGATGGTTTAAAGTTCTACTATTAATTTGTGTTTTTGGAGTTAACCTTACATAGATTTTAGATAGTGATTAGGAGGTTCAAAAAGGAGACATTTGAGTCATTGACCCATCACCCTGCCCAAATAAGAATCTACATAAATTGGCACTAAGTTTTTCTATGGTAGGGAAAAGGGAAAACACAAATTTACAGATACTTAAGTGACAGTCAGTGGAAGAAGCTTCTTTAAAGAAGAAATCTCTCTCAGGCATCTCGGTCTCCCCTTGTTTCTTTGCTTCTTTTCCTGTCTTCTTGCTTTTCTTCCTTCATCCTTCTCTTTCTTTCTTCTCCGTGGTTTAAAAACCAAAAGTTATGCAACTAGAAATTAGCCAAGGACCAGCATAATTGAATTCTTTGGCCAGGACTTGCTGATCAAAGAAAAGCCCAGCCCAAGTGCTTTTGTTTAATCCTTTTTTAGTTCATCTACTACATACGCATGTTTGTTGTATGTCAAATAAATAAAGAAAACCATATAAATAAAATAAAAGTGAACTACAAAGACGAACAAGCAAAAATTATATTATTAAAGGTATAGCAACAACACAAGTAAAATTTAAATCCTAACAAAGTCTAAAGAAATAAGTGGTTCATGTTTTATCTTTGATCTTCTTGTTACTTTCATGCATTTAAGAAATACAATAGCAACATATATTAGGTAATGAAAACTTGAATTTCTCTTGCCTAATAAGATTTCATAAACAATAGAGGATGGTTGTTTAAGGATAAAGATGGAGAGAACACATGACCTCATTTTTAAAATCAATTATGAGGGGAGAGAAGGAAAGAGGAGAGGGTCCAACTAGATAAGCATGATGGAGGGATAAAAATGGAAGGAGCAAGATTAGAAATAGAGAGGGAGGAGGAGGTCGGGGATTAGAACCACACAACACACACACACACAGAGACAGAGAGAGAGAGAGAGAGAGAGAGGAATGGCAGGTTGGGGGTTTGGATACGAAAAGACGGGTATTAAGAAGATCATAATCGGTATTTTATCGTATTTGAAACAACAAGAAATTGTGGAATAGATTTCTTAAAAAGACATCCAAGAAAAACTAATGGTAACTTAGGAAGTAAAATGATGGACCCAAAAATTCAATCCAAGATCTTTTAATATAGCAGAGATTTAGTTTCAGCTGGATGTGCCATTTACAAATGGATTTCTTAGATTTATTCCCAATTTATGGATGTTTTCTGATAGCAGGTTGTTTGAGTCCCCTAAAGAGACTATTTCAGGGAAGAGTGCCTGGCCAAGAGGACAACAGATATATGTGAACCAGGAATCCCAACTGACAGTTCTTTCAGTTTGCATGAACTAAAAAAGGTGCCCGCACTTCTAGTCTCTCCTCTCTCTTAAACTTCTCTCATTCCCGTTCTATGCCACTCTCCTCTCTCTCAAACCTCTGATCCTTCCTGTTCTGTGCCGCCATTTGATCAACCTTTCGAATTAAATGTAAAGAGTAAAAACAGATATGATCTATTTCTGCAACACAAACACAAAGCAGACCTTTGTTTGCCCTTGGGTCTGTTATTAGCCTCATATGCCTGTACCTCATGCAGCTTACATCAGTAAATCAGACCCGAGAAAGCTCCAAAAAATGTTCTGCAGGTAGAATCCCTCTAGCAGCCTTCTTCCCTTCTTTCTTCTTTTTTCTCCTTATCCTATTCTTTTTTGCTGTCCTCAATAAAGTTCTGATCAGCAAAAAGATCCTATCTTAGTTTTACCTTCTTCCCTTCTTTCTTCTTTTTTCTCCTTATCCTACTCTTTTTTGCTGTCCTTAATAAAGTTCTGATCAGCAAAAAGATTCTATCTTAGTTTTACATACTCAAGCATCCACCAAGGCATGAAAGCATTAATCCTACTCACATTTCAATTTTTTCAGAATTTTGGAGTATTGACACTTTTGCACACTTGGATGTGGCATGATGCTCCATAACACTCTAAAAGTGGTGTGTCCTGCATGCATCAGCTAGAAATGGCAGAATTTGGCATGGCTTTTTGGAGCCTCATTGCAATTGATGACACAACTGAACTCTAAACTATTCACCAACAAACAGTATTAGTCTGAATATTCAAACTCTTCTATTGAAGCATCATAATGATTATTTTTCTTTCTTTAATGTTATTATGGAAAAAATATAAGTTCCTTTCTAAATAAAAATTATATTGGCTAGTTAACTTACCTTATTAATATATTTTGATATAGCTGTATTTTTTATTCTATATATATAGCCAAGGTCTGCGGTACCGATAGTATTGGTGTACCGGTGAAGACCGGTTACGATACGGTACCGGTTCGGTACCAGTCGGAACCGGTACCGAACCAGTCGAGATAGGAAAAAAACACACGTCCGACGCGCGGACGCGCGCGCGCCCGCACGTTACCACGGAGTAGCATTAAATGCCACTCTTGCGGCATTTAAAGCCCACGCGGGGCAGCCTGCATGGGCTTGCTGCCCGACGAGGCGAGCCCACGCGGGGAATCGAGGCAGCGTGGGGAACCGCGTGCGGGCGCAGTTCCCTACGAGCGGGCTCGCGGTTCCCCACTCGGCCCCCTGCGCGGGGTTTTTTTTCCCTTTCTTTATTTTTTTTCCTCCCCTTCTTCTTCCCGAACCCTCCTTCTTCCCCTCTCTCCTCTCTTCTCCTCTCTTTCCCGGATCCTCCCGTTCTCCCGCGAGCAAGGAAGGAAGAGAGGTCCCGCCCATGAGCAAGGAAGAGAGGTCCTCCTTTTTCCGGTACTTGCCTTCTCTTCTTCCCCGCTTCTTCTTCTCTTCTTTCTTCCTCTTCTTCCCCACTTCTTCTCTCTTCTTTCTTCCTCCTCTTATTCCCTGCTTCTACCAGTGCCGGTTGCACCGATTTCGGTTCGGTACCGATTTTCACAGCCGAACCGTACTGGTAGCTGTCGGCACCGGTTCGGTACAGCTTAAATCGACCGGTTCCGGTCGGTTCGGCAGACCTTGTATATAGCATTGTGCGGAACTATCCTCACATTAGGATCTTTGGTGGTTGAGATGTCAGATACTTTTGGACACCAACACACTTGGCATAGGACGCTTGTCATTGAGACTTTGAGATGTCAGGTCTTATGGGACCAGTGTGTAATCTTTTCCAGCCTAGTCTTAATTATTTACCCTTCTTTCAGTTATGGTGTTTTATCACTCACGGATTTTGCCCTATAAATAAAGATCATGCTAATTTTACTTCTACATCTTTTATTATACAGCAGCTAACTATTGTATCATCTTGATAACTATTTTAATGTATTTGAACAATCTTGCTCGTCTTTTCCATCCCTATGATGCCACTTTGATATATTATTAAGGCTATTAACCATTTTCAGCTTGCTTCTTCTTGTTTGCTATCCAGGATCCTTTCACAACAGCCTTTGCATCTTCTAATCTCTTTGCCTTGTCATCTTCCTCAATTTAGTTTAGTCTCACAGCCTGTCAAGACAATGATACAGCTCTAGTACGCCAGGTTACAAAAGATGCATCATCTGTTAAAAAGCCATAAGGAAAGAGATGCTGATTGAGAAAATAACTGAACAAGGTAAGAACTGATCCACTTATAACAATTGGTCATGTAAAACCTAACTTGTAAAATAAGTTAAGTGCAAAAATATTAAATTCATATACCTGAAATTAATTCCTTCTTGCTTCCTTCAGTACGGTACCACCGAATAGAGCAATTAGAGATGTCTGGTGCAGGATCAATTCGAGGAACAATACGTAAACATGATCCTAGACTTTCAGAACCCTCAAGCTCATACAAATTTGACTTGTTCTCCTCAAGCTTTTTCATTATTGCAAGCTGGTAAAGTTTAAAGATTTAGCAAACTGTCAGCCATTGTCAAAATATTTCTCCCTAGTAGTAGCATGTATGCGAAGATAGATCTTTATTTCCAGTAATGGATTAAATGACCAATGCTTGAGAGACTTTTCATTGATAACTTGTGAATCACCGACACGATTCAGATAATACAATTACAATTACATTAACTAAATAAAAATCTCAATATCAGTAGCAGCTAGCATTCACTTGCTACAGAAAGCAGAAGCATGGGAAAAGAGGAAAGTATCAAAGTTGAAGGACAGATGCAGTATATGAAAACCAACATAACTTAGTCATGATTACTTTAAAAGAAGTCAGTGACATTATGATCTCCAAAACTCCGAACATGTGTAAAGTAAGGGTATAGGAGTTAAAGACTCATGTTACAAGCAACAAAGCATATCAAAGGTCAACAAACAGGCAGCAGAAATATGGGCAACTGAAGCAGGCAATGGATAACAAATAGAGTCAAATATGACAAAATCAGTGATTATTTTTATTCTACTATAACAAAAATCAATGTGATCAATAACATACCTCTTTCTTTAGCTGAATGCAATGCATAGACTTGTCTGCAATCTGAATTCGCAGTGCTTGAAGTTCATGTTCCATATCCATTACCTATTGAGTGTATAGTTATCTTATTTAGCGATATAGGGAGTACAAATATAGCCAGCACTGAAAGACATGATGTCACTGGAGCTAATAAAAAGCAGCTTAAACAGTATTTTTTATGAAACAAAGCAGAACCCAAATTAACAAAGGGTAGTGTGCCATTTATATTCTGGGCTGGACGTTTGCAAAATAGATAAATAAAAAATAAAAATGAAAATGTACCCTGCTTGGCTGATGCAGCATTTTGATTCTCCTGGCCTCTTGAATCTCTTTCTTTAGTTCTTCCAACTCCTACAGAAAATATAATGCAACTTCTTGGACATCCAGGACAAATAGTAATAATGCTATAAAGACAAATAATAAAGTCTGATAAAAGAGGATAACAAGTATAATCAGAGCCAAAACTCAAAGCTTAAAAGGCCTCTTATAAAAATAATCCAGCGCAGCTAGTAAATGTCGATCCACTTCCTAATTTTTGTCTTGCTAGTTAGTTGAGGGTCAATAGCAAGCTAAAAGGCCAATTAAATTTATTAGGAACTTCTGATACCAACCTGTTTCTCCGCACTTCTGGACATTCGTTCTTGTTCTTGAAGGGCCTCTTCAACCCTCTGCACTGCTGCTCTAGCACTTTCAATTTCTGCACGAGCAATAGCCCTTTCCTCTTCAATTACTTTTTTTGCATCCTCAATAGCCTGGAAGCAGCAAAAGAGACAGATATTAAGTGTAATTTAAAAAAAGAAAATAATTTTACCAGTGATCACAGCACTATGTGAATACAAATATAAAAGATTTCTGTTTTTTGGTTTCTATCTGCTCTGAAGTGCTTAAGATTCTTCCCACTGGTGACTATGAGTTGAAAGTAGCATCCCTTCTCGTGGGAACATTTCTTTGTAATATTTTTTTTATTTTCCTGTCAATTCAAATTTTAAAAGTTTAAATAGACTGAAATTCATTGCATGGAGCTTTCATTTTCTGCATCTTTTACTGGTGGTTGTTAAAATTTTGGCTGGCAGAAAGGTGAGAGAATGCATGTTTTGGAGATATGAAGCAGCTCCAGAGATTGGATCTATCAATCAGACTGAACGAAAAGGAGGAAAGAATAGAAAGCTCATATAACTATCTGCAGTTTAGTGGGCCATGAAGTTACAAAAGCAAACACGGTAAGCAATTAAAACAATGGAAATTGTGAATTCAATTAATGGAAGTTATATTTCACTATGTATTTTTAAGTGCTTTGACATTACCTGTTTGAGAAAAGTTGCTAACTTTTTCACTTCCGACTTCTCATGAAGCAACTCTCCTTCTCTTTGAGTCAATTGAACTGCTAAAGCTTCCACCTACAAGTAAGTGTAGCATCTTGTCACGTTTGACTTCAACATAGTCAAAGTTAGCATGAACAGCAGTGAGATAACTAGATAAAACTGGGATAACTGATAAAAAAATCACTAGATATGATTACCACAAATAGTGTTTCGTAAACCAATCCATTGACATAGTCATGGGATATTTGATGTGCAAATGCATTTAGTATAAGTACTATGCCCCTAAGGTTTTTCTCAACAATTTCTCGATCAGAGTTCGCCGTATTGGTGTGTATCACCACGTAATGGATATACGGTACCATTACCAGTAATGAATCAATATTCAGTACAGGGAGTGTGCAGAGTGTCCGTACACTAACCAGGTGTACCGCCATTGTACCAACATTGTACATGGTCGAGTGTTGAGATTGTCAATCTTGTTCTCAATATTTTGTTCAGAAGCCTACATAGTTCCTTATCAATACATTCTTTGGTACAATTTGGCTGTGCGTGTTGGCTTCCAAACATCACGTGTGAATTTGGAATGGATGCTGCACTGCTGCAACAGATTAGCATACCAACAATGTACCAACATGGTATTGATATAGGGTCGAGTACCGAGATTGCGAACCTCATTCTCAATACTTTGTTGAAAAGTCCACATAGTTCCTTATCAATACTTTCTCCAATATAGTTCGGTTGGTGTGATGGCTTCCAAACATTACATGCGAATTTGGAATTGATGCTGCACTGCTGTATCCGAGTCTGACATTTCTTCCTTACTTGTATGTTACATGAGCCATGAACATGCCTTTTAAGGAAATGGAGGGGGTGAGGGATATGGAAGAAAAAAAAAGGCATGTGCACTCTATTGCATATTTTTTTTATTTGTTAAATAAGCACGTGGAGGTTTCATAGTTATGAAGTCCAGAGTTGCATGCCGAGCATCAGGAGTTCCATTTATATATAACTAAAGTAGTGGATTTTTCTAAGAAAAAAATTATGGGCAATTGAGCTGGGATGAGGAGATAAGGAGGGGGTTATGTGGCGGGACCTGGGATCGGATCATGGGATACAGCGCAATGGGAGATTTTTATGGCACTTTTTCTGTAAAAAGAGGCATGGCTTTCTAGGTTCCGGGGCCGACCGCATGCGACCAATCTCAAAGCCTTTCCTATATGAGTAGAAAAGGATATGCAATTTGGCATGACACACACACTGCATGACCAACTCCTTGAACAAAAGAGTTCCAAAATTGCATGCTTCTGTGATTCTAAGCTGTTAAACACTTAAGGTCTAAGGCCACAGGACAGCAATCTGATTTAAAAATTTGATACATATATGTATAGACCATTGCATGCATAAGAAAAACAAATGAGAAGAAAGTGAACCAACCATAGAAATGGCCTCCTCAGCATCATCCTTATTTCGACCTGCCACTCGGCCTCTGAGTTGATCCAGTGCATCTCTGAGTTTCTTCAAAAGGACATGTCTATCCAATGAAGCCACTTCTCTCCACTTTGACTGAAATCCCAAGCAAGATTTTATGCTAGATATAAGCAATTTTCTTCGATGTAAAGCATATATCAAACAGATAAAAAGAGAAATATGAAAGGAAATGTGCCATCAGATTACTAGGACACTTTCATATTGTTTTTTAAGTTTCATCCAGATTAACAACTTCTTAGCTGAAATTCCTACACCATTGTCCAACTACCAATCAATTATTCTTAATTTGTAAGAAAAAGAAGAAAAATTAAGACAATGACTCTATATGACAGCAAGGCAAATATGGCAGTTATTGCAACATGTTTAAATAACTGACAAGTCAATGTAACATATCTTCTTGCAGATAGATGTGTGTTTCAAATGGCTGCCATTTATGAATACAAATTAAGAATGGGAATGGCACCTCATCTGACAATTTTGCAGCAGCAGACAGACCCTTCTCGAATTTATCCGCAAGGTCGCGAACAGAGAGACGCTTCTGCTGCTCCAGCAGCTGAGCTGTCTCCTTTGCAACAATCTCTTTGAGGGAGGGCACCTGAGGATTCTCCTCTGGCTCGATAATTATGTTGTTGGCTCCTATCTGATAATCTGGAAACCGTCCCAATACAAAATTCACATCAGTTGATACCAAATGAATCGCCTCCTTCTGCATTGAGTCTCCAAAATCACGTGTCATCCTCGTCATCTGTCCCAAACTCCTACAATGAGCAAAAAAAAAAAAAAAATTGTTTTTATGGTAAGCAATTAAAGATGATCTCGTGAAATTCCCAGTTCTACCTCTCTGTATTAAAAATAAGATACCAGCAAACATCAAAAAAATTCCACTTAATCAATCCATAAAACATCAAATAACATTAAATTCTTCCATTCCGGCAGTGAAGACAATTAAAAGAACCAGAGAGAGAGAGAGAGATTTGTAACATAACAATATCCATGAATAAAAACGCAAACGTTAACTATCTGCGTCAAAAGTTTCATTCCTACACGTCAAGATCAATCGGTCATCTCCCAAACTGAATTTCGTCAAACATAAATTAAAACCAAATTTTAATGAGTTTCAAACTACGACGAGTCAACTCCTCCTAAAAACCAAGGAAAAAAAAAAAACAAACTCATAAGGAGATCATTAAAATTACGGGGTCCAGCACCAAGCTCGATCGCCACTGTAAACGTTCCGACTTGAAAATCCGGAAGAGTAGAAAAACCTCGAATCCAACACGGATTGGAATAAAAAGTTGAACCCTAGCTCGAAACCTTCAAAACAAATAAAACAGAAAACACAACCAAAAAGTTTTAGAATCCACAAAACACGTCGAAAACTTCGATCTTTCTTCAAGATTTTCACCTTTTACTCCCTAATCCCGCCTTCTTCCACTCTGCTTTGAATCAAAGGATGAATCAAAGAGTTGGGAGGGAATTCCAACAACGAGAAAGGAAGAATTTTTCTTTCATTCTTTCTTTGGACGAGTTCGATCGGGCAGACAGCACTTTTTAAACGAAAGGAAAGAAGGGAAGCTTCGTTTAATTTTTGCTTCTTTTGGGCGGGCCCACCAGGCAAAACACGTTTTGATTGGTTGGCATCAAACTGAAATCGAACGCCCTCGTCGTTGCCGTGAATTGCGGGGTCTGCCATTAGGGCTGTCTCCAATGTTAGAACTAGTACGGATGGTCGTTATCAGGGCTGTCCGATCTTGATCGGACGGGTAGAGTTTGAAGGTGTGGCGGAATATACTATTCCGGTTAGGGATAACCAGATCAGATTCGCTGCCGCATAGTTTATATTTGGATTTATTATTTACAGGTCAAGTCTTCTTTCTCAGCTCAAGTCCTTTGCTCTTCGTACTATCCATACCCTGACATTGGATATACTATCATCTGTCGTTTTAATAAAAAAAATTTCATGTCAGCATCAATCAAAGTTTATTTCTTTTGCTGAGAATATAATGATAAAATAGGTGCTAACATGTACCAAAAAAGATAAAATAAGTGTTAATAGGTTATGTTACCATTTGGAAAATATGGTATCTATTTTAAAGTAAGATCAAGTGACAAGTGGCCAGTGGAAATATTGAATAATAGCTGCCCTAGCTGTATAATAGTTATTGCAATGGAATGGTTCAACTTGGTTGATGAGACAAAGTGTTTGTTTTCCCTTTATGCTTTTATTAGATGGTGGGTAACAACCAAAATATCCATGGGATGCACTCAAATAAATTACTATATATTATAGAAAAATAACAAGAATAAGGATAAAATTGATAAAGATAGGCAGTCTTTAGTTTTGCTAATATGGTTATTATACTATTATAGCATCCAAGATGCACAAATAAATATATTTGTGATAAATTAGCATAATGTTCGGGCAATTTCCATACACAAACCATGTACAGAAAAGAAACCTAACCTCTCTTACCCTAATTTGAGTTGGCTTCTCGGCAACAAGCGCAGGTATCTACTATAAACTATAATTTGCCATATTTATATGCATTTGAGATGTCCCTAACCTTAATTTTTTTTTCAAAATTTATTGCTATTTGAGAGTATTTAATGAATGATTTAAATTTGACACAAACTGCTACTTCATTTGATTAGGATGTTTGTTCTTTGAATTTTTTTCTCTCAGTATGCATTAGTGGCATGTGCAATGAATGTAAGCAATGTACCAGGGAAGGAATACAACCCAAATGTTTATGATCCCACACATGCAACATGTGGTACTTATCCAAGCAGAAGTATAATGTGATAAGTTCTTATATCCTCGCTAAGAGTATTTGGACTAATCTAAGTGGATTGTTTTAATTAAGGATCACAACAATGTAGTGGTGCTATGCAATCCGGAGTCTAATATTTATTCCAAATACTAACCTAGACCCATGCTTGTTGAGACTCGAGTCTAATATTTATTCCATAAGCAATATATTGAAGGATCTGATAGAGTTTTGGTTCGGATAATTAAGCAATATATTGAAGGTTGGATCCGAGTATCCCTCGGATATCAAATATTATAGTTAATCAAGCTAAATAATCTATGCCTTGAGGAGTTTCTTAATGAGACATTAAATGCATGTTACAAATATTAAATCATTAATAACGCGTACTTGATGGTTAATCATATAATAATAGATTAAAAAATGAAAAGATACACTTAAGTATAAATTTCCAATTATATGTTGATATACTATTACTTTTTTATTTTTACAATTGAAAGATGTACCAGTAAAATTAATATTATATGCATTTACATATGTATATATTTATATATATGTGTATGTGTATATGTGCATGCATGCATGCATTAAATTAAGCAATTTATATAGAACCAGGTTAGGTCGAGCATAAAAACCTCAAACACAAATTTAATAATCTGAAAGTTTCGATCAGTTTTATTTTAATTATCTAGACCATTTATCACATACTCTGACTCGGTGCCGAGTACGTGGCTTGCAGCCCTAATAAAATATGATTGTTTTACTTGCTGATCGTTAAAGTGGTTTGTTTCGCACAAATGAGAATTTAAATGCCTCACCTAGTATTAGTATTAGAAGGGCATTGAGGTAAAGTCGATGTGTGATGTTATCAGGAGCAAATGGTTTTGGGACTTGTGGCGTTATTGACGTGTTGCTTGACATAACTTGGCCAAGCTTGACATAAGCACCGCCGGTTGGAGACCAAATGTTTTGAAGTCCAACAAGATTTTTTATTCCCACAGTGTTCCAAATCCACCAACCGACACCGCGTACCCATTGGTTCCATGATCCAAGCAGCAACTAAAGCACAACACTTTTTTTTTTCTTTTTTCTAGGACTGACGATACAAATATGAATACGCTAAAGGAGTAAAAAAACAAAATGTCTCGAAGCGTGTCGGATAACCCACTCTCTCCTACCCAAAAGGTGTTCCTAAAGTGGTTGGCCACAAAGAAGACTATCCAGTCCGCTGCCCCATTGACCAGCATAACACTTTATGTGGTGCCAAAAAAAATGTGCGTTGATCGTTCATATAAATGCCTAATTAAGAACGTATATTGTTGAAGTACCATGATCGAAATATCTAATCAATGATATATCTTGATGAAGGATCATCCAGGGTTGCCCCAACACTTAGTCGCTTAAAGCTCCGGCCCAAAGAAGGCCTACTGCAGGAAAGGCCTCAAAGACAAAACAGAAAGAAAAAAGATTCCTCTTAGTGAGTTCGCCTTAGACTCCTAAATGCATTGAGCCACTTCTGGGATCATCCATGTATTAACCACCATGCTGGTGTGAGATAAGTTATCTTTCAAGCAAATGGTGAGAGAATCCACCACATCTTGTTATGAAAAGGTTAGGTCAGGATCATGTACAAGTGTTTGCATGATCGTTCATTCAAACACCCAATTAAGCATATAAAATACTATTACATAACACCTAATCAAGCCTTTATTTTGATGGACCGTCATCTAACCACCAAGCTTGGTGTGAGATGAGTTCTTGTTTCCAAGCAAATGGAGAAAGAATTCACCACACATTTCATCGTGAGAATGAAATGAGGCATGGTGTGACATGAATTCATGCAACGAGAATTGCTTATGAACGTTTCTAGCACATAGAAGTGTTGTATCGAGCCAAAAAAGCACATAAAAAGTGGCCATGGGTGTCTTTTCCTTCCTCAATTGCAAGATGGTGGTTGGAATAGAGGAAACAGTCAATCCCAAGCTATATCGAACTCAACAGGACTAGGATAATTTTGTAAATTCATCAACCATGGAGGTTGAGAGAGAGCCTAGCCATGTAGTACATGCTTTGCACTGTAGAGAGCTACGAATATTTAGATCGTCGCTATGTTACGAAGTTCGAAAACTGACAGTTCACACTTATCTTGAAATGGAGAGTGTTTTTCTTGAGATAGGCAACATAGTAGTGATCCGATTATGTAGTGATTCTAGTAGTGATTCTAGAATGAGAATGAGAATGGATACGAGCAACTTCCATTCTAGCGGTTTCATTGATGAGAATCTCATTCCATTCTATTTTTTAGAGAAAAATAAAAATGCTCCAATCTTCCAAAATCTAAATTTTACTGTCCTCTAGTATTCAAATTCCATTCCAATTTCGATTTCGATTTTGGTCACGAGCTAAATATGCCCTAAGAGATTCAGCGATGGGTTCGGAAGTAAATGACCCATGACAAATTACTATTAAAAAGCTGCTCGACTTATGTTAATTCCATTCTTTGTTATTTTTGATACATGAAGATGATGCTTGAGTTCAGCAATATTAGTTTAAATCCTCGGATCAATTGAAGAGTCCCAAAGAAGTGCAACGGCGTGCAGATGGGATTAATGAAAGCTAGTTGTGGCCCCATATTCTTGAGTTGGCCCGGGCAGCCATGCTTGTGATCATAAGAGAAGAATAAGAATTGATAAGACATATGGATTCGAGGCAATCTCGCCACATATTAGACTTCTAGGAGACTCAAGCCGGGGATTCTGGTCATGGGCCCTTTCCCTACTCTCTATGGGGGAAGACAACTCTACCATGACTCATGACTAGTTCAATTAATAGCATAGCCAAAAGGCAAGACACGTATTATGATCTGGGGTCAGAGAAGGCGACTGGGATTTTTTAAAGAGCAGGTTTTATATATAAGAATTTTAATTTCTTGAGAAGGTCCATGGGTAACATGATTTAGGTTGTGGCTAATTGGCTATGAGACATGTGGGGCATAATCATGGACGACTCCTATCTAGTAACCATTGGCTGGACCCAGAAATTTAAGCTGATAGAGAATTATTAACTTCAAATCGTGTACGTGAAGGAACAACAATGGCTAAAATAAATCAAAATAATAGCCAAAATAATTAAATAATTAATTAGCATGATAGGTAGGTATCTGAACTTGCAATATTCAGTATATCTAAGCTCTAATATCATATTGAGTAACTATTTCAGCTTAAGCTGCGAGGATCCATGCAGAGGTGTATTTAGCTCCACATCAGTTATTCGTCAAAAAGATCTTGGATACTTATATAGGATCAAGAAATCCAAAAAATATCTTCCAGCTAGTCTTTTTGGATAAATTCCTAAATTGTGACAAACAGTATCAGAGCAAACTCGGCAATGACTCATGTGAACTAGGAGACACTGCAGCGTTGATTCATGGAGGCTGACCACGAGCCGATCGTGGTAGAGGTGATTAGATTTGAATGGATTTGAACTCTTAACCTAACGAGGACATCAGAGCTTGAACGGAGGAAGTATGTAAGAACCCGTGCGAGCGTGTGTTTAATCCCATATCGGTTATTCGCCAAGGAGATATTTGGTACTTATACATGACTAAAGAATCCAAAAAATATCTTTCGGTCAATCTTTTTTGGTAAGATTCTAGATTGTGACATAAGCTTTTAAGGATATTATATGCCGGTCCTGTTTGTTAAATGATTCATCGGCCAACTAAATTTAGGTGAGACAGTGAAAGACATCAGTTGGCTTCTTTCTTGGTGGCCTTTATATCTTTAATTGGTTGTGGCAGGAGGGTAGGGGGGCAGTGGCATCGTCTGGGAGTCACAATGCTTTTCTGGTTGATGATTTCGCTTTTAACTCGAGACCGTAGCTTTTGCCCCCACTTTGGTATCCCCACACGCTTGTGAATGCAGCGAGTTTTGCGGTGGGCTCAATAATTTAGGACTTGTTCGAGACTTCACAACTATAACTTAAATGGGCTCCAAAGGAGTGGAAAAATAACTAAGAATTGAAGGCATATTGGATGGTCGCCAGTCCACATAGCAATCAGATGTGACCTAGCAAGCATCATCTTGGTGATTGGATGAAAAATGAAGAGCTTTGAACATGTACTTGAACTTCGAATCATCTCCAGTTTTCATCCTCTGTTCATGTATATCGTTTTAGGGCTGTTCATGGGCTTGTCCATGGGCAAAGTAATTTTTCAAGCCCACTTATTGGGCCGAGATGGACTCTAGTATGAAGAAACATAGCAAATAATATAATGAGAAATACAGTGGATTAAATCTTCAGTTTGATCACAAGAGCTTAATTATTGCATATGCATGTTGGTCTAGAATTTTATCAAGTGGGTAATCTAAGGGGCCATGACATTGTAGCAATTTGGATACTATTCTCTCTTTTGTTTTTCCAGGTTTTTTTCATAAATATAGCTTATACTTTAATTTATGCAGTAGAATAGATCTTCAGTTAGTTTTTTTTGTACGCTATTCTTCTTAGTATTAAGAATTTTATTAAGTTTGGAGTCAGAAAAACAAAGCAATCAAAATTTAGAAAATATTACTACGAAACAATCAAGATTAATAAGGATGAACTTTTATTGCTCATTCACGACACCAACAACGATAATAATTAAAAGAACTAATTCAATATGTGTTTCATCTTTCATAACAAAAACCATTCCTTTGGCATCACCAACTCTACTTTTGTGTTTTTTACTGGTAAACGAGGTTCATAGTGAATGAGCTACATGATAGAGAAATCCATGTTATGAATGATTACGAAGAAGAGATTATTAGAATGATAGGAGTTACTTTGTCTAGTTTACAAAATAATAAGACAGGTCCGAGGTCGAGTTAAGCGTACATCATTGGAAAATTTTTGGGACCCACAAACCCAAGAATTTGTGTCAGGTCCGAGGTCGAGTTAAGCGTGCATAGGATTTAACCAGGATGGCTGGTATTCCTGCAATTCCGGGAACAATCAGCTCCATTTTTAAAACCCGTAACCCCGCTTTACCAAAAACCCTTCAAAACCCAAAAGCCTCCTTCCCGCCACCGTGCTCCTCATCTCGCGGCAAAAAAGCTTTAGAGGCGCCTCCTCCTCCACCCCCGATGCCATGGCGATGGGCGGCTCTGGCTATCACTCCCCCCAGTTCTCAGAGGTGAGCGTCTTTCCTTCTCATTGCTCCCCAAAATCCAAATCGCGCCCTTATTCTACCCAAAATGCATGCAAGATTTCTTCAGTCATCACCTGTTCTGACTGAATCCCCGTATCAGTATTTCTCTACATTTCCACAGAGAATGATTCTTTGAGTGACGGTCATCTCACAGGGACTTCATGAGTTATGGGTTCCCTCTAGATTTTTCACGTTTTTTATGATCATTTGAGATTTGTTGAAGAAAACGTGTATGTATTTGGATCTAATATTCGAGCTTAGGATCTGATAATTTCAGGATATAGCTTGGCTCCCTCCATGGCTTCAGCCGCATCAGCTACCTATGTTCGGCGATGGCGATAAAGATGAACAGGGTGTTTCTCCTCAGGTCTGCAAGGTGTGTGCTGCAATGCCAATTAGTGATTTATAATATTCATTGCAATGAAATAGTGTTATTTGAGGAGAGTCTAGCTGCTGAACCCAAAATGCAAGCTGAATTTTTATGTGCGAAATGTGATTGATGGTTTCCTCTCTGTTTGTCAGTATCAAGCATGTAGATGGCCACATAACTTTTGGGAGCTCACCTTTTTAGTTATTTTATTAAGAGCGACTATGAAAGCATTTGCTATGTAAATGAAACTGAGCCTAGATGGAGAACAAGTATTCCAAGTACACGTGCATTTTGTTAGTCACATTCTGCATACTGCTTTCAATCCATGATTTTAGTAGCACTGCATTGTGTCACATGAAATGTTCAATGGGGCCTCATGGACTTGTTTGAATCTCAATGCCATAGACCAAAATAAAGGATTTTTTTATCTCAATGGGGAATATATTCTCTCTTCATGTCATCACACTCAATTCACAGAAATCTTCATCTTAATAACTTTTTTTGTAACAGCCTGCCTCTAAAGTTCCTTTTTTTGCTCTCCAAGCTGCTACTGTCTGTCTAAAGTAGAAAGACTTTTTTTGTTTTATCTATGATTCTTTACAACCAATCAACACCCCCCTCCGTTCCTTGGTAGGCTCACAAACAGTTAGTCTATGCCATTTCATATTTTCTTCTCTCAAAACAAATCCTGTGAATGAAATTCATAGTCACCTTTTCCTTTACCTGATTAAATTGCTTTATCATCATCATATCAACAAAACAATACTGATAGAGGAATTAAGTTTTAATGAAGAGTGACAATTTTTCCCTTTTTTAATTGAAACAATATGCACAGAATGCCTAAGGAAGTTTTCCCCTTCATAATTTAAAAAAATCACCACAACAATCTACTATTGGATATAATAAGACCATCTCCTAGTCTTTAATATATATATTCCTGTTACTTGAGCACTTCTGAACTGTTGTTTGCACGTATCACCACTTGCAGATTAGTTTGATTCATAGAATCCCATGGTGTGTTGCCTAATGAATAAAAAAAAAGTTTACACTATGTGTTTGACACCAATTATGTTATTTTAATAGGTTTTAAAGATTGTTAGCATCTGTTTATTTATTGTGCTTATTATAATAACATTCAGAATGTGATACCTATTGAAGAAGAAGCTATCGACAGTGGACAGCATGGTCAGTTTTTCAGGGATCATGCCAGATTTAGTGGTTGCCGTTTACATTTATCTGGTAATGATGAGACACCTGCTGGAAGCACACCATCTTCTGGAAATGTAAATCTCTATAACTATCATTCCCAGTTGTCAGTAATGTGTTTGCAATTTTGACAAAATTTTGTATTATGCTTAAATGATTCAGTGTTGCATCACTGAATTTCCTTGCAAAAATTGTGAATGAAACTATAATAAATCATAAAATGCTTTATTCCTGGTATAAATATACTAAGGCAGAACTACATATGATTGTGCTACTACTGCAGGAACATGCTCATAGGACAGGACAGGTAGCCCCTTGTTTGCAGTTCCTACTTTTTATTCCTTAACTATTGTAGGATTTCCAATTTGTTGTCAAAATTATACTTACCAAACATGAGCTCTGTCATGAACAAAACCCAAAATCCGGCAAGCTTTGAAATGAATGACAGGGTATGACATCATTATGCATTAGTACAGAACTGCAAATGAATGCTTCTGCAAGAACATGGACATAGTGAATATGTGCTATTGAAATCAGGAGGTTTTTTTGTGCATGACCACTATATCTTGTTTAACTATCTGAGATTCTCATGTAACATAGAAGTTTAAACTATGCTTCTAGTCCTTTCCCTAGAATTCCTTTTTGGCTTGCTTGTTATGTTTCCCTTTTGTTATATGCTTATGAGGGATTTCTCTTCATGTTTTCCTACATTCTAGGCCCTCAAACAAGTTTTTTTAACACTTACCACTATTGAATTGCATGTTATGAATATGCCATGGATACACATTAGTTACCAGGTTTTGTTCCGAACATGTCAGCTTCTGTATCATGCACACACCCACCCACACGCTAGCATGCTAGCATGCTATGTGCAATAGTTCTTGGCTATGCCTATATGAACTAAACTTATATTGCTTTACTGTGGCAAGATGAAACCAGAATAAATATAACCTGTATCCATACACAAAGTAGCCATCTGATTATTTGTTCTTGTGGATCACTCTCTCTGAAAATTCTGTAATTTCTTTTGATGTAAAAAATCATTTTGAGATTATTGCATTACTACCATATATTCCATGAAGCTTATTGAGCATATAATAGTGTTTCTCTCACCTTTTTATTACTGTTATGACCAATGTAATCAGCTGATCCTAACATCTATTTCTTTTTTGTCCTTTTTCTTTCTTTTTTATTCTCCTTTCAATAGGCATTACATTTTCATCTGCATCTTTCCTCAGTCGGTGTTTCACAGCCCTCCTCAAGTCAACTTAGTGATATACCTGAAACAGAAAAGCATGAAAATAATGAAGGTTCATCCTGTAAACCTGATCCAGAAACTCCAGGCATCCAGAATGAAAAATTCTATCAGCATCTAATGGAGGATGGAGGCCCAACACATGATATGTTTTCAGTAGGCTGCAAACCAAGGATGTCCATCAAGCCCATCAGAGAACCACTCAGCAAAACTGAGCAGAATAATCGGAAGAGATTTCAACGAAAGCTTGAAACTTGCAATCTCAGGAATGCAGACATAAATGATGCAGTTGAGCTTTCTGTTGTTGCCTCAGAAGCAATGGTCATTTCAGAAATGGTGTCTAGTAGCTGCCATTCCGAACTCTTGAAAGCCAAAACTATTCTAGAAATTGCTCTTCATGTGAAGCATGCACGAAATCAATGCTGCTTGGACATAGAGGATGGTCCTGCCTTCTCAAGTGATGAAATTGATGAGACCGATGAACTTTGTGATTTGGATGAAAGCTTTATGGCAGATGCATTTGAAGATGTTGGTCTGTTAATTTCCCCACTTCTTAATTCTTCTGATAATTCACCTCGTGGAAGGAAATATCCTGACAACTTTTGCAGTTCAGATATCAAAAAGCATAGGATTTTACAATCCAACTATCCATGTGAACAAAATACACATGTCTTTGAAAGTCTTTGTGGTGATAAGGCAGAAACACAGAGCAAGAAACTCAAGGCTCATGAAGTGGACACCACTGAAGCCGTTGCCCAAACATGTGGTGCTGTTGCTACTAAATCAAAGAATTTGCCATTGAAACCTCTCTCTGTGCAACAAACGAGGCCCTCTGTATTTCTATGTTTTGGTTCCAACACTTCATGTTTGAAAAACAAATCTATAGCTCGAGTACAAGAAGTCCAGAATGCATATCCTTTAACTGCAAACCAGAAGGGTCCTGAAGAAGATCAAGCAATTCTTAAGGTAAGGCCTACTTGTTTTTCTGCAAGCAAAATGGCTGTCTTCAAAAAAAAAAAAGTTGCTAAATTGTGTCAGTGAAATATGTTATATATGTCATGTAAAATTTTCTAAGCACTAAATAGAATTGAGAGATTGACAATTTTGTATCTCTAAAGGATGTCTTGCTTTACCTCATTTTGTATGACTCCTATTATTGTTACTTTCTCTCTTCTTTTGAAGGTTGACAGAGTTAATCTTACAGGGGAATGCAACTAACAGGAAAAACATAAGAGGGTTGTTTAATGGAGAGACTAGCTTCATCTCAGAATCCATGGATGTTATTGATGATCACCCAATTGAGCAGAGAATGGAAGCAGAACCAGAGATAATTGGATCATCAAGCACTCCATGTACTAACATACGTAGTTTTGCTTGTCAGGAAAATGCAAGTGCTCATGAAGAGCTTATGAGATCTACTGGCTTATCATCTGTAGATCCTCTTTGTTCTATTGTACCATGCAGTATTTCTTCAGATGATGCCTTTATTATTTACGATTCCAACCAGAAGAAGACTGAAGAGGATGGTGAAAAGCTCATGAGTTCTAAGGCAGATGTTAAGGAGCAAATTTCGAATGGAAAACCTACAGCACCAAATTTTCAGGAGACTTCATCCCTGAGACCATTAGCTCAGGCAGAAGAACGTGATCTTTCTAAGAAGCATGCTAAAGATTTTGACATGCCAAGTTGCAAGCAGGTTTCCTCACTCAAGCCTTACAGCATGGTGATGCCTACCCTGAACACACCAAAGAAGATGGCTTTCTGCTATGATTCAGTTTCATCCCTTAACATGGGTGGAAAGATTAAGGATTTGTTTTGTAATGAAAGAAACACCCATTGTTTTCTGCCTAATAAAGATGATTGTACTGTTCCTTTGAAGTGCACAGACAAATATGTGGATGTGGATGGCCCAAAAAATGGCAATAGTTTCGGAAGCAAGGTTCAAGATAGTGTCAATGAACCTTTTCCCCTTCCGGAGATCCCTCATGATGTCTTTGCGATTCTGGGTCTTGAGCACAAGAAGGTATCCTCACCTTTTGTACTAAATAAGAAGCCTCGCCTTCAGGCTTATAATATAATCTTAAGTAGTGCTGCTGAAGAAGGGAGTCTAAGAGGATTTTCAGCATCAAAGCTGAGGAAATGCAAATCAAAAGTATCCATGAGCGAAGTTATACACAAGGATCAAACCAACTCCACATCATTACCATTGCGAAGAAGTCCACGCTTATGTCCTCCAAATAAACAGGGGCTCCAGAATAAGCGAGTTCATTTTTTGGAAGCTAAACATAATATTGACTCACCCAAGACCGGTTCAAGGCTGCAATTTAGATATGGGCTGAACGGTAAGTCCTAGATTTGCTTCTTGTATTTATCCATTTGATTCATTGTCTCTGTAACTTTCAGTGACAAAACTTGTCGACAGAAATGCCATTAATTTGTCTCCATCAAAATTCTGAAACTTTATACTTTTGTAGGCTCACAACATAGAACCAGTAAAAGAGTGAACAACTCCACATTGCAGCACAAGTCTGGAACTAAAAAGAGTTATAATCATTGGACAAGTTCCCATGAGATAGATGGAACAGAAATGATCTTTCTTGGTCTAGAATTTTTGCTGACTGGGTTTTCAAGTCAGAAGAGAAAGGAACTTGAGGCACTGATCAGAAAATATGGAGGTTATGTTCTTTCAAATATACCAGCATGTTCACCAGATTTAAGAGGGAAATGGAAGGGAGATCCAGCGTGCTGGAAGCTTCCCATCATACTATCTCCGAAGAAGGTTTGCATTTAAAATTTCAGGACCCTTTCCCTTTTGTCATTATTATTGGCTTGATTACGATGCAATAGTGCCACCAAGATAGTTGAGAGTTTTGAACTGTTTGTATGATCTTGTTGAAAATATGGCAATAAGATATCGCACATATAAAACTTCAAATTGGGAACATTCAATTTAACTTGCTGAAAATTATGCTTACTTTTCTTAGCTAAAGTTTAAGAAAGCACAAAAATTCATTCCAAAATCAGATTTGTAGAACTTCTGCTCAAGATTTGCCATTCCGATCGGTACCGTATCATACTAATATGGACACTTAATAAGATGGTACCTGTATGGGCTCTGGTACCGGTACCGAACTAATATGTGGTATTGTACTGTAACAACACTCAATATTGAATCTTACTGTACTGTACCACGTATGGACACTTAATAAGATGGTACCTGTATGGGCTCTGGTACCGAGACGGCGAACCTTACTTCTGCTAGATGTACCTCTTGATTAAATTATTGTGCTGTCTGCTTACTATGAACTAAGATGACATGGCTTGTAATTGGAATTTAGAAGTTGCATTAGCAGCAAAAATTTAGTGAGGTTAAATTGTGGGGTGTCATATGCTTGATCAAATATCCACTAATTTCTATATGATTTTCGTTTCAACGTATCCATAGGTTTCCAAGTAGATCATCTTTGCAAGTAGCTGATTGTTCTGATGGATAGCATGGTAGCGCTACATTTATTTGTTAGATATTTTAAAAAATAAAATTGAATATAGAAGCACCTTCATGCCTCTGTTATCGCAAATACCTTTAATTTGGTATCAAAATGGTTGGGAACATGTGTGCATGCATGAATTTAAATGTCTTTGAGGGACCATGCACATATAGATCTTGTACTCACTTTGCATTGGATGGGAGCAAGCCTTATTTTCACCTTTCTCTTCGTTGTTTTCATTGAGGAATATAACTTATATGGTCTACACCTTAGATCATGGTAACCAATTAAACTATAAGTCATAGTACAACCAAAATGCTCACTGTTGGCATTCAGGTCCTGTGAGATCTAACATGGAGACTGTTAATTGTGGTAGGTTTTGTGCATGGGAGGATAAAAGAACTACCATGCCTTGCACTGTCTTCACCCATTTTCTTTCTTGGGATTCCTGTTCTGGAATTAGCTTGTTCATTTTTATGTTGGATATTATTCCTGATTTTGCTGTAATTACAGTTATCTAGACCACAAGAACAAATTGTTGCATCTAAAAGATCTTCCCTATAATTGCACACTGATTCCTGTCATGCATGCTTACACAGGTACAAACAACTAAGTTCTTATATGGTTGTGCAATTAATACCTGGACGCTCAATGCTAGCTGGCTTGTTGATTCAGTTCAAGATGGCTCTGTTTTGTCACCTGGGAAGTAAGTTTTGAATATTGTCTGCTGTAACATTTTGTATCTGCGTCTCTGTAATAGCCTATTGAGCTTTTAACCTTAAAACATGCTATCTTCATATTTTGGTAGAAAAGGTGAAGGAAATCAACTAATTATTTTCGTAGTCTGACAAATTTTGAACGGTTGAAGAAGGAGAAAGTAATACCTAGTAGGCTGTGATGGGACTTGTGACTAAGGATCCAAGGAACTTGTGATCATGGTTCATAGAGAGATGACCCTAGGCAACTAATGATTTATCATTTATAAGCGTGATGGAATGGGCCAGAATGAATTATTTTGTCAGTACATTGTCCTAATAATGATTAATCAAAATGATAACAACAATTTTTTATGATAATAATTATATAAATTATCAAGTACTAACCATTATCAGGTGGCTGATCAATAAGCAAAATCTCAACCGCAACTTTTTTGTATCATCATCAAAGTGTCCCTTGTGCGTTTTGCAAGATTTAGATCATTAAGATAATTTTTTGCCCCCTAAATCTGCTGTAAGTTCTAAAGCATGTGCTTGGTTACAATTTCTAATAAATATGAACTCTCTTATGTGCTGATTATTTTTCATGTAACAAGCTTATGCTGCCACTTGTGCCATATGGATTTACGTGCTAACCTAATGATTGGAATAAACTTCCTATCTTTAAGCTCATTTTAAGATATTTTACACTAGACATTTTTACTGGTTCTTTAGTTTTCATGCATCTGGGCTTCTTTAAAAATCAATAATTGAAAAATGTCAAATAAATTGGAACCTCTTAATTCATCTTCCCCCTGCTTTTGCCTGTGCTATTTGACCTTATCATTTATTTATGCAGCTGAATGTGCTCTATACATATTAAGTTTAACACTAAAAAGGCAGTGCTGAGTATTTAGCATTTGATCCTGTTATTCCTCTTTTAATAGAAATGATTTGCCTTCTTTATACTAACGCTTCTCATCATGCTCTTCCTTCACCAGGTACATGACTCGACCAGTTCAACTCCCTGCAGAGGAAGGCTTAAGAATTCGAGAGCCACTTTGCTTTGATGACCACTCCTTAATCTTTGACCAAGTAGGAATCATGCTTAATGGCAAAATCAGTTTCTGTACCAAATTTTCAAAAATTATAAAGGTGACTTTCAATCAAATGTGCTGGTAGCTGAAACCCTAAATTTATTTGAGAATCTTGTCGCTTTAACTCTTTGTTATCTTATTAGTTTGATGCATCTCATTTTTCCTGAATCATTGGCCCTATTTTTATCTGTACATTTCATGTCACATGTATCTCTTATCTGAAGTTACTGAATTTTGACCATGCTTAGTAAGAATGTCACAACAAAAACCAGCATTATGACAACCCAAGCAGATAGACAAGCTTCCTAGCTTCATCGAGATTCCAAAATTCAAGAGCAACAATTGCAACAAGCTGCATATTTTAATCAATTTGAAGTAATAGCTTCTATATTGCTTATGACATGCACATGGCTGCTAATGAATGTACATAAATATGATATGCATGAATAATATACATGCTCCATTTTGTATATGCATATGGCCGTAGACATTTTTTTAGTAATTTTAGAATATTATTTTATAGCATTTGAAGGGACCAACTGTATGCCAAGGTGGTATGAGGGGGTCAAGAAAAAGAAAGAAGGAAATGTTAAGAGCCTATCATGGAGGGTCCCTTGCACCAATGATCACCACTTCTTTTCCCCAAACACTATTAAGCTTTCTGAAGCACTACGATCCCTTTTCCCTTCCAAAAATCTCAAATCTCTCCCTTTAGGCAACCAACAGACAACAAACCAAAGCATGCCTTTTGTGATACAATTAAAAAGGTCACTTTCTGTTCCAATATCTACAAATGTCAAAATGTAGCTCTAGTTTCCACTGTTTTAGTGTATTTTCTAATATTACTTGGTCTTGCTATCATTTCTTTTCTTTTGTCTTTATTCCCTTATGCATTTAATATCTTCTCATATTGCAGCATGGCGGTGGTCGAGTATTTAAATCTCTGCAGCAACTGGTCCAGAGCTTAAAGGATGGGAAGAATAAGCTGGGGGCTATTCTTGTTGAGAATGAGGGAAGTGTTTCACGTCACCTGAAGCACTGTGCGTCAGAGCACAATCTACAGACGGTGGTAACTATCATTTCTGATCATAGATTTACTGGAATATCATAAACATTCATAGTGTGGGCTTTATAAAGTCAAACAGCTATCTTCTATTACATGACAGTGGTTGCAAGATTCATCTATCTAAATTGGCCTTAATGTTAATTCTGGCAGATAACTTGATACATCCAATTTAAGCCTTGGCTGCCTGGAATTTTATCGTATTTAACTAATCTTGGTAGATATTTCTTAGTTCCGTATGGTTTTAACAGGATGCAACTTATTACATGGAGGGGAAATGACATGATCCCATATGGTAGAACAACATATCAAAATACTTATGCAGATACACAACTTTATTAGCTAATATGGTGCTTTATAATCTGAATTGGAATATATGGATTCAACCTATAGCTCCACTCTCAATTGTGCCAGCCATCTTAAAACTTGTATCCTGTATATTTGCATAGTTATCGTATCCATATGATCTCCTGGATTACTGATGGTCCACTTGGAAGAGGAGGTATCAGAAGGGATCAGTAAGGCCCCTGGTCCCACAATTCCTCGTGTGTTTTATGCAAACATTGCCTAAATGAGGTTGTCTTTCCTTTCCCCTTTCATCATACAAGCCCCTTAACTGAATGAGCAAATCGCAAGGAATCTTATTTGGTTTTGGGGTTTTCAATCTCAAGCACTAGCAACATCTGTTAAAATGTTAAAGAAACCAATAATTTATTAAAATAACGAGAAAAGAAATAGGAAAAAAGAATAACATTAGAGTGCTTTGCATCACTTTTTATGTTGTGTCTAGCTTTTAGTATATTAGGTGCCTCCTCCATCTTATGCAAGATGTTTTCTACATATATATATATATATATATATATATATATATATATATATATATATATTGAAGAGTTTGAGACTGCGATTATAAGGACTGGAGTTCTCCATATACTTGGTAAAAGTTTCTCTCATAAAGGTGTCAACTTTGTCCAGACTTTCCTCTTGTCCTACGTATCACATTCTCCCGGTCAAATTTAAAACCTTAAATACTATCAAGCCCTACTATTTTGGTGAAGGGGAAGAATAGTTGTCTTATGTTTCAATCCACTCTAAATTTGTTCACTTGGGTATGTGTTTTAGATATTTTAATGAACTCATGAAAGAATGAAGGGCTGCTAAAAAGATGTATATGGAAACAATTTGTAATAGTACTTTTCTAATATTAGCTTCACCTGATTAATGTAGTTATTCTTGTGCTTGACATGTACATTTATCATAAGTTGGCTGCCACATTTTCTGTCATACTTTTTTAGTATTTTATTTTAATAGTTTCATTTTGGGTGCTTCTTGCAGCCAGCCAGCTGGATTGTGAACAGTTTGTTTTCTGGCAAGCTACTTCCTTTCAAAAAGGACCGCTATGCTCCATTGCACAAAATTAAGATGCCAAAATTTCCTCAAGACGAATCTGCAGATATGAGTCAAGAAATATGATCATCAGGATATATTAGATACAGATGAGCTCCATGCCTTCGCAAAGTAATGGTCTATTTATTAACTAATACAATGTTGAAGCTACTTTATAACTGGAAAATTTAATCCAACTTTTCCTTCCTGTCTTTTTGTTCTTACTAGTGTGGATTCCCAAAGTTTGTTAATGAGGTTGTGTAGTTATTGCACTGTGTCTAGTCTTGCGCCATGTTATTTTTCCACGAACCTGAAATGTTCACTTGGTCATATTTTCAGGTTGAGAAAAAGCAAATACAACCCAAAGGGACAATTAGAAGCTTTCATCAAAGGATACGGGTTCGATGTTCCAGACTAGAAGGTTCGGAAGATGGTATGCTGGTAATTTCGGAGATCTAATGAGGAAGACTGTTAACCGACCTGGATAACTATCATCTTCTAGAGTCTTGCATTTTTAAATGCTCTGCAATAACTCCTGGGGCATGGGCTACCTTCTAAAGAAAAAGAAGAAACAAAAAGCTAAAGAATTAGCAGTCTTGAACAGATCTGATCAACTTGAGAAGAACTAGCTACAAGGATTCTAAAAGTCCTTTAACATATTATAATTCAAACTGTGCAATATAAGTTGTTTTTTTATATTATTTGCATGTGCCTTCTGGAGGGTGAGCTTCGGCACAGGTTCGAAACACAAAATAGTCTCTCTACATATGGTATAAGGCTTTTGATTTTCCCTAGATCTTGCAATGGCGGGAACCTTGTGCACTCATCCCCCTTTTTGTTTTTTCTTGCATGTGCCAATTGCTTTTGTTGCTATCTTTGTGCACATTTGATCCTAGTCTCATTCACTAGGTTGCTTCTTCCTTTTTTCCCATGTGGCTACTACTTTTATTGATGTCTCTGTATGATCATATTAAAGTAGTGTCTCCATGAGTTATGCAATAACCTTAAATACTTTGGTGCATGTATCTGCTATTTGTTTCTTACCTCTCATATATGCAGTGTAACCAAGTCTGTTGGCTTGATGGTTTGCAAGGTTTGGCAAGCATGACCTCTGTTGGTATTTGCTGCCTTAGCTTTTTGCATGCTTGTTCAAGTAAATCGAGTAGGCAACATTTGAACACAGCCTTGAGGTTACCAACAGAAGGTACACCCATGCAATTCTTGTCTACTTCATGACTTATTTTGGTCATCCAAGGATCAAGGGAGCTTGCAAAATGGTTTCATTTGCTATTAGAGGGGGCAAAATCTTTCTTAGGGGAAGCAGAACGAAGAACCTATTGGATAACTAGTTCTCCTTTGCTATTTTCTGCCTACCAAACAGGACGATCTTCACCAGCTAGTTATTTGAGTAGCTTATGGTGCGTCGACTTGCCCCATTGGAAACCCTTCAATTGGACATTTTGATTGAGCTATTTTATTTTAAGCCTATCTTAAATTAGCTACCAAGTCCGTCATTCATGAGGTTGCATTTGAAAACTTCCCAAAGCTTGGCAAGATTTTAAGCCACCAACAAAGAGCAGAGCAAAAGAAAATCGACTGCCCTTAGAAGGCGCCCTAATCTTTAAAATCATTTCCTATTGATCTTGTAAAATATCAGGCTATTACCAGCGTCCAACATAAGGAAAACAGCCTTTTTGCATATTAAGGCTGTCTGCATACATAATGAAAGGTTGTCTGCATTTGATCCTCCCTAGATCGTGCAACGATGGAAGCATCTTTCAACCTATTTACACCGGCTAACACCAGCAAATGTTGAGCCTTTATGGGCTGGTTGACGCCAGAGTTGCAAAACCACTGGTGCCATAGGTTAGCAACCTGGAAAAATTTGAACCAGATTTGTGGAGTACAACAAGAACCAGAGGTATAATTCAAAGTCATACTATTCTCTTTATCGTAACTTTACTTAATCCTCCAGCTAAGCAATACTTATTCATTTTTTTCTTAGGAAGCCCTCCGATTTCTTAAAATTGCTAGTCCAGCCTATTTACTGCATCCATGTTACAAATTCTGCTCAATCTATAACCAAATTATAGACAAAGGCAAAAGTAAAACAACTTAAGCGCCTGTTCATTTACACACTCCAAGAAACAAAAAATTTAAGAAGACTGACAGATCCAGACCCTCCAGTGCCACACTAGATGTACATATGAAGCCATTGGCAACTCTAACAAAACCCTAGCTTTTTAGGGGAAAAGACGTATGGATAATTAAATACTTGACGGGATTGGAACAAAATATTTAAACCTCTTCTTCTGTCATATTCAATATAATGGTGAGGTAACAGTAGGCAAAATTTAGCTAGTAAAATTTTCTCAAGATGAGCATCGGGACTATTACAAATCCTCATTTTTCCTAAAAAAAGTATAACAAATTTAAACAGAGAAAAAAAATTCGCATGATCAGTAATCAATCTCCTAGAACATTCCGCTTCTTGGCAGTGTTCATGAATGGTCTTATTACCCACTCATTCTGGGCTTCACTCTGATCAACAGTCCCTAGCTTGATCTGAGAGCAAATGGAAGAAAAGCACAAATAAGTTTTATGCGATGATTACCATAAATGTAATATATAATGCTTTGTTTCATAAGGAGCTCAACATCTAAATCAAAAGGTATAAAGGCATCAACAAACAGTTTAAAGGTTAGGTCAGATCTGCTAGTGATCACCTGATAAAGTCGCAACTCAAATCGAGGACCGACCTCCTTCAATTCAATTGATTTAGGACCGCCATGTTTTTCATAGACATGATGCCTTTTTTGTTCCAAAAAAAGAGAATAATAAATGTCAGATCAGTACAGCATAAGACATAATAACAACATATTGGATATTGCATCACTAAGATGCCTACAGATCATCCTACCTGTCAATAATGAAGTGCACCATAGGCACTAAGAAGCATTTGTATATAAAAAAATTAGATACTAGACAGCAATTAAATATGCTTGTTTGATGTGTTTCTATAAATTATTTGGAATTGTTGATCAAAAATCGCAAACCACATGTATTCAATAAATAACATGCTTTAACTGTGATTTGCCTTAGTAGAATGATATCAATAAAGAACCTATATGATGTGATATGAGAGGAGGTTTGCAATGAAAACGAGAATAATTCATGAAAATTACATGAAGCAGTAGCTTAATTGCTCATCTTTAGGAGGCTCAAGTAGTTGGGTTTCTATTATCTGGTCTAAAGCGCAGCCATAGGAGAATAATTTCAAACTAAATGAGGACCACATATAAAAGAAGGGGATGGGGGATTTGGGAAGCCTCAATTGAATTATTATATGCAGGGACATAGAAAGGAGTTCTGGCCTATGGAGGATGCACTACAGGTTATTGAAACCTACACGTCATGGGGTCGCTACAAACAAATTGCCACATTATATGTACTTAAATAAATAAGCAGAAGAAAATCAAACGGACAAAAAAAAAGACAACACCTTAAATTAGTTTTTAGACCTTAGAATAGAGCAGAAAATATATCCGGACCCTAGCAAAGTATCAATTTCAAAATTAAACAGCTGTAACCTCTAAGACAGAAGTCTAAAATTACAGTAAATCAAGATTAAGTTCATGAACTATATATTTGTTGAATGATATTGGCTTACGCCAGCATCTAACAATAAATAGCGTCTCCTTGCAAAATGGTCCACAATTAATCATTTAAGAAATTGCACTTGTCGAACACCAAAACGAGCCATAACCTCTCCAGTCGCAGATCTGCCCCTCAGCTACATGTTCTAATCAGATCTAAATTTGATGGACACTTATATAATAATTGTAGGATTGTTGGATACATAAATCATTATTGAAGAAACATATATCAAATAATGAGGACAAAGAACTATTTTAAAATAAGATTCAGATAAAAAGTTACAGGATGCAGAAGTAAGATAATAAAATAAAGATAGAAATACAGTTAAAGAATGAGGTCCAGACCCAAAAAAGAAGATGTAGGGAGGTAAAGACAATAAGATAAGAAGGGATGCTACAATATGAATGAGGGGAGGAGAGAGAGAGAATCAACAAAAATAACCATAAGGCAGGGGTTCTTTGATGTATCCAACAAAGATTGATGGGGTAAGAAGAAGTAATCACTACATTTTTCAGAAAAACCATTATGAAGTGCACAACTGCATCATACATAACAAAGTAAGATCTGTATGAACTCACTGAACCTAGATATCCTGTACTTGGATATCCTTTCTTTCACTCATGAAAAAAGTGAACAAAACGGACCTTTATTTAACCTAAGTTATGGTTGACCAAATCATAATAAAGAGACAGAATGAGTTAAAGAAAACATAAAAGCATACATCTCACCTAATGTCTACATAGATGAAACTAAACGTGTTTTCTTGTAAGCAAGAAGCACGAGTAATTACCACCTCATATTAGCAGTAAATCTTTTCAGAATCATAAGTGTGACCTTATAGAGGTAGTTGAAGTAGGCTGAGTAACCAAATTGTCCAGTACATGGTGAGTATTTAATTTCCACAGATAGCCAAAAATTCAAACTTTAGAATCTACGGAGCACCAACTCCTTTAAGCACTAGGACACAACAAAATATGGGACAACAGTCAAAAAACCAGCAAGCACAGAATCTCAGAATGTACTTCTAAAGCATACACCAGTCCAAGTGCTGACACTTCCAATATGCCAGGTAACTTTAGCATGTCCGGATATTTCCTTAAGGTGTCGTAACTTTTCTTTTCCTGTAGGATCAATATAACATGAGATAACTGCAGAAGCACCAACCTGAATGAGATGTAATCACTCCGATTAGCAAAAGTGATTATGCGTTTGGAATCTGGTTTAGGTACTGGAAAGAGATGTTTTAGAACGTTTGCTGTCCTTTGACCAAGCTGCAATAAGTCACCAAATCAAGCACACTGAGATGAATTTAGCAAGAAAGGGAAGAAAATAATATCTTGGTGAAATGATAATATCCACTATCAATGTCAAGGAAAAGAGCATGTGTCACAAATCAATATTGAAAAGGTAAAGAATCTTATTACTGTGATTTGAAAGAACCCAATATCATGTGATCTGAATGTTTACTAAGGAACATGATATAAGACAACAAACTTTCTTGATCTAAAGGATGTATCAGCTAGATCGGTTACTTTATTGATATTGTAACTAGCCATGAAAGACATCTTGTACCTTTACAATTTAAATCATGTGTAAATTAATTGCTGCCAGTCTACACAACATTTTTATTGGTACATATTGCTAAACAATATTTTCTAAATATCATTTGGTTGTTCCATTATTTCAAAAGTTCATCAATTTACTAAACCATGTCGATCTACTTTCATAATATGACACATCTGTTGATATATAACTAGACTCAGTCGTAACCTCTCGCATCCTTTTCTAGTTTTTTGTAGACCTACATTATCAATCATAACAATGATATCCATATTCAAGCTAGCTATCAAATATTTGCTCTAAGAAATGGCCAGTTGAGAAAATCAGGATATTCATAAAGCATATGACAAAAAGACTGCCAACCAGCCAATTGACACCAAAAGCTTAAGCTAACAGGGAAAGCGTGCACCATGTATACCAGGCTTAACAAGACAACACACTTTCTCAACAAAGAAATGTATTAGCTACATCAGTTCCCTTATGAATTATTGTAACTTGCATGAATGCTCTCCTGTATCTTCACAGATTCAATCATCAGTAAATTGCCTGAAGTCTACATAACACATTTGTTGGTACAATTTGGCACGACAATTTTTCTAACTATCTTTTGTAATTTTATTATTTCAAAAGCTCATCAAATGATTTGGTAAACCATATCAACCTGACTTTATCCCATAATATGCCAATAACAAGTAATGTATAACTGAACACAATCCTTCTCTAATTTCTTTCTAAACCTGTGTCACAAACCATAAAAATGTTTTCCATGTTATTTCTAGCTATCAGATGCTTGTTCTAAGAAATGAATAGTTCAGGATAAAAGCACCCCATAATAACCTTTCAATAAAGCAAGCCTTAACAAAAGTTCCCATTATCAGAAAACCATATAATATTCAATAAGTTTCAACAAGCTTTTTCCCTTTTTGTTAAGAAATAGCAACTTATTGGACTGTCACAACTTATTATGTAGCTACAAGCCGATGCCAAATAGTTGGTAAAAAGGTGGATGGTTATAGTTATGGTTATATATGTAGCAATGAGGTTAAAGAGTAGCTTTTACCAACAAAGGGTATTCTTTTACAATTAAGAAAATAAAATCAAATGGCACCAAGAAGCTCTCGATATCAACACACATAAATAAGAATATTGCTCAAGTTAGTCAAAATTGAAAAGTACCTTAGTTGAAAAATTGTCAAGAATTAGATGGGGATAAGCCTCAGACATTGTTCCAATAGCCTTCTTATCTTTAATATCGTGTCTTGTCACCTGCAAAGGATAAACCGGACACGAATAACATAGCAGCGGAAATGCAAAAGAGTTTAACAAAGATTCCCAACAACAAGCTACATCCCAAAGTAATTACATATTGTCATTTACAAAATGAATAGCTTAAGTATTCCACATACCACATTAAGCAATCCAAAATAAGCTGTTGGACCAAATGGCAAATGACAAACAATCAAACCATCTGGTTCACCCCGATGTTCATGCACCAAAATGACATCAGTAAATTCATGTGCACGACAAGATTCAATAATTTCTGAGATCACCTACAAAGAAGTAAAGTTATCAAGTCGAGACTAAAGAATCAGACCAAGTCAAAATTTAGGTTGAACTAATATTAAATACACACTCATTGCATGTCTATATATGTATATATATGTGTTACACACATCTACATGTGCAACATTGACATCACAGTATTGAAGAACTTGCAATCAATAATGTAAGCAGCAAAGCATTTTGCTCAATGTTGGTTGATACACCATGCCATTTTGTTATGAACATAACACAAGGGTCTGTGTAGCCTGTATCAGTTGGTATCAACATGGAGTGGCACCCCCAAGCTGATTAAATTCTCACTTCACTGCATTTGATAGGCTGCCTGATTTTGTTTAAAATGTTTAGTCCTCTATAAAGTTACACATAAGATGCCATGGAGAAGGGTGCTCAATTCATGTAAATTTGACACAAAATAAATAAATGGCAGCTGAGATTGTAATAGAAGATTTTCTGAACCTAGAGTATCATGTCATTTGCAAATATTTCAACAATGTTGCATGTCCTTGGCTGCCAGTTCATGCCAAATTTTGGCTTAATTAAGTCCATCTACCATTCAAGCTCGGCAGCTCCACAACACTAACAGGATCCATTACACCTCTTGAAAAATAACTGTTTCTGCTATATTATGCACAGCTAGAAATTAACTCAATGATTTACATGGACGTCAACTTAAGCATTTAGATACGCCAAGTTAGACCTGTATACAAGTTTTTCAGCTATTACAGTAAACTGTAAATTATAAAGCAGAATTCAGTAATTGGATAAATCAGGGAAGTTAATGGCCTTGTGAACATTACAAGCTATTTCCATTTAAATATGCACCCATCAGCAAAATACTTTCAAAGATGGGAACGAAAAAAATCATTTTTCTGGAAAACAAATGTCATGAGATGCTTGCGACTAGCAACACAAGCTTAAATATATAATCAAAAGGCACATGAAAAGGAAAGGCAATTGTACCTGACCACCACGATTCATTCTTGTTGAATTAGGAAAGACAAACTTTAGTTCCTGAAACAACAAAAATACCAAGTTAAAATTGATTATAAAGCTTTGGTGCTTCAATTGATCCACAATGAAATTATATCCCAGCAGTACAGGGAGTGATAATTACCTTGACAAACTGAGTAAGAGGAGCACTTGGATTACGAGATGTGGTTAATAAAATTTTTGGATCCTTCGCTGATGCACTAGCATACTCATCATCGATGTGAGTTCTTGGTACTATCCACGTTCACATATCGTCAAGAAAAATGCAGTGTCAGCTTTGATATCTATTGAATTTAAAGTAAAGCTTTACGATTATAGTATCAAAACAATCTTGTGTACTTACATATGCATGTCTTGATACAAAAGACAAACTAAACATGATATTTATTCCTCATTTCATCACTGAATGCCATAATACTTCTACAGCAATTTTATGCCTCTTCTCTTGCTTTTTTATGGACCAGTCACACACTCGATGTAATTTATATGTTTTCTTGTTTCGCTTCTGTAATGCATCATAGAGCTCATGAATGCCCCCCTAAACATTCACCCGTCATGTCCTTCTACCCGTTTGCTTGCCATGTTTCTCGTCCCGCTATTTCCATGACATGAATGATGCAAATTTCTCCTGTTCAAAAATACCTTGCTCAACTCCATCCCCACCTAAAGAGCATCCTTCTACTAAGATTCCAACTGAACATTTGGACTTTGATTTTCCTCGAGAAAACTAGAATCAGGCAGCCCTCAATTGCATCGATATAAATTAATTTGATACACAAGCACATTCATGCGAGTTCTAACACTTGCTTCAGACTACCAGATGGAAAGATGGTATCTTTTCTCTCTCCCTCTTCCGGAAAAATAAAAACCAGCAAAAAGTGACACACAACATCAGAAAGTTAAAAATTAACTGCATAGGAACCGAAAAAAATACCTGCAGTATATTCGTCCTCGAGATCAATCTCTTGACGGAGGGCGGCCTCTTCGTTCCTGAGCTCAGTTGGGATCGGTTTTCCCTCTGTGATATCGACATCAGATTAGAAATCGAAGGGAGGAGAATAACATCAAAAGATGACATTGGTTTGAGGTCGGAACAAGGGCGAAACCTTCGAGGGCTTCTCGGATCTTTCTCTTCTTCTCGTAGTACTCCCGCTCCTTGCCTTCCAAGCTCTTGCGGTAGAGGTACTCCCTCCTCAGCCTCGTGTTCCTCCGCAACATCGCTCCAACGAAGAAGAGAACTCGACCTCACCGGATCGAAGAAAGAAAACCCTAGCTTTCGCTATTTCCTCTGACTTCGTGCCGCCGTCTCCCTCCCGAGCGCGCCCAAACCCTTCGGTTCCGGCTCGCCGGGGTGACTCGAGGGGTTTTATACGACACCGTTAGGTGGAGGTCGAGCCATGCTGCTGTTAGATCAATATTTATATATAGAAATTTAATTATCTAATATTTACATCTATATTTATGTTTATTGGGATTGATGAAATAAAAAGAAAAAAAAAACAGAGAGAAGAAAAAAAAAAGAGGACACAATATTTAGCGGAGTTGGTCTACTAACCTACATCCACAGGGAGAAATGATGTAAAAAGCTTCATGGAGATTCCATCACAAACTCTAACACCCAATACATCAAATTTTTAGGATGCTAAATTATTCTTTTTTTTATTACAAAAAATATACATAATAGAGTATGTTGATATAGACTTGATTTGAACTTGAACTACTGTCCTTAGTCGATTTAGACTCGATCTGATGTCCTAAATCGATTTGGACTCGATCTCTAGTTTTTAGAAATTATAAACTCAAGGCATGCTCAACAATATCTATTAAAAAAAAAAGAATAAAGATATAGATAAACAATTGTCCAATTCGTATCTAAATAATTTATTATATTTTTAAGTCCTATTTAATTTTATACATCACACATGAATATTTGAGAAAAATAGATGACCAGACTATTATGATATTAATTTAGTTACTTTTCACTTAGTAATATTATCAATTTTATTCTATAATTATAAAATTTAATTATCTAACTTATATATATATATATATATATATTCAACATTTAATTTGCATTTATATAAATATGAAATTTTGCATCTGTATATTTATTCACCAAATAAAGTGAATATGAATTTAGATGTATTTGTATCTGATCCAATCTCAACCTTGCATTAGTTTTTTTTTTGTTGTTAATTTTTTTTTTCTTTTTTACTCCTTCGGGATATGGAGGATGGTGGTGGGTTGTCGGGGAAGTTGATTAGGGATTCAGGGACGGGGCAAATTGTTTGGGACTTCCATATCCAAAATCATGTCAGTATGTGACTCTAAATCTCTACTATTTGAAAAACGAAATTTTACATGATCGGATTGTTTACTTAATAACCGAACTATCAGTTTATCATTTTGTAACTGCAATTTAAAAACAATATTTCTATTTTTTAGCTGGCATATACATGACAAAATATTTTTTTAGCATTTATGTGGAAAATGGGAAACAAAACTAGAGCTCGAGATAAAGAATTGGTGAGCCCTCTTGTTCAACCACGGAACAGAGAACCATGGCTCGGTTGAGACTTGAAAGATAAAAACTACATCCCTACGCCTGCGTGTATGAAGCTCCAAACAAGTTGGCTAGATCAGAGAGGCAAGCTAAGTTGGAACTTCTCGTTGCAGGTCATATCTCTCGACTGTTAGATCGAGAATTAATGAGTGAGATTACTTTCATTTGTATGCAGTATTCTTAAGTAACATTTTCTCTTATATATTTAGGTTTATGTTGAAGTGACATGAGTCTCAATCATAAATGAAAACAAGCGAGAGGAAGATATTTCTGAATTTCTTTTTTCATGGGAACTCCATTTATAAAAACTCATCTAATAAAAAATTCCCATTTATATATAACATAAAATTAATAAATAATTTTATTTTTAAATATTTTTTTTGTTTTTTAGGTTTATAATTATGTGGAGCTATATCAAGCTGAACATGAGTGAGCTAACTAGCTCTTTGGTCAACTCTCTTATATTTCAAGCTTAAAATTTTGCCTTGTATTTGATTCATTTATTAGTCAATCGAGATGCTTTCTAGCTAAAATATGAGTTACTCAAGAAGAAAGTTGGCTTGACAGGCTTATTTACAAATCAGCTACAAGTTTTAAGTAGAATCAGCAAAGCCTATACAGTTTGTGGAATTTGTCGAGGAAAATACAACTGCTATTTCGAATATCTATTATTTGATTCCAACCTTTGCAAATCGGTGAGTCAAAGCAGCCGATAAGTATGGCGGTTGGGGTTGCAAACAAGTTGAGCTTAAGTAAGTCAGGTCTAATTCAGGCTCGGCTTGCTTTGCAATCTAATCTAGTAGGCTCATATAATTCGGACAAACATCACAGTGCTTTACAATCTAGAAATAGTTTTTATTTCTATGTAATAACTAAAATAATCTATGCTATATATTACTTAATTATTTACAGTCAAGCTTAGTCAAACTTACCTAAAATTTTTAAATCTTGATATATCATATCTTAATGAGTGGCTGAGGCCGAAATGACTGAGATCTCGAATCAAGATTTTCCAAGATCTTGACCAATATTTTCACTCTAAGATATTGAAATTTGACCAATATTGTAAATCTAAGATTAAGAATTATATTTAGAGATTGATTTCAAGATTTTACTAATTAAGAAAGTCTATTTAAGGAAACGAAAGGTGACTGGAAAATATCAACCGATATAAGCATATTGTGTCAACTAATATCTTGGACTTATCAATTTATAGCAACCAAACTTAAAGCCGAGATTTATGCATACATTATATAAGGAGGGGCCTGATACGAATACAAACTGAGATCGCGCCTGAGATCAAAACCTTGAGCTTACCTCGAACTAAACCGGCCAAGCTCTAGCTTGACCTGTTTACTAATTGAATTAGGTCAATTTGGAGCTGAACATAAGTTGATCAAATACAGCTTACTCATTTCACAGAGCTACATGGAAGGATGCTTCCTAGTTCATAATTTCTGTAATTATTTCCATAGATATTTGAGAACATCTAGATCGATTGTAGATGGTTGTTATATACTCTGATTTAGCTAGTCCACGTCACCACTTAAGAAATCAGGAGAGCAAATATGTACATGGATTGTGTAAACTCAAGCATGACCTAGAACTGACCCCAATGAGATTTTGACAAAATCTCAAGCTCAAACAGACCTTTATTAACCATACATAATATAATCATATCTTTATCAATCAGGACTGACATATAGCTACATTTATGAAATTATCTACAGTTAAATAGCAGCCATGAGTTAATTATGGCTGATGCAAATGATAAAACACTTTGAACAGGGAATGCACTTCAAATTCCCATAGGCTCTTAAAATAAAGACAACCAACACTGAGCTATAACACTACAAGACGCAGCACTTTGGCATATACTCAGACAATATATCGATAGGTGACATATCTGCCTGCAGTCTCACTGGGCCGGATGATCTTCACAACCTGTCCACGTTTGAGACCATAGTATCTTGCAACTGGGTCTGTAACTTGAATCCTTGGAAACTGAATATATGAATTCATGCAATCGGAATAAACATTACATTATGGAAGAATACTGAAATTGAAATATAATTCTACTCTTACAATCATAAAATCAGACAAGATTGGCAAAACAAATTCATCATGAATGTAGAGATATGGTTCCATTGTATATCAAAAAGAAGAGAGTGCACCAGGGTGCAAGTTATACTCGGTTAATGCTAATAAATCAAGTAAACAACCCAATATCATTCAACTTGTTTGATTTTTTACAGGTGCTGACACATTATTCATGACTAGGTTTTATTGATTAAGATAAATCATCGATGGAGATCCAAGATCATACTATGATGCATCATAGGGACGCAACTTAGGAGTTTTTATAAGTTTTAATGTATTTACCGATTTTTTGTATTTTCCTTTTATTTCTGGTTATTCTTAGTTGTAGCAGGTTATTTTGGAATCAAAGATTAAAAGATCTCTAGTTTTATTTGATAACTTGGGGCTAATTACTGGAGTGGTAATGTTCATTATATTATTCTTGCAACAATAGCATTAAATAGTGAAGTGGCAATAATTTTGAGACTTGCATAAATTTGAGTTAGGCTTTTCTATTTATAGCATCTTAAGCAATGTATGAACCTTATGTTTTGATTGAACGGAAAGGACTCTGCAAAAAATAATGGCTGCTGAGGTAACGACCCTGCATGATGCATGGATCCGGTGTGGCACCAGCCCCCATTACTAAATCCCTGGAGTGTGTCTGGCCATATCCTCTCCTATTCCTTGAATTTTTTCTTTTTGCTTTTTTGCATCTACTTTTTAGTTTTCTTTATTTTTCTACATCAATTTTTTTTCTTCTTCTGTTTTGTGGAGCAACACATCTCAATTCTATTTTTGATCCCAAATCAGTTTGCCGCCAAGCTTTAATCTCTGCTGCACAAGTTAAATGTTAGTTAATCAAATCACTAGTTGTGTTATTTTAGGTAGCAGTTCATCTCCAATCCTATATCCTAGAACTTTAGATGGATTCTCTTTAGTTGATTCCTCTTCCTTGCAGTAATTTTTTTGTGGTAGTTCACTTAACATGAAAAAAAAACAGATCCATTTTTTGAATGAACAGCAAGCCATTAGATCTAATCTTACACAACTCCAAACCCTCTTCTTCCCCTAATCAAGTCACAGTTTAATATTCTTTAGATCCATCTCAGCTTCCACGATCAACTTGCATTGAAATCTGTACATTTGTAGTTCAGTTTTAATCAGAACTCAGGTATGAGATAAATTTTCCAGCAAACATTTATAGCAACCCTTTCCTAAACCTTAAAAGAGTCATATTACCAAGACTAACTTACATCAACCATCTAGTTACTACAGTCTGAAAGAAGATTCTACTATGATATATGTCACGCCCCGAACCCGAACTTAGGCCCGGGACGCGCCAGACGCCGCACACCCGCACGGCGGACCGCACGGGCGTGCAAGGCTGAATAATCAGACACTCAAGTCACAACATCAGATCACAATATCAATACTAAAAATCTATCATTTATGATAATCAAATCAATAATTCAATTTCAAATGTCTCAAATAAAGTTGGTAACATTTATTTACAAGATCAATTACTTATGACAAAATGAATCTAAATCTATCTATGTCCAATGTCATAAGTCCTCTCCTCCCGAATCCCCTATCAATCATCTCCTGCAATTATGTCAAAAACAGGTATGAGCTACAACAGCTCAGTAGGTAACAACATGCATAAAGTCACGATAACATGTATTAAAGCATATGCAATATAACTACAGGTCATGTGCACAAATAAATATGATGATCCGCAAACCAATCCGATACTCAAGTAATATATATATATATATACCATCTTAGTCTATCATATCACGCATAACATAATCCACATATCTACCGCATGACTACGGCCACATCACCCAGTGGCATGGTCACACCGAAGTGTCAACACTCTGCTCCAAATGGAGCCCTGCACCGCAGTGCTGCACCCCAGGGTGCCCCAATCTCTGCTCCTCAGAGCATGCTCTGCAGAGCCAAAACACCCCATAGTGCCGGAACTAGCTCCTCATACAAGTCGACAGGGCCAACGTTTCCACCCCATTGGCGGGAATCCTAGACAATAGTCACGCGGTCTCCAAAATCACATCCACAAATTCCAACAATCAAACTTAATATAAACATAAGTTTTCAAAACCAATATATATGCATAATAGATTTTCAGATGATCGATTTACAGTCAAAAACATGCTTCTAAATGATAATACTGCCAAGAATATAAAACATATCAATATGCTGGAAATAATCACACATATGCATAGTACATGTAAATCATACTTTAAGCAAGGTTACCTACCTGGGTTCGCTTAAAAATCCCTGCCACTGATATCACGAACCCCTGATTAAAACACAAACATTAATTATTTAATTAACTAAGAAACATAATTTAAACTATTCCCAATCCCTTAAATTTCTAAGTTCATGGATCTAAGAATGGGCCCCTAAGATCAAACATAGACCCTAAAATCAGGATCCTTTAAACCCAAGTCAATTGTGGCCCAAACAGATTAGGCCCAATTGAACCAAACCGGATAACAGGTCCGGATCAGATTTCGGGCCCAACCCAAACCAGCCCACAGTTCCAATTTGGCCCGACTCAGCCCAACACAGACCCCCAACCCAACCCAGACCAGATCTGATCAGACCATAACAAAACCCATTCACTTAAACTCAGACCCAACCCAATTCAAGAAATGGGTGGAACCGGTTCACGGTCTGATCCACACTACCCAACTCAAGTTCAGGCTAAATCCCATGGTTCAATCGGATCAGGGTCTGTTTGTGTCTGGTTTGAGACCCAAACAGGCAACGGAAATCAAAGCAAGGTATACACCCAGGAAGAAGAAAGAAGAAAGAAGAAAAGAAGAAGAAGAAGAAAAAGAAGAAGAAGAAGAAGAGGGGGGGGGGGGTGTGCCTGGTGGTTCCGGTCGGCCCTCGGCGGTCGACCGTGGTCCTCGGCGGCGGCGCTCGGCCAGCCGCCGTCGACTACCCACTGTCACAAGCGGTGCCGGACGGGAAGAAGAAGAAGAAGAAGAAGAAGAAGAAGAAGAAGAAGAAGAAGAAGAAGGAGAAGAAGAAGAAGAAAGAAGGGAAGAGGGGGGTGGCTGGTGGCTCCGGTCGGCCCTCGGCGGCCGACTGTGGCCCTCGACGGCGGCGCTCGACCAGCCGCCGTCGGCTACCCCACCTTCACAGGCGGCACCGAACGGGAAGAAGAAGAGAAGAAGGAGAGAGAGAGGAAGAAAAGGGAGGAAAGAGAGGGACCGGGGCTGGGAAGCCCGGCCCCTTGTTCGCCCACCTCCGGCCGAACCCGTTTCGGCCGGATTGACCCCGGCCGGCCACCGTCGGCCGGCCGAATCCCATCAAAAAAAAAAAAAAAAACATTTCCAAAACAGGGGATGAAAACCGGTTGCCATCCCTCATTTCTCTCCCCCTTAGATCCATAAAAATAATGAATGGACTGTCTTTCTCACCTCCGGTCGTCGACGGGCGGATCCCCGGCGACGTTGGCGGCTCCGGCAGCGGCGGTGGCTCCGGCAAACCTCTCAAGAAAAGGGAAGAAGATGAGGGGAAAACTCAAATTTTTTTTTTTTTTTTTTTTTTTTTAGAGGGATGGGAAGAGGGATGGGCTCGGACGAGGCTCTCAGAGGAGAGAAAGGGCGAGAGAGAGAGAGAGGGAGAGAGGGATAGAGAGGGAGAGGGAAGAGGGGGGCTTGCGGAGATCTCGCTGGCCGTTCGGCCGGCGTGGTCTTCGTGGGCAAACCACGATGACCCAACTGAAGTCGGCACTCCTTGCCGACTTCAGTTCGGGTCTTCACACTCTAACCAACTAAAAAGAAATTTCGTCCTCGAAATTAAAAACATACCTCAATCCGAGAACAAGGCAGGAAACTTCTCTCTCATCTCCTCTTCCAGCTCCCAGGTAGCTTCTCTCTCACTGTGATTGCTCCACTGCACTTTTACATAAGGAATCGTGCGCCTCCTCAAAACTTGGTCCTTTCTATTTACCACACGTATTAAGTTCTTTTGATCTCCTTCAAAAGAATTCCAAATTCCCAACCTTGGATTAAACTGTCATAATTATATCCCAAAGAAATTAATTTCTCTTAATTCTACCCAGAGATCATAATTGGCTTAATAGAAATAGGAGAAATCTTTAGTATCAAATCCTCTTAATATTCTATAATCACTTTTTTTTTTTCTTTTCTTTCTCCCACATCATTCCAACAAATAAGAGATCCATGTTAAAACATTCCAAGTCTAAGACCAACCAAAGAATCATCATCCGTAAATGCTAAATTTAACATGCCCAAGATTCTCCCAAAAGTTGTCAACAATAGAAGAATCCACTGGTGAGAATTACATAGCTACCTTTAGATCATCCATAGAATCAACAACATTCTCCTGAATCTAACTCAAGTATTTCATCATAATGCCTTTTAGATCAAATACTAATGATCTTAACCAGTTTCAAAATAAGTCAAACCACCAGACTTCCGCTGCACACTCTGATTTAATTCATTTAATTCTCTAAAGTCACAAATGATTTCTGACTAAAGTATCACTTTGCATTAAGACTAAAAAACTCCAAATTTCAAATTTCCAAGTAGAACTAGAGCAAAACCTCTAGATCTTTTTGTCCTCAATTTATATAGAGTATACTTACCATAACTAACCCCCAATCCTTTAGTCAAGTTTAAGGTCACTACGTGATCTCCACAACCTTCTTAGAATCCAAAAATATCTAGGTTTAATTTAAAGGGGTAATTCTTGTATTCCTTTAGCAATTTAATCAGAAAATCTACATCGATTTTCCTTCCAACAGAATTTACTTCAAATTCAATGGGTTAGAACTGTTGAGCCAATATCACTATGAGTAGAAATTAACCCTATCAACCTCTAAATTCTTTTTCACCAAAATTCTTAATGTCTATGATCAATGCTACACATAATAACTCACATAAGCATCTCAAAATCGAAATTTCTACTCAATTTTGTATTTTACAATGACAAAAATTTCTAGTTAGATCATAAACCGAGACTTGAGTTCAAATTAACACATCCAATAGTCTCCAACAATTATAAGAAAAATTCAGTAGCCCAATCTGAATATACAAATTCAAGTAATTAGAATTCTCCACCAATTTGCTTACTAGCCCTAAAAATTTAACTCACCAATAGAAATACATCTATTTAAAATATCCAAACATGTCAATACCAAATATAATTTCATATACAGATTTAACCTCGAAGAACAATCTGCTTTAATATTATGAAAAATCATTCTTAGCTCACTCCAATGCTATAATAGATCCATGCACAAACTCTACTCTAATAATTACCAACAAAACCAAAAGTACTATTACATCTGCACCCATATCATGTTTGAACTTTCAGATCACTTACACAACATCTAAACATGATATAACTAATATGCCAAGGCTAACCTTCCTATACATGCCTTAGGTCTACCCTCTCTTATCATGATCAAAGACAATTTATACTTTCCTTCCACACTCATCGAAAACCAAATCCGATGCATACATTTTATCACAATGCCCAGTGATCTCACACCTTAAGCACTGAATTTAATTACCATGTCCCAAATGATCATAACCTTAAGCTATGATATATTTCTGTCACGATCCCTAGTGATCTTAAACATATGCTCAGATTCCAACTGGTCACATTTTCCAATAAGCTTAAACCTCAAACTTTAATGCCACTAAGGCCACAGTCCCTAGTGGTCTTAAACCTTAGATTATTATATCATTCTTGTTACAATCTCAAGTGATTATAAACCAAATCTCTGATAGTTTTTCTATCATAATTCTCCACTGATACTCACCTGAACATAAACCCTAGGATACCTTAACCTTAAGCTCTGATACCACTAAATCTGTCACGCCCCGAACCCGAACTTAGGCCCGGGACGCGCCAGACGCCGCACACCCGCACGGCGGACCGCACGGGCGTGCAAGGCTGAATAATCAGACACTCAAGTCACAACATCAGATCACAATATCAATACTAAAAATCTATCATTTATGATAATCAAATCAATAATTCAATTTCAAATGTCTCAAATAAAGTTGGTAACATTTATTTACAAGATCAATTACTTATGACAAAATGAATCTAAATCTATCTATGTCCAATGTCATAAGTCCTCTCCTCCCGAATCCCCTATCAATCATCTCCTGCAATTATGTCAAAAACAGGTATGAGCTACAACAGCTCAGTAGGTAACAACATGCATAAAGTCACGATAACATGTATTAAAGCATATGCAATATAACTACAGGTCATGTGCACAAATAAATATGATGATCCGCAAACCAATCCGATACTCAAGTAATATATATATATATATATATACCATCTTAGTCTATCATATCACGCATAACATAATCCACATATCTACCGCATGACTACGGCCACATCACCCAGTGGCATGGTCACACCGAAGTGTCAACACTCTGCTCCAAATGGAGCCCTGCACCGCAGTGCTGCACCCCAGGGTGCCCCAATCTCTGCTCCTCAGAGCATGCTCCGCAGAGCCAAAACACCCCATAGTGCCGGAACTAGCTCCTCATACAAGTCGACAGGGCCAACGTTTCCACCCCATTGGCGGGAATCCTAGACAATAGTCACGCGGTCTCCAAAATCACATCCACAAATTCCAACAATCAAACTTAATATAAACATAAGTTTTCAAAACCAATATATATGCATAATAGATTTTCAGATGATCGATTTACAGTCAAAAACATGCTTCTAAATGATAATACTGCCAAGAATATAAAACATATCAATATGCTGGAAATAATCACACATATGCATAGTACATGTAAATCATACTTTAAGCAAGGTTACCTACCTGGGTTCGCTTAAAAATCCCTGCCACTGATATCACGAACCCCTGATTAAAACACAAACATTAATTATTTAATTAACTAAGAAACATAATTTAAACTATTCCCAATCCCTTAAATTTCTAAGTTCATGGATCTAAGAATGGGCCCCTAAGATCAAACATAGACCCTAAAATCAGGATCCTTTAAACCCAAGTCAATTGTGGCCCAAACAGATTAGGCCCAATTGAACCAAACCGGATAACAGGTCTGGATCAGATTTCGGGCCCAACCCAAACCAGCCCACAGTTCCAATTTGGCCCGACTCAGCCCAACACAGACCCCCAACCCAACCCAGACCAGATCTGATCAGACCATAACAAAACCCATTCACTTAAACTCAGACCCAACCCAATTCAAGAAATGGGTGGAACCGGTTCACGGTCTGATCCACACTACCCAACTCAAGTTCAGGCTAAATCCCATGGTTCAATCGGATCAGGGTCTGTTTGTGTCTGGTTTGAGACCCAAACAGGCAACGGAAATCAAAGCAAGGTATACACCCAGGAAGAAGAAAGAAGAAAAGAAGAAGAAGAAGAAAAAGAAGAAGAAGAAGAAGAGGGGGGGGGTGTGCCTGGTGGTTCCGGTCGGCCCTCGGCGGTCGACCGTGGTCCTCGGCGGCGGCGCTCGGCCAGCCGCCGTCGACTACCCACTGTCACAAGCGGTGCCGGACGGGAAGAAGAAGAAGAAGAAGAAGAAGGAGAAGAAGAAGAAGAAAGAAGGGAAGAGGGGGGTGGCTGGTGGCTCCGGTCGGCCCTCGGCGGCCGACTGTGGCCCTCGACGGCGGCGCTCGACCAGCCGCCGTCGGCTACCCCACCTTCACAGGCGGCACCGAACGGGAAGAAGAAGAGAAGAAGGAGAGAGAGAGGAAGAAAAGGGAGGAAAGAGAGGGACCGGGGCTGGGAAGCCCGGCCCCTTGTTCGCCCACCTCCGGCCGAACCCGTTTCGGCCGGATTGACCCCGGCCGGCCACCGTCGGCCGGCCGAATCCCATCAAAAAAAAAAAAAAAAACATTTCCAAAACAGGGGATGAAAACCGGTTGCCATCCCTCATTTCTCTCCCCCTTAGATCCATAAAAATAATGAATGGACTGTCTTTCTCACCTCCGGTCGTCGACGGGCGGATCCCCGGCGACGTTGGCGGCTCCGGCGGCGGCGGCGGCTCCGGCAAACCTCTCAAGAAAAGGGAAGAAGATGAGGGGAAAACTCAAATTTTTTTTTTTTTTTTTTTTAGAGGGATGGGAAGAGGGATGGGCTCGGACGAGGCTCTCAGAGGAGAGAAAGGGCGAGAGAGAGAGAGAGGGAGAGAGGGATAGAGAGGGAGAGGGAAGAGGGGGGCTTGCGGAGATCTCGCTGGCCGTTCGGCCGGCGTGGTCTTCGTGGGCAAACCACGATGACCCAACTGAAGTCGGCACTCCTTGCCGACTTCAGTTCGGGTCTTCACAATATATGTATGATATATGTTAACCTATAGCAAGTCAAATAGCCATTGGAGAATATCATCAGACAACAACATTAAACTAGTCATCAAAGATTCAAAATATCAGACGGAGAAGTCAGGTGTGAGTTTTGGGAAAGTAAGCCAGTGAAAAAAAAAGGATGCAGGAAGGAGACTGCTCCATATCCTCCACAGTGGATGTCTTCGATCACAAGATAGTTCATTTATTAGCAACTAAAGTTAATAGCAATATCACATTGTCTGCAATTTCCATCAAAGATGATGCCATTCTCAGTATATCCACAATAATCCTAGCGTCTCTGTTGAGAATGCATGGCTTGATAGTGGGATATGGTGAAGTGCATTCTGGGATGCAATGATTGTACTTCTCCATCATCTGCACTTCTTTTGTCTCTATTGCTAAACTTTGAAAGTTGATTTAGCAATGTTGCGAAGTTTATCACAAGACAGTTTATTTAGCAACAAAGGTTAAGAGTAATATCATATTGTTTGCAATTTCCATCAAAGATGGTGCTATTCTCAGTATATTTCACAATAATCCTGTTGTCTCTGTTGGGAATGCATGGCTTGGTAGTGGGATACAATGAAGTGCATTCCAGGATGCAGTGATTGTACTTCTCCAACATCTGTACTTCTTTTGTCTCTGTTGCTAAAAGTCAATGGGAAGATCTCCTGGATCTCGAAAGAAACAGTTGCTTCTTTTAGCAGCATGAGATGAAAATGCGAGTCTTTTATGTCTCAAAGATGGTCTTCGAATTCTTGTGCATGTTCAACTATGCTTGGTTGACAGATGATAGGTGGCTCAGAGGATGACCTTGTGAGGGCAAGTATTCCATAGTAAGTTTTTACATGATAATCCCACCAACTTTTCAGATAGGGTGGGTGTCTTTTTCTTGCAGTAGTAATTCAAAGGTTGTTTTCTCTGGGTTTGTCTATTTTGGTTTGATTCATCCTTGTTTATGGAGGACAATGAATCTGATCAAGAAGACAGAGTATGGTGTGAAATGGGAAGGCCGCCATGCTAGGCCACCAAGCAAAGATATTTACTTATTTGCCTCATTTCAACCAAGCTAACTTGATTATAGACTGCCCCCAATTGTAATATCTACACAGGCAATTGGACATCATTACTTGTATGAACCACATAACCATGTCAATCAATTACATGCAATGTTAATACAACTCACCATCACATGCAACTTAATTGAAATAATTTTTTATCAGGTAATATAAGATGTATGTTATTTGACATCTGTTACAAATATGTCTGACTCTGCTCATCCTCAGTCAGCTTGGTCTGATTCAACTCAAATTTTGTTCATATCGAACATCAAATTGCATCTGACAGGGTTAGGTTACTTAGGTCCATGATCAGGTAGGAGTGAGTTTGGGCAGGCTACTTCATATATCTATCCGTGCATTAGAAGAATTTCAAATCCGGACAAAATTAATGCTAGCAAAAACAGCAATGAAGGTAAAGGACCTTATCCTTGGATTCTGTTATTATGCTTTAGCCTAATATCTTATTGAGGGCTAATTGCTGTGTGATCGAAGCTTGCAATGATAGAAGAGCAATTTAAGATGCATGCTTTTGAATCATGTAGAAATGGTTAACAAGTTTTGAGCTCAGAACTCTGTTTAATTTGCAGCCAGCCCAAGAATGCATAAGCATTCAGGTCTTGAGGGCAGGAGCAAGGCTCTCTACCCCAGTACGGGTTGTTAAGTTAGGTGCACAAGCAGTATAGCTAATTTGGGGATTCACGCACTGGTGAGATGCCATGACATTGTTCAATAAGCATCAGTCAAGTAGAAAACTAATGCAAAATAAGGAAAATTTATAGTTATGCTATATGCTCATTATTATAATTTGACACGCATTTTATCATTAATTATTAACTATATTAGAATAAGTATACTGTCTGGAAGCTAATTGAATGCAGCAGAGTTTCCTTTGAGGGGAAAAAAAGGCAGGGTCCAGAACACTTATCCTAAAGTTAAATGTCTAAACAATGATTTCAAAGCTCAAATACAAAATTAGGCGTCAAGTAAATGCACAGCCAAAGAATAAATATGGACAACAGAGCTCATAGCTAAGTGATTCATCCACTGATTAAAAAATGATTCCAAATTCAACACACTGATCAGCGTTCATCTTCATATGAAGCCACTAAATTCATATGAAATCCACAAGACATCTATTAACAACTTAGAATGGCCTACAGTCCTAACATACCAGTATAATAATGTCGAAAGCCTTAAACTTGAACATCCACTTTTACCAATTACAGGGTGAAATCACTAGCAAAAATCCAAGAGAGGGCTAATTTATTGATGGAAATTTACTTAAACTTTATCATGTAAGACGTGATGCTTCAATGACTTATAAACTCCACTTTATTTATTTCATAATGTAAATTAGTGGCTGATATGGTCTTCCAGGGACACATATAGAGCGACATATACATTTTCAAGTGGGACAATACATGCTGGTGTCTGCTATGGCCAATACATACCTTAGCCAGCATATCCTGTTCCCTGGCAGAAATTCAAATCAACCACAGGAAAGACAAATTAAATTGCTCATTCAAGAAATCATGGCACAGCAATCTAGATGACCTCTGATTCCTCAGTACTAAAAAAAGGACATCTTCAACAGCCATCAGTTTTGGATGCTTATAACAAAATAAGGTGATCAGGACACGCTCACAAAACCTCAGGTGAAAAGTTAACTAGTTGTACTAAGAACCTAAACATATTGAGGTGATTAGTGTTTTCCCAGATTATACCTTATTTGGATCGCTAGAGTGATTATTATCTGGCTTCATTATAAAGAATATAGGCATCAAAATCTGCAATTAATAAAGTTACATATAAATGAAATGTCTTGATGAGCGTATGATAATTAAAGCATACCTGAGTTTCTTTTAAAGTATACCGCTCTAATAAAGTCTTCTTTTCCTCATTTGTAAGCAATTGGTGCTCTGGAACAAGAACATGATCCTTAATGTTGATCAGGAGCTCAGCTTCCTGCATTTAATTGTTAAACATCACAAAGACATCATCGATAATCCATGGTTTAGAAAATCTACTAAAAAAGGGAAATTGGCATGGAACCCATAAGATGAAAACTCTATTTTTCCTCACTTTACTGATGGTTGATCTCAAGACTATGTATGCACAAATAATGTTCTTTAACTCACCTGGAAGATCTCCAAATGATATTTTGGAGACAATTCTTGAAGGTATGATGTTGCAAATGGAGTCAGATTCTGCTGAAGAACTAATATTGCTCTAGGAACACTCTCTGCCTTCATCAATTCGGCATATTTCTTTATTTGTTTCACACCAACTTTTTCATCGTTAGGAAAGAAAACATATATCTGTTCCATGCAGGAAAGATAAGAATGAGAGAAAGTTGAGGGCACATGAAGCAACTCAGCATCTGAAAATTATGTTTTCCAGTGCAGGCACCATACTTAACCAAGCACTTCTTATCTGTCAAGACATCTATGCTTGAAATTTAACGCACTTTATGATGATCCCTATTTGTATGAGAATCTACTTGTGGGACATATTTCCTAGTCATCGCAAATGACATGAAACATGATGCTATCACTTTCCTACTTTTCGTTACCCTCTATGACACCAAGAGCCCCCCCTGATGAGGCATCTACAGAAGGGTGACAGCTGCATCTAATTAGTAGCCCTGCTCCCAGTCTCCCTAGTTTTCTACTATCAATCTTTGCACACTTGTTTCCTATAGGCAGATCACATAACAACAAGATTTCTAACAGCTCATTTTAGAGCAACACACAGAATCTTTTGTAACATAGAAAATTAAAAAAAAAAAGATTCCTACATTCCAAAACCACCATCATCATTACTATCGCCCAAACCTTTTTCCCATCAAGTATGTGTCGGCCATAAAAACAACTCAAAGTTGAGAAGGATTCATGGAACAATCAAGTAGACATTATGGCTGGTTGTCACTCTGTTATAACCTTCTAGAAAATGGTGCTGAGTTTCTACATGAGGAAATTTAGGCAGGGGAAGTGCTTGGCATAAGATCTATGTGGCCAGTTGGCATGTACAGAGATTTACCCTATTAGCTGCAGCTTAAGCTCATTGAATCAAAGGAGCAGCCTCCCGGAATTCCCGAGACTTAGAAAGAGTCTCGACAAAATGGGAAAGATGTTGAATTTTATAACATGAAGCTGGTTTCTTCTCAAAGGCACAATTAAGCTAAAGAGTCAAATAAAATGCAGTACCTGAAGGAAAAAATGTCGACAACTGACCGCAGCTACTCCAAAGTATAACTGATTGTTCACATCCTTTTGCCATAAAATTCATGTTTCAAATGAATGACACAAATGGCATATCCCATCTAAAACAACAACACCAAAGATGGTCAACAACAAGACTGACGAGGAATTCCTTAGAGGTAGTTACAGTCTACGTGTCACCAACAACGGAAACAAACTGGGGGAAAAAAACCGGAACCTGAATACAAAATCTTATGAAAAATTAACTGATATCCAACCAGAAGCATTCTTGAGCATTCAGAAATCAGCTGAGACAAAAATTCTGCTAAAAAATTCAAATTTTAACGTACATATCAATTAAAAGATCCAATTAAGAAGAGAATAAATCGTCAAATCCAAGAGAATTAAGAGATCGGCAGAGAAAAGGTAAGGAAAGGAGAGGGAGGATTTACCTGATCGGCGGGGTCGTTCTTCTTGGACTTGTTGATAAGGAGGTCCTCCCGCTTGACGCCCTCGCCGAACTTGTGGAGGAAGTCGATCTTGGTCATGTTTGTTGGGTTTTGACCCACATGACCACAACATGGTCAGTTACAGAATGATTACCGTAACTGACTCCTAGAGAAGTGGAAGAATAATATCCTTGATGGTAGGATATTCGAAGGGGTCTCATCCTTTGCCCATAACGCGAACACAGAAAATTGGACTCCATCTCCGGGTGTTTGAACAGGGGCCAAGAGGGAGAAACGAAGCTTGATCATTCAGAAAATCCATGGATTCAGGTACGCCACCCTTCATGGTCCTATTTATGATCCTATTTACAGATGGTTTACATTTGGTATCAGAGCCTGGTTCATCCTAGAACCAGATCACAGTAAAAGGGTAGATCACAGGGACAAGGCAATGGTCGTTTTGGCCAGCATAGAGGCGATCTGATCATCGCCATCTTGACCGGCCGTCACTGGGACGCCGGGATACTGTGCCGAGAGTCGACCATTACGTTGTCCTTGGATGGGTTTTTGATGATTCCGAGAGCCGACGCCATATCTGGCCGACATATGGTGCCGAGAGCCAACAAAGGATCCAGCGTAGCCGCCGGCCATGGTCTCCCTCCCACCCGATTAAAAAAAAAAATAGAAGATAAATCTCATCGGAGTCTGTGCGGGTGGCGCGACCGCCCGGGTGACGCCGTCGGGAGACGTTTCGTCCGGCGGCAGGTCCATCCGGGTGGCGCCGTCGGGCTGCACTTCGTCCAGCGGCATGATCGCCGCCCGCAGCTCCTAAGGGCCGACGGGTTGGGTTCGGTGGAACCCCAACCCGCCGGCGTTGCCCTTGCTGGCGTGCGACCGCCGGTGGGCGCGCCATCGGGCGGCGAGTCCACCGGAGGCAGGCGGTGCGCTCGCCGCCCGGCGATCGGAGGCAGGCGGGCTGGGTTCGGCGGAACCCTAGCCCGCCGCTAAAAGAGGAAGAAGACAGGTCGGGCCGACCCGTCTCCTCTTCCCATTTAAACAAAACAAAAAAAAAATTAATTTACGCATAACGGGTCCGGGTTTTGGGTTTCGACCCGAACCCGTAATCGTTAACCCGCTGCATTTAAAAAAAAGGGCATAACGGGTTCGGGTTTTTTAGGTTTCAACCCGAAACCCGAATTCGTTTGGCCAATAAAAGGAAAATTTTCTGTTAAGCCCCTATGAAACATTTTATTTATGCATACAGCCCTTCCAGGGATGTTAAAAGAATGAAATGTTTCTGTTAAGTCCCTATGAAACATTCTATTTATACTGAAGTCTTAGAGGGCTGTTAAAAGATGAAAATGTTTATATTAAGTCCCTGTCAAATATTTAATTATACTGAAATCCTTAGAGGGCTGTTAAAAGATGAAATTGTTTCTGTTAAGCCCCTGTGAAACATTTTATTTATGCTGACATCCTTCCAGGGCTATAAGAAACAAAATATTTTGATTTAGTCCCTGTAAAGCATATCATTTATGCAGAGGTCCTCAAAATATGTTAATTTAGTCCCTGTAAACATATTATTTATGCAGAGGTCCTTGTAGGGTAATGTGATAAAAAAATTTGTCATTTATTTTACATTTTAGTATACTTGATAGCATAATATGACACATGTACTGATTGTGTAGATTAGTAAAATATTAAATACATGTTTTATTTTAATTTGTCATATTATGAATTGTCAATTATGTGCAATGTCATTATTTTAATTTGATGTCTATATTATGAAATAGTTTGGTAGTTGCCAAAGTAACCCAACTAGAATGTTTAATAGACATCAAGTCATCAAATACTCTAATCCCAGGTATTAAGATAGTGACTTCGCAAATTATGACTTACAGTTTTTCAATCATGAGATATTATGGATTGGCCCAAAGGTGCACCACTTTCAAATGATTGATTTGCTGAGTTAGGATAATTAATGAGTATCCTTGATTTAATAGGTATTGGATGCTCAAAGGCAACAGACCTATTTGAATTTTGGACCTATATCATTAATTATTCCTAGGTGAATTGGGAATCACCATAATAGTAATTTAGTGTTTCATAATTACTACCCAAAGGTGTATTATGGTAATACTGTTTATGTTATTCATCATTATTGCTAACTCAAAGTGTTAATGTTGTAAGCATTTTCTTATTGTTAATTTTCTTATTGCAGTATCTATTCCTGTTTCGCTTCATTCGCAAGCTTCATCTGTTACGATCTTTAATGAAACTAATTTCTCAGAGTGGAATGAACAAGTCCAGTTTCATCTAGATGTTCTGGATCTTGATTTAGCACTCCGATCTGAGAAACCGGCTGACATTACTGATTTGAGCAGCTCGGAAGAAAGGTCTTTTTATAAAACTTGGGAAAGATCGAACAGATTGAGCATTATGTTTATGCGGATGAATATAGCGAATAATATCAAGTCAACGCTTCCTGAATGTGACAGTGCTCAAGCATTATTGAAAACTGTGGAAGAACGTTTCCGATCTGCTGATAAGTCTCTGGCTGGGACATTAATGGCTAAGCTTACCACCATGAAATTTGATGGTACTTGTGGGATGCATGAGCATATTCTTGAAATGACAAATATAGCTGCTAAGCTGAAGGCTCTTGGGATGGATGTGAATGAATCCTTTTTAGTTCAATTTATTTTGAACTCCTTGCCTCCTCAATTTGGATCATTTCAAATTCACTATAACACTATTAAGGATAAGTGGAATGTGAATGAATTGACCAGTATGCTTGTTCAAGAGGAGACAAGACTTAAGCAACAAGGACATCATTATGTCAATCTTGTAAGTCATGGAGCCAAGAAGAAATGGAAGAAGCCAAGAAAGGGCATGAAGAGTGGACCATCCGAGGGTAAAGAGCCTCATCATGATACCGAGGTTCATAAGAAGAAACAAAACAAAGATAGATGTCATTTTTGCAAGAAATTGGGACACTATCAGAAGGACTGCCATAAACGCAAGGCATGGTTTGAAAAGAAAGGTGAGCCTTTGGCTTATGTATTTTTGAATCAAACCTTACTGAAGTTCCTTCTAATACTTGGTGGTTTGACTCAGGTTCTAATGTTCATGTTTCAAATACGATGCAGGAATTTCTTACAACCCAGATGCAAGATCCAAATGAGAGTTTTATCGTTTTGGGGAATGGGGTTAGAGTTCCTGTAACAGCTGTTGGAACCTATCGTTTGTTTTTAAATACTGGTTGTCATTTAGATTTGCTTCAGACTCTTTATGTTCCTTCTATTTCTAGAAATTTAATCTCTGTTTCTAAACTTGATGTTGAAGGATATTTTTTTAAAATTGGAAATGGTAGTTTGCGTCTTTTCAAAGACAATGTCTTCCTTGGTTCTGGTGTTTTGTGTGATGGCTTATATAAAGTAAATCTTGATAATCATTTTGCTGAAACTCTTATGACCTTGCATCGTAATGTTGGAATTAAACGAAACCTGATAAATGAAAAATCTTCTAACTTGTGGCATAAAAGATTGGGTCATATATCCAAAGAAAGATTAGAGAGATTAGTAAAGGATGGAATTTTGTCAAACTTAGACTTTACTGATCTCGGTATGTGTGTAGACTGCATTAAGGGAAAGCAAACCAAACACACAAAGAAAGTTGCCACAAGAAGTGAAGAACTTCTTGAAATTATCCATACAGATATTTGTGGGCCTTTTGACTCCCCATCATTTGGTGGAGAGAAGTATTTTATCACCTTTATTGATGATTTTTCACGTTATGGTTATGTCTATTTGTTGCATGAAAAATCTCAGGCAGTGGATGTCCTAGAGGTATACATTACTGAGGTTGAAAGACAATTAGATAGAAAGGTGAAAATTGTCAGGTCTGATAGAGGTGGTGAATATTATGGTAGGTATGATGAAACAGGACAACACCCTGGCCCATTTGCTAAACTCTTAGAAAAGCATGGTATACGTGCCCAATACACTATGCCGGAAACGTCACAGCAGAATGGAGTAGCTGAAAGGCGTAATCGTACACTTATGGATATGGTTAAGAGTATGTTAAGTAATTTTTCGTTACCCATATCGTTGTGGATGGAAGCCCTTAAGACCGTTGTATACATATTAAACCGAGTTTCTAGTAAGGCAGTTCCAAAAACTCCCTTTGAGTTATGGACAGGAAGGAAACCGAGTTTAAGACTAAGACACCTGCATGTTTGGGGTTGTCCAGCGGAGGCCAGAATTTATAATCCACATGAAAAAAAAATGAATTTTAGAACGATTAGTGGATACTTTATAGGTTATCTCGAAAAATCCAAAGGGTATAGGATTTACTGTCCTGACCATAGTACAAGAATTATAGAGACCGGTAATGTCAAATTCATTGAGAATGGTGAAACCAGTAGGAGTGATAAACCACAAAATGTGAAAATTCAAGAAGTTAGGGTGCAAGTCCCTTTACCCATGACTTCTAAGAAAATTGTTGTTCCTACAGTTGTCACACAGTTTAATAACAATGAACAACAAATTAATGATCAAACACTCCATAATGAAGTTATCACCACTGAACAAGTTGTAGAAGAACCACAAGGGATGACATTAAGGAGATCTCAAAGAGAAAGAAGATCTGCCATTCCAAATGATTATATGGTTTATCTATAAGAATTTGATTTTGATATAGGGACAAGAAAAGATCCGGTTTCTTTTAAACAAGCCATAGAAAGTATTGATTCTACTAAATGGATTGATGCCATGAAAGATGAGTTAAAATCAATGGATCAGAATGAAGTCTGGGATATCGTTGATTTGCCCGAAGGTTGTAAGACAGTTGGGTGTAAGTGGGTCTTTAAGACCAAGCTCGACTCAAAGGGTAATGTTGAACGACATAAAGCTAGATTGGTGGCCAAAGGTTTCACTCCGAAAGGAGGCATTGATTATAAAGAGACATTTTCTCCTGTATCTAAAAAGGACTCATTTAGAATCATTATGGCTTTGGTTGCACATTATGATTTAGAGTTGCACCAAATGGATGTAAAAACTGCTTTTCTGAATGGGAGTTTAGATGAAGAAGTCTATATGGACCAGTCCGAAGGTTTTCCATTAAAGGGAAAAGAACACATGGTTTGCAAATTAAAAAAGTCAATATATGGTCTTAAACAAGCTTCCCGACAATGGTATCGCAAGTTCAATGATACCATCACTTTCTTCGGTTTTAAGGAAAACACTGTTGATCGGTGTATATACCTGAAGGTCAGTGGGAGCAAGTTTATCTTTTTGGTCCTATATGTTGATGACATATTGCTTGCTAGTAGTGATCTTGGCTTATTGTATGAAACTAAGGTTTTTCTCTCAAAAAATTTTGAAATGAAAGATATGAATGAGGCAACCTACGTGATAGGCATTGAAATATTTCGTGATCGATCACGTGGATTGTTAGGGTTGTCTCAAAAGGCATATATAGACAGAGTTCTAGAGAGATTTGGTATGGAGAACTGTTCAGCCAGTGTTGTTCCAATTCAGAAAGGGGATAAATTTAGTCTCATGCAATGCCCACAGAATGAATTGGAACGTAAGCAGATGGAAAATATACCTTATGCTTCTGCAGTTGGTAGCTTGATGTACGCTCAGACCTGTACCAGACCGGACATCAGTTTTGCAGTTGGAATGCTAGGAAGATACCAAAGTAATCCAGGGATGGATCACTGGAAAGCTGCAAAGAAGGTGATGAGATACTTGCAAGGAACAAAGAATTACATGCTTACATATAGAAAGTCAGATAGCCTTGAGGTGATTGGCTATTCGGATTTAGACTTTGTTGGATGTGTAGATAGTAGAAAGTCAACGTTTGGCTATTTGTTCCTATTAGCTGGAGGAGCAATCTCATGGAAAAGTGCCGAACAGACAAGCACTGCTTCGTCCACCATGGAAGCAGAATTTGTGGCATGCTTTGAGGCCATGGTTCATAGTTTGTGGCTGCGTAACTTCATCTCGGGACTTGGGATTGTCGACTCTATTGCCAGGCCGCTAAGAATCTTTTGTGACAATACTGCAGCGTCCATTTCTCCAGAAACGACAAATATTCTAATGGTGCCAAGCACATTGAGCTTAAATATTTTGTTGTCAAAGAGGAAGTTCAGAAACAAAATGTGTCTATAGAAAATATGAGGATAGAGCTCATGATTGCCGATCCTTTGACAAAAGGTTTACAACCGAAGACTTTTAAAGAGCATGTTGAAAGAATGGGTCTTAGTTGTAATCCATGATATTAATTGAGGATTGCATTATGTTTATTTCTTTGACGCTTAGATATAATTGATTATGTTTCTGATTTTTCTGTTCTTCAAATATATGTACATGTATGGGTTTGAATGTATGATTACAGGAATTGTCTCTGACAAAGACATAATGTTTGACCATTAAAGATACTTCTCATTTATAGACTGTGGTTAAATAATTTGCTAGTGTTGTAGTACTTGGAAGGAACTATGTCATTATGTTGATGTGGAACCCCCTTGACTCGCATTAGTAAGTTGTTTAATTATGGTATTATGATGACCCAACTGACTGTGGATTAGAATGATGCGCGCCTAATGTTTATATCATTCTAACCAAAGTATGGTCATATGGGCCAAGTGGGAGAATGTTGGGTTTTGACCCATATGACCACAACGTGGTCAGTTACAGAATGATTACCGTAACTGACTCCTAGAGAAGTGGAAGAATAATATCCTTGATGGTAGGATATTCGAAGGGGTCTCACCCTCTGCCCATAACGCGAACACAGAAAATTGGACTCCATCTCCGGATGTTTGAACAGGGGCCAAGAGGAAGAAACGAAGCTTGATCATTCAGAAAATCCATGGATTCAGGTACGCCACCCTTCATGGTTCTATTTATGATCCTATTTATAGATGGTTTACAATGTTGATCTCGAAGTCCACCACCAGGTACCCCCGATCTCTCAGCATCAGCATCACCGTCTGCCGGATTCGGTACAGCCGCCCAATCAGATCGTCAGCCATCGCCTCCTCCTCCTCCGGCCGCTACCGCTGCCGAAGTCTCACGCCAACCATGCTTGTTATATTATATTGAATTTTGCGACGACACCCTTTAATATTATTTTATCCAAGAATGGGAGATATCTTGACCGTCCGATAAATGAGGGTATTTAGCAGCCGGTTAAAAATAGATTACCAACTTCCCTTCTTTTACTAATTTCTCTAAAAAGAAATATAACTGTAATAATTTATGTTCTGACTTGGCTGATCAAGTCAAAATTAAGGATGGCAAATCAATTCTAAAGTTGGCTTAGCCCAGCCTCTTTTTTTTTTTTAAGATTTTCCAAAAAAACAAATTTTTTGATATTCTTTTCCATGCCCCTCCCCCCGTTCGCCATCCGATTGAAACCATATTCACCCGCCACCCCCCGTTCTCCATCCGCCGCCGCCGCCTTCTTCTTCATCTGCCACCCCCCGATCTCCATCCGCCTCCACGCCTATCGGCCTCATCTTGTTCTTGCTCCGGGCACGGCGAGACGGGATCGTGGAACGGCTCTACGCGGCTTGGCCGGGGGCGGCGCATCGGTGCGGGAACTGCACTCCCAGCTCCGCGGCAGAGCGGGAGGCGGCCGGCGGCCTGTCGACACGGGGAGTGGAGGGGAAGGGGAGGTAGCTCCGTGGCCGGGAAGCGGGCGACGACGGCATCCCTGCAGTCGATGAACGGACAGGAGCAAGGAGAAGAGGAGCGAGAAGGAGAAAACGATGACCTTCGAGACGATCGAGGTGAGGGAGAAGACGCCGACCAAAAAAAAAAAAAAAAAAAAAATCTGACCTTTGAATTATTTACCTAACCCGTCATCTGTTCCGATTACAAATCACCCACGTGCTTCGACTTATTTACCGCACCAGCCACCCTCGTCTCCGGTTAAAATCAATGCCGTCCGCCTTGAATCGGACGGCCAGGAGAAATCCAATGATGAAAGGACAGAGATGCCCTTTTTAGCCGAGGATGGTTGGAAGGAAACGGCATGGTTCAAGCTAGGGAAGGAAACCAAATCCAACTCGTCGGGTTCGTTCGAAGGTTCCTTGGTAGTCCCGGCAAGCGACGTTTTTATAAGGTAGATATAAGGAAGCAAAAGGATAGAGATCGAACAGATATTAGAACCTGGTGACTTGGGGGTCAAAGCCCTACTCACACCTCTCTCCTTAGAGAGCTGGAATTGGTTTGGATGGTACAGGTTTACATCTCGAGGTTTGGTTGATCCATGAAGTATTCAAATCTGGTCCGGATAATTTAACATGGATGTAGATTTTTTTCCCCCAAAAATCACAATTAATGCTAAAGTTAACTTATGAAATTGATTTGTGAACAATTTATTTCTAGCTTTCTTCCTTCCAGTCCAGCTTAGGAGCTTCCTTCAGATGATGGCAGGCTATGATATGTATGAGGGATATATTATTTGTGGACGGAAAACATTTGGCAACATAATACACTTACATATGCATGAGAAAACCAAGCCAAGCAAATTGTTTCATGCGGGTGTCATTAAAAAGGGATCCGGTTTTAGGGGTCGAACAATAAGGATGGAGCCCGAGATGCAATTATTTTGCAATTGCTGACATTTCTACTTCTTTTGTTAGATTGTAACCTTGGGGTTTAACCCCTTGTGTCTGCCAAAAATGGACTAAAACAAAAAGGATGGAGCCTGCAATGCGTACCATGATAGGGAGGCTATACACTGGACGCCAAGCATGCTCAATGGGACAGATCAACATGAAAAAAAAACTAGGATCATATTCCCCATAGTTGAACACATTAAAAGGATCTTGTTTTACTCCCTTTGTCTTGGTCTGGTGTGTGATTGAACCCAGACATCACATATGCCTCCTCAAGTTTCAAATATGTATGGTATTTCACCAGTTCAGCTGGAACTAGAGTAAGTGATCTTCCTCCATGAGTAACATGACCGGAGATCACAAAAAAAAGCAGCAGATGCCCAAACTAGAACTTGTTCTAATGTACATTTGTTTGAATGTACAGTTCAATTATGGAGGAGCTTAATCCAGATTTCTAGTAAATATCCTTGAATGAGAACTGCTGCCACCCCTCCTGCCCTTTTTTTTTCCCCAAAAAAGGGAAAAATGCAATACCAGTTCATAAGAATACACCAATGCTTTGAAATTAACCTATAAGAAAGTTCAAATAATGAAGTGAGAATGATTTGTAGCTATAGGCTATGTGAAAGCTGTTGTTATCTTGTGTCAATTCTTGAATGCCAGTCTCCAAAAGCCAGCATACATACCTAAACCTGATGAAAAACCATCACAAAAACATTGCATGCCTAAAGGTCCTCTAAAGGTGTCCAATTTCTAGAAGTAGACTTACTCTCAACTATCAGATTAAGCTATACAAGCTTGGAAGTCAGTACCAACTCAGACAGCAGCGCGGTAGGTAACATATCTACCAGCAGTTTCAGAAGATCGGGTAATCTTTACTACATCTCCACGAACAAGGCCATAGTACCTGGCCACTGGATCGGTCACTTGGATCCTAGGAAGCTGAAATTCATGATGGTCAATATGTCAGTGAGGAAAAAAAAATAAGAGCCTTATCACTGCACTCTGTAACACTTCCTGTACATGAAATTAGTGTACAATTCAGGAAAAGATACATAGCTAACAACCTGGGAAATGTAGGAAAGCAGAAAAACAACTTCACTGTGTGACAAAATTTAAAGATAACACGAGACAAGCATTTGATCTAATTACATTGCAATGTGTAGTGTAGGTCAAGATGGGCCATGGCACTTTTAGAAATTCATTTGCATAATAAGATACTATATCATGCAAAAAAAAAAAATCATAAAATTATACAAGAACAATTATTTTCTACAGACTATATTGAATACCATAGTAATTTAAAGCATAGATTTAAGTCATTCTTGTGGGAAAACAAGACAAACCTAATATTTACAGTTCAGTAACTTTGCTTTGTGGTCCTTTATAAAAATCTTATTATATAGAATTCTGTAAATATGTCTTTAAAAAAAAAAGCATACATGGAACATGGGCTTTCTGCTCTCTTTGAAATCAAAAATAATAGAGATACTTATTTTTAAGTTGCAATTTTATGGTATATGAGTATTTTCACAATTTTCACTGTAAAACAATGATCAAAAACCTTTGGGAAATGTGATTAAGAGAATGAAATGAAGGAAAGGTTTTTAACTATATAATTACTAGCAAATCACGTACCTGAGTGATTTTGACATTGTATCGCTCCAATAAAAACTTCTTCTTGGGACTAGTAAGCAATTCATGCTTTGGAACAAAAACATTCTTTGAAATGTTGACTAACAGCTCTTCCTCCTACAACAGGTTAAGGCTACATGTAATTTCATATATAAGAACTTCCACTGATTACTATTCTTTGGCAAAATGGGCATCAATTCAATGAGACATGGTAGGTTAAATTAGTATAACTTTATAATGGATTAAATTGTTAGAATTTCATGCTTGAATCTAAAATTCCTTAGCATTTACTTAGATATGTGATATATATTCAAATGTTCACAAGAAAATTTGATTAAAAAAGTGCTTACCCCGCATATTATTAGGGGATAGACTATATTCTATAAACTATTACCACATAAGTTAATAAAGAATGTGCAATTTTGACTGATATATAAAGATGGATGTAAGAAGAAACAATTGAAAGAAACATTAACATCACCAGGAATTAAGTTAGATATGACAAGTTAAAAGGAAACATATGCATACTAAATACAAGCATAAAGGATAGATTAGTAAGTAAAAAAAAACTTTCTTTTTTAGACTATCTCGTTTAAGGCATTAATCAGTCAAGAAGATACATGCTTTTTTTTTAATAGGTCCTTGAGTTGAAATATGGAACCACCAGTAGTAAAGTTGCCTAACATGGGAGTAAATCTCAGCTAATAATTCATTTTAATGAAATAACTACAAAATGGGAGGTCTTACTTCAACGAACATATGAATGTCCTAACTAGAGGTTCCAGCCATCATAGAATGTCCTGAGTACTCAGACTCAACTTCTGTGCAATCATAAACAGACCCATAACAAGGAGTCTAGCGAGAATTCTCAGAGGTCAAGTGCTTCACTTTCCATCATAATAGACTTAGGAATGCCAAAAAGTTAATGATTACACAAGGATTCTAACACAGTTCATATTAAGTGGATGCAAAATACCATCAGCATGGCCTTCTTTGCGACTCATGAAGCCCCAAAAAATTAAAAGACCAACATCTTCTTCTGGTATAAACAGAAAACCTTTTAAATTTAGAATTCTTTGAAGATTCATCGAAGACATTTTAGTGGACCCATGTAATACTTAACAGGAATTTGTTCCTCCCTTACTTCTATTTTATTTATTGATTAGGAAGACCCTGATTTAATATCTATCTTTCCTATTTTGTGAAAAGTTCAGCTTCAACTCAACATCTTATAGGTTCTGTGGTCTGCTAAGATGCAAGATTCGTCGTCTCGATACCAGATTCCGTACCCATGCCATACTAGCACAGTATCAGTACAGTACGGTACGGAATTTTTTTGGCTTACCGAGTGTCAGTACGCCACCGGTATCGGATATCGATACCAAATCGGTACGGTACTGTACGATATGCTCTGTACCGTCCAATTCGGGCCGGTATGGCATAGCATGCCCAGATGTCACTAGAGAGCACATCAAAAACTATTTAAATGATCAGTTGGTAGGCAGCAAGGTCTGCAATAGTTAATGGACAATGGATCTAGCTTGAAGTAGGTTGCTAAAATAACTAGTGGTGAAACTGCTCATTAGCTCTTTGAAGAAAAATAAAAAGACAACAATACTTCTGTAATCTTTTACTGCAAAAAAATATTAATTTAAAAATTAAATTCTAAAAAATAAACAGGAAAATCTCCTTGTTTCAATCTCCTTCAAATGTTTCTATGAATCTAGACATTAAATGCAATGGAAACCTCACCGTAAAAACCTCCAAGTGTTTTGCAGAATGGTCGCCCAGTTCCCACAGGAACAATTGAGTTGGCTTGTCTTTGACAACAAATATTGCCCTGGTGACTTTTGCAGAATTCATTTGCGTTAGATAAGCCTCGAGCGACATTATGCAAAGCTTGTCCTCAACAAAGAAAACACATATCTGGTCCAAAAAAAAGGATAATATTCAATCACTTTTTACATAACCTATCAGTTGATCTCCACAAGAATAAGTATTTTGCCAGTTTTTGTAATAAGAGAAAAAAACCCACAAACATAAGTCATAGATCTCCCCACTTATACAGTTTATGGTAAAAACAGTGGTGCAACAAAATTGGTATGCACAGACAGCCCTTCCTTCCCCCCACACATATATACAGAATGCATCAAACTAACCTCAAAGATAATAGTATAAACAAAATACCATAAATGAAACAAAAGCCAATAAGCAAATGGACAAGAATAACTAGCAGAATAGAAGAGAATTCTGATATTTTACAGCACCTGTTCATATTTCTGTTCATATTGGAATACACTTTGTTTAATCTAGAATATTAGCCACCAATCTCCAAACCGCATTCACAAGAAGCAGCCAATTCATAAATAAGAGCAAAGCCATGAAAATTGCACATACTAAACAAGTTTAGCTACCCTAAATCTTTTAGATGAAAGGCATCTACAGGAATCCATTGATCATGAACCAAAAAACATGTTTCAAATATAAGTAGCAACTCTGTCTCTCTACTAAGCCCCGAATTGTTGCAAATAAAGTTTCCAAAAGAGTAAACTATGAATCTGATTCTTCAACCTTAAAATCCTCCTTTTAACCACCAGAAGAATACTCCAACCGACCAAACCTGCCTTGGCAGGGCAATAGCACTCACAATCAATACTCTTCTTCTGTTGACTTGCTTGTTAAAGTCAGCATCAAGCTATTCCATGAACTACAACATTGACGTGGTCAATGGCACAGCAAGAGACTTGAAAGGTATTGATAACAGAATGATCTGTCATTCCAAAAAATTTGCCTCCTCTATAGCCCTGGAAGCAAGTCAAAAAGATTCACAATGTAGGAGTTCCTTTTGATTGGATGCCATAGACTAGCACAAAAGATCATCATTGGCACCTCTCGTAGTAACATCCCAGCACAATAATCTCAGCCAAAGGTTATGGAGTCCTCTGTTACCATCAGAAGCCATAATATCTAGAAGAGAAACATCCTTGAATATTAAAAGCATCAGAAAATCCCAGTGTTTATATCCTTAGATTCATAGAATGCCTTCTCTTCTAGTTGCAATCCACACTACAGGTGCATGCTTCTAACAACTTCAATTTTCTCCAATATCCCGACAAGGAAATAGAGTGATCCACATTTTGAACCAAAATCTTATACCGTAATAACGAGATAAGAAATGTTCATGATCATGAAAGGCATCAACCCCTATCTATAAGCAAATTATTTCACATTTAATCAAATGAATATCTTCTCTAGTAGTAACCACCATTCTCAAATGAGCCTATTACTTATTTTTGAAGCCAAATGCTCTCCCACTTGAAGACATCTGCAGACCCATCATAAGATAAAGGTCAAGCATCCCCACTCGTTCCTTTCAACCAAAAGGCAGAACGTCCAATGACTAATCTTTTGATTCTTCAGTGGCCCTTCTGCCATTCATTCTTATGATGGCAAACAATATTCAGCTGTATACCTAAATATTATCAGAACATGGTAATAATCATAAACTGGTACGGACAATGAAGAACATTATTTTTCTAGCTAACAATCTTCTCACAGATGAATCAACTAAAAAGGGGAAAAGAAATCTTATAATAATTCAACTAAGAAACAATGACATTGTTTCCTGTTATACTTTCACTTACCGTCAAATATTACCAACAATAAGTGCATATCAGTTAACCAGGAGTTGCAAAAACAGAAATATTCTTTCCCAAATATATTCCTTTCACAGATGATACTGCTTGTTTAGAATAAATCAAAGCTTGCATGCGCCGCACACCGAAAAAAAAAAAAAGCCCTTCCATCCTATCAAGGATGGCCAAAAGGAGAAACTCGCAAACGACTTGGAATTCCACTCTTGCAGAGCATTGGTAATTGGTAGAAAAGCCATGCAAAATCAAAAACAAACAAACAAGATTCATCTCGGAATTCCACTCTCACAGAGCATTCCTAAAAAAATCCATGCAAAATCAAAAAGAAAAAAAAAACGAAGCTTCGACTTGGAACTCCCCTCTTGCAGAGCATCAGTAGAAAACCCTTGCAAATAAAAAAAAAAAGAAAAAAGGTTTCTAAGATTTGTTGCTTGTTAGTAGATTACAATCTGCTACAAACTCAAAACCTAAAGAGCACCGAATAAACCAGCACATAAACCCAGCCGTCAACAGAAGTAGCCAAAGAACAAAATCGTACATGAAATGGACCAAAAAAATACCATCAAATCTAACTATTTTCTTTTAAAAAAAGTGTACGAAGCGATAGAGAAGGGGATGAAATAAAGAAACAAATTAGTACTATGTCGGAAGGGTCGTCCCTCTTGGAGCGATGGAAATCAAGAACCTCTTTCCTGAAGTTGATCCCGAACTTCTCGATGAACTGCTCCCTGGTCATCGCGATCTCGGCGTCGGTGACCAAGAAGCCCCGGTCCCTCAGCATCTCCAGAAGAGTTCGCCTAATCCGGAAGAACTTGTCGGCCAGCCTACCGTCACCCATCTCGCCGGCGGCGTAGTCTCTTCCTCTCTTCCGGCGGTGAGAGAGCGAGATCGGAAGAGATTTGGGCGAGAAAAAAACCCAAAGAAAAAGAGTACTCAGAGAGAGAGAGAGAGATAGGTGACAGAGGAGGGAAAGGCTTTGAGGTGGTTTCATTTGGTTTCCTCTCCGCGGTGGGGAGAAGAGGACGGGGGAGTCATACTTTCCGCGCGCGTGCATAGAAATTTTTGTGCGGGTGCTGAATTGTGGACTGCGTCACGCCTGGGTGTCAAGCCGTCAAGAGTATAGTAATGGGTAGGATGGGTTCGCTGGGCTATTCGGAGGGAGGATCCTATCATACGCATAGAAATTTGTGTGCATGTCCATTATCGATGGATATGGATGGCAGTTGGAGAGGCGAAATATGCAATCAGTTTGGATGGAAATTTGGAAATTTGGATATACCTATCGTTGTCGCTCCAAAGCACTGGACCATATCTAGCCCGAACCCGACCCAAATCCAAAAATGAACATAGCCCGGACCCAACCCAAATCCGAAAATAAACATGGCTGGATATGGAATCAAGGTCAGTTTGGCAGAAATATTGGGGTTGGATTTAGGTTCTTATGTCAGACCTAACCCAAACTTGTATAAACTATTCAGTTTATTATATCTAATCATACATGCATAGAAACATATATATATATATATATATATATATATATATATATATATATATATATATATATATATATATATATATATAAATAAAATATTAATTTGATATCAAAGAATAATATTAGTTTTATTTATATATTTTCATTTAGGCATAAAAGGTAACGACATGTTAAAATATATCTAGGTATTTATACTTGATTTTAGGTAAAGGATGTCTTCTCAAATATATTATTCATCATTCACTACCTGCTATGCGTAACTGGATATTTAAAAAATTTTCAAAATATAGATTATTTAGCTCGATTTACTCTCCAGTATATAATATTTGGTACCTCAAGAGTATGCAAACCTGCCCCAAACTCGATACACAAATTTACTACTTGAACTTGGGCCTGTCCTGGCATGAAAGGCCCCTATACCCGTCATTTCATGGCCTTTAATCAGGTGTGTTATAACTTGAACTGCATGAGCGGAGTCTGTAGAACTTGGTCTTAAGATGGATCAAACTAGACCTAATTCATGGTTTGATATTTGATTGGTTTAGGATTCAAAAATTTAGCAATCAACCAATTAAGTTCTCTACAATGGGAGAGACATATTTGTAAAACATGGGATCTCATTTGAACCTAAGCTAAATTCATACAAAATTTAGGATGGATCTATATTAGGATCATATTTTTATTGTGAGATTGATAATTACGACAAATCCGAAGGGTTGAACTGTCAATGCTGCATACGCTACACCATTGGAGAATCAAAAGTGATTGAATTGTTTGAAGTGGAAAAACACAAGCATGACTATGTTTAGATGCTCCATCCTCTACAACATGGATAGATTTATGAGCTATAAGGCTAAGATGAGCCAGTATGGATTCCAACAAGTTTGCCTTTTACAAAGGATAAGTTGGTCTATCTATGGACCAGAACTATCTAGTCAAAACCTTTCTACTCCTAATTGGTGAAATCAGAACTTGAAAGCTTCCCCTTTTTACTGTGCTTGTTATCATCTGCTTCTGCTGCTATAAAGTGGGAAATGTTTTAAGACCGGCCTCATGCCGGCTCCAAAGTCTAAAGCCGGGTCCACCTTAATTGAAAACATCGGAGCCGATGCTTTCATTAACTTTTACGGGCCACTATGTAAAATAATTATGCTGAGATAATAGAGTTCCTCACCCGGGAGCCTCCACCCTCCGATTTTCTTAAAACCAACTTTGATAGCAGCATGACTGGTGGCGACAACAGAGAAAGAACGGGGTTCATCATACAAAGCCCAGACTTTAGGCTGATGGCAATTGGCGAAAGTCTAATTTTGATATCTCAATTTCTGGTGCGGAGTTGAGAACGGCCCGATTCAATATTACCTATGCAGGACAGATTTTGAGAACTGACCTTATAGCCATCGAGGATGATTTAGCTACTTAGGTCAGATGCATTCAGGGTTATGCAGAGATGATTGACACTCACCTATTCCTGCATGACATTTGGAAGATTTCAAGGGAGTGTGTATCTCTAGTGGCTAGGCATGTCTATTAAAAGACAAACAAGATTGTAAATTGGGTTGCCTCTTATATGGCGAAGCATTCTGGAGGAGTTTTGTGGATTGAATTATCACCTGTCCTAATCATGCTTTGTAATATTTTATTTTCTAACTTTGTTGGATGTATTGATTCCAATTGTATACCATCCGTTCGTCTTGCTTAAAAATAATAATACTAATAATAATAAATCTCCGTCGTTTCCTCTTGTCGCTCGGCCTCAATAGTTGGGGAAGAAAGAAAGAGGTAGGCTTTTAGTAATGTTTGTGAGAGAAAGTACAGGATTCTAGTCATATTTAAACTGGGATTTATTTTATAGTCACAAACAGAACATCATGTCTTTTTGTATTGCCACATAGCTAGAGCTCCATGAGCCCAGCTGCATCATTGAGGGACGCAAATCTATCCCAAAAGCAAGTCTTGAATTCCCTTTTTAGTTTCTCTATTATTTAATCTTATACTTACTTGTTGGGCAACTTTTGCCATGCCACGCTCATGTCAAACTTAAACCTGAGATCTAAATCTTGTTCTTTTGCGTGCACCGAAAGAACTACTGCACATAATAGTAACACTTCTAAATAATTGTGAAAGAGCTTCTTCGAAATGGTAATTGTTGGATGGGATGTAAACAACCCCATGTCCATGTTCTTATTTGAGAATGCTAATTCTATCAAATTGGCCTTGTCACGGTTCAACTAACAAAATCTTTAAGTTGCTCGCTCCCATCAAACATACCCTACATGCCCACAATGGTCTGATATTGCACACATAAACGTTAAACATCTCATTATTGGCATTCTTATCCTTTACATTCTTTTCACGGCAAGACCAAGAAAAAGAGTGAATGATTGGCTATAAGATAAACTAACACTAGGACCCCAGGAGATCGCGTAGTCCCCAACCCACGCAAAGCTATGAATGTAGTCCAGCACCAAACTCATAAAAAATCTACTTTAATTAGCAACCCAAAGAGATCTCCCATGACTCCTTTGATATGCAGCAAAAAAAAAAGTCAGCAAAAAAAAGAAATCTCATATTTGATTGTAGTTATTTTAAAAAATAATAAAAAAATAACTTTCATATAAAAATAAGATTTTTATATTTTATAAAAAAAAAGTCCAATTCCACGGGCTGTGAATTTTTACTTTTTTGCCAAAAATGCTCTAAAATTTTTAGATAAAATAGGATAATCTCTTTTTCTTATTAAAAGCATATTTGTTTTTGATGAATCAAATATACAAAAATTATTTTTCAGTTTTCATATATTCAAGTCATCAACACTTTAACAAAAATATTTTCCGTTAATAAAAAATATTTCAAAAGATAATCGGTCTCGGAAGGCACCGAATAGTCCCCACTCTTTCAGCTATAAGAACTTCTCAGAGTGGCTAGCTACTATCCAATCTACTGCTCCATTAGTCTTTCGATACACATACTTAGCTTGCAGGGCTATCCCACCTGTCACCATCTCTCAAATATTTTTAAAAAGCGGATCGTTATCATCCACCTCTTTCATGCTCTATTGAATTCATCTAATAACAGTGGTCGAAAGCACTAAAGAGTCATCAAAATTTATTGGGCCTAAACAAGAACCACCTGGGAAATGGAATTTTATTATTCAAAAACAATAAAATAACGGGAAAACGGGAAACGAGGGGGGCCGGCTTCCGAGGGTGGCCGGCTTCAGAGGAAAGGTTGGGGCTCACGTGGGTGACATGCCAAGTCATGTGAAAGTGCCGCTAAAGCTGAAGCCTTTTTGTCGCCTTCCCTTCCTCGTGCTCCCTGTCCCATATTGATTCGTTCACTCCATCCACGAGCCCACTGGCCTTTCCGCCGCTGCAGAAACCAGCAAAAGAAAATCTCTCCTTTTTTTTTTTTTTTTTTGTTTCACCAAAATGACCCTCTCTCTCTCTCTCTTGTTCTTATTTAATGCCGGCATACAGAGTTTGATGAAGTCCAATTTTTAGTAAATATCAACAGTCTTGGTGTACTGGATACAGAATGCAAAATACTTGTAGAAATCTGCCATATGCCATGAAAATACTTGTAGCAACATGGCAGGGTTAGCCCTCACTAATTGATTTGGGCCTGGTGGGTTAATTTATAAATGGCAACTACCAAGCTGAGTCATGAATGATAAGTTAATGAATGGCTTGCTAAAACAGTCCTTAGTTTACAAATATATGAGATGGATGATGATGGTAACAGAATTTCCTGGGAGCCTGAGATGAGACACCTAGACTCAAGAGCTTAAGTCTTCCAATAGGTTTAATGAAAGATGAATGAGATTTCATGTTCACCAATATGATAAATACCATGCATAGTCATCAAGGAAATGATGGATATGAAGGGTTTTGACAAAAAATGAATTTAATCTTTCTGTAAAGAAGTATAATGGGCTGCCACTGCATCAATCTACCAATTTTTTCGAGTAGAAAGTTATATCAGTCTTGAATTTGCTATCGATCACCCATCCATTAACCACTCAATTTATCAGTTCAATGCCCACGAATGGGGATTAGTGCAATATATAATGGTCCTTATGTATCACTCAGATGCCAACTTTTCTACGTATGATCACTGAATCCAGTGATATGAATGATCTTTAACTTTTTTTCTAAATCAAATGAAGTTGCATGTATATGAGTTTGATGTTGATTGAGAGGAGTGGACAATATGTCACCAGGTGAGGTACCTTTAGATGGTTGAGATGGTATGGAGTCAAAATCTTGAATGCCCAAAATAGTTTTTTAGATATCAAATGAGTCCATCGTGTTTGGTTCCACTTTGTGATAATAAGAACACACCTAAAATGGGGTATCATATGCTGTGCTTGTGACTTAAAACTCAATTTAATGGGATAATAGAGTCATAAGATGCAAATGAGTGTTATTCAGGTTATTGTGATGGCATATCATTTAAACTATGACTTACATAGCTTTCCAATCAATTAGGTTAGAAAGATTGAGTTCAAATTTCTTCAGGACTAAGATATTATTAAATTATACTTGCAAACTATGGCTTGTTGTTGAACCTAGAAACATAATACAGTAAAATTAAAAAAAAAGTTATGCTCACGGTCCAATTTTCTTGAAAAATGTCTCGCATGTCATTTGTATTGCATCACTTTTTTCCACCATGAAAAGAAAAGGAGATGCAGACGAGGTAAATATAAATAGAAGTATTCGTATCGATGGCCCTAGTTTTTTTCACCTATTTTGTTATATAATTGATAATGATTGAAAAATCTTTGTGGAATAATTCATTATCTAACAACACTAAACATATTTTATCAAAATGAGAAGGGTAAAAAAAACAATGCCGAACATGCACATATTGACGTAAACTTTAGTAACCATTAAATTGCAATAACCTATATTTGATATAAAATGGTGCCTCATCAAGGATTCAATACTTTCAAAAAAAAAAATTTGTTCATAAAAAAAACTTTTTTAACATTGTTGTCTTGTTGAGCTTTATTGTCTAAGTTATACAAATATTTATCTTGTATATGATGGGGAGGATAAAAACTTTAATTATTCATGATAGAATTAGGTAATCGAACTATATTTTTACTAAAATACACATGTACAAAAATGCACAATTATATACACATAACAACAATCTTATAGCATCTAATAATCAACAATGATATTATTTTTCTCTAAAGGATTGTAAAAAAATTCCACCACGCCTTTGGTTTTTCTCGAAAAAACAAAAAGGCAAGCAAAATAAATTATAAAGATACAAGCAACCTGGTGTTTTTGGACTCTAGGGTGCAACACATGCATCAACGACACAAATAACTTCGCATGTATCTCCTCTTTGTAATACAAAATCATGAAAAACCTCCTAATTGCAGGTGCATAAAATTATTATAAATAAAAGGCACCACCACCTTGCTATAATATTGTTATAATATTGAGTGTATCTTGAAATTCCAACTATGATTTCCTACATAACTTATTTCATATTTAGGTGTCAACAAAATAATATAATCGGTACTTTGAATTTGGACCGCACCGTTACAGCCACATGTAACGGTCATCTCAAGCGGTGCATGCAAGCCCCCGCAAGCCTCCATCTCGGACAAAATATCATCAACGCCGTTATCCGTAACGTCTTCTTTTCCGCTAAACAACTTCCACTGGACCCCGTTTCAAAACTCCAACCGGCCGTTATTACCGCTGAAACTAACGACGAACATTCCCTCTAAATTAACTCAGAAGAACTACAGGGTCATTTTAGTCATTCAGTCCACAACTTTTCAAAAAAAAAAAAAAAACCAACCTCGGCGACGCTCCCTGGGTCCCACTAGCCAATCAACCGTCCGATCTCTCCATCCGACGGCATCTAACGGTAAACTTGAAAATGGAGGGAAAGAGAGCCAGCCGTCCGATCGCCTCGTTTGCTCCGCCGTTTTTTTTTATATAGGAGGTCTCGCAGGGCTCGCCTACTCACTTCGTCCTTCCTCTCTCTCTCGATCCCCCTTTCGCCTCCGAGATCTCCCTCCTCTTTGCCAGAAATCCTCAGTTCTCGTAGGTAAGTAGATGCATCTTTTAAATATTTCGTCGAAAGTCCTCGATTTGGTGCTCTGGCATCTAGATTCTTGAATTTTCTCGGAGTTCCAGTGCTTTTGTTGTCGGGAGAACTCGATCGAAGTTTGGACTCGCTTGTAGTTTTGAGGGATTTTTGTTAGGTTTTAGTTATTTGGATGGATTTTACTGAGATCTCTGTTTTTTCTTTTCCGGGTCGTATTGTTTTAGTGCCTTTTTAGTGCGCATTCGATCAAAATGCAGATCTATCTCTTTTCTACGCTGTATGTAACTGTTCCTATCGCCTGAATGTTCTGAAGAAAATTTGGATTTTCTTGTATTTGAAGTGTTTCTTTACTATATTCTGCTCGAAGTTTGGACCGATCTGTGTTCTAAACCCCAAGCCTCTCTGCTTATCGCCGAGTTTCCAAAGAAAATCCGTTTCATGCGATGTTAGGTGTTTTTAGATGTTTCTTTACTATTCTTTATTCAAGTTTGAATAGATCTCTGTTCTGATCCCTAAGTTTGTCTACTTGTCGCTGAAATATCCCAAAAAATATGATTTTTCTTGTGAATTTAGGTTCTCCTTTTGCTAGATTTCAACTGGAGTTTAGGTCGATTTGTGTCTTAATTTTGGGTTTTTTGGCTTGGATTTCAGGTAAAGATGAGAGAAATCCTTCACATCCAGGGTGGGCAGTGCGGGAACCAGATTGGATCTAAGTTCTGGGAGGTGGTATGCGATGAGCACGGGATCGATCCGACAGGCAGGTACACGGGGACCTCCGATCTCCAGCTGGAGCGTGTCAATGTGTACTACAACGAGGCCTCGTGCGGGCGGTTTGTCCCCCGGGCAGTGCTTATGGATCTGGAACCGGGGACCATGGACAGCGTCCGCACGGGCCCCTACGGCCAGATCTTCCGCCCGGACAACTTCGTCTTCGGCCAGTCCGGCGCCGGGAACAACTGGGCCAAGGGGCACTACACTGAGGGTGCCGAGCTCATTGACACGGTACTTGATGTGGTGAGGAAGGAGGCTGAGAACTGCGACTGCCTCCAAGGTATACATGCGAGCCATTGAATCTTTTGCTGGTTTCTTGATCTTATGCTATATTTTGATACATTTTTGATGCGTAGAAGATCCAATTCACACATCAAGTGATCCATGCAGCTTTTCTTGTCATGATGCATAACTTTACCTTTGATTTTTCTTCAGAAATCGCTGGAAGACTCTCGATCATGCTTCATTATTCGTCATTTTGTTTAGATGTGCATCATTTTCTCTATTATATTGTTTTTATTTTGGTTTTCAAACTTTCCTTATTTGTGGATCTGGGGAAATCTACTTTGCCTGTCAGTCTTAAGCAAACGGTAGGTTTAGATGAGTTTTTTTATTTCTTAGTTTAATTATTGCTTTCTCTGAGGTGTTTCTAGAGGATCAAGATTTTTGCTAGCCTCAACTTCTGGTAGGAGAGAATATCAAACAGTTCAATGAGAAATCCTGAAGCTGCTTAGTGAACGTTTTTCCTTTTTTGGTCCTTCTTACTACTTGTCTGATAGCATAGGTTGTTAGATTAAATTGATGCCAATGATACGCTGACCAATCTCAGATCGAGTCTTTTCCTCTTGATCTCTTGATATTTTGTACGAAATTCATTTTATTTTTTGAGAATAATTCTGAAGATGCTAATTTCCCTTTCTAGTTCATTTTTAGTTTGAGAATAATTTTCATTCTTGTTTCGAAAATTTATTTTAGATATCTATTTTTTGAGAATGATTATGAAGATGCTAATTTCCCTTTCTAGTTCTTTTTTATTTTGAGAATAATGTTCATTCTTGTTTCGAAAATTTATTTTAGGGTGTTATTGTTGGAAAATCCTGCTTCATTTTCTGGTTTGAATAAATTGTTCATTTCAATATACATGCATAATGGCCTATGATTAGATGGATCTATCCTCACGTTTGCTCAATAATTAGCATCTTTTGAGTTCCTTCTTGAAAACTATGCTTCTATGGATCCCTATGCTCTTGTGGCTAGGTAACATTTCTTTTGGGCTTTCGTCCTTGAGTTTTTCCTACGGGATTAAATAATCTTGTCATTGTTCTTTGTTTTCCAATTCAGGAGCTCAACTTAATTTTATGTTTTATCTTAGATCTGCTAAATGTGTTGTAATCTTTCTTTTCTATGATTAGGGTTCCAAGTATGCCATTCACTTGGTGGAGGAACTGGATCTGGCATGGGGACACTGTTGATATCAAAGATCAGAGAGGAGTACCCTGACCGGATGATGCTTACATTCTCTGTTTTCCCATCACCAAAGGTTTCAGACACAGTGGTTGAGCCCTACAATGCCACTCTTTCTGTCCACCAGTTGGTGGAGAATGCAGATGAGTGCATGGTGCTCGACAATGAAGCCCTTTATGACATATGCTTCCGAACTCTCAAGCTGACTACTCCTAGCTGTGAGTTTTTTTTTCTCATTTCTTTTTTTTTGCGCCTTACATTGCAGTGCAATTCTTTATGTTCTGTTTGCTATACAATGTTGATAATATTCTTATAATATCTATCCCATGAACATGAATTAACTTTCTGTCATTTAGAATTTATGTAAATTTTGAAATGTTTGAATACTTGTCCCAAATGGTTGTAGAAGAGTTCATAATGCATGTACTTATCCTGTTTTCCTTGTGAAATGTCTATTCTGCATGGAAATGGTTCTAGAAGAGTTCATGGGTTATCGTAAAGCTTGTACTCATCCTGTTTTTAACATAATATATGTAATCTATTGTATATATGATCTGATGATTTCCTTGTGGAGTGCCTATTCTGCATGGACATGAGGAAAGTCTGAAAGTAATGCTACTAACAATGTGGCGATGTTTGTTTTCTCTTAGATTTTGGAATGACCCTTTGGATTGAGAGAATGCAATTGCTATTGTTATTGGCAAACAATAACATGTTCATTTTTAATTTTTTTTTAAGAGAAACATGTTTTGAAGTTTACAAGTCTTATGATTTGGAATGGCCCTTACAGCATCCATCCATCCATCCTGTTCTTGACCCAATTTGAGCTTGGCTTCATGCATAGTTTGATTTTTTTTCTTGTTTTTGTTCAAATGTCATTGTTATGATGGAGATTGGATTTTGACCCTACTGGAGCCTGGCTTCATGCATAGTTTGATTTTTTTTTTTTCTTTTTGTTCAAATGTCATTGGCACGATGGAGATTTGATCTAAATAAGGCAGATACAAATGGTCAGGCTTGTTTCAGATTCAGGAGCTTCTATGTTTTGTCTTGTTCATCAAGTTAATCCTTGAAATTTTAGTTTAAATTGATTTGGATTTTCTCTGTTATTATGAGTTTTTGGTTGGAACCTGATCTGAGGTTCTTAAGGGTTAATGGGAAGTTCTTATAGGTTTGGCCAGGGTCTGTTTATATTTTTAGCTCAACCTTGTCGCTCAAAGGATTTTTGAAGAGGAGGCATGTTTTAAATTGGTGTTTGGAAAACTTAATTGTCATCAGCTATTATTTCCATATATAATTTAGAGATTGTTGTAGTACAAATCACCTCTAACCGTATATTTCAATTTTTTTCAGGCTTGTATTCATCCTTAACTTGTAAAAACTTCAATCATATGCAGGCAATTAATGACTTTTTTATTTGAGATCATTGGTAATGTGAAATTTGCTGATGATTTAGCTTAGCTCCTTTTTTTTCTTGCATCCTTTGATCTAACTACACACAATTTGCATTAAATTTGGAAGTTTAGGACTTTCAATTTCTAATACATCATACAGACTTGGACTATTCTTTTGGATGGGGTACTCTAACATTATCCTCTATTCTATTCTTGAGAATTTCTGATGTTAAATTATTTTGACCAGACTTCTTCTCTCCTTTCCCCATGTAGCGTGTGGGCTTTAGTACCAAATTGTTGGTGTCATGTTTATTATTGTTCTTAATTTGGACACAATGACCTCAGGAGGTCTTCTGATAAAGTTTTACAGAAATATAGCACAACTAGAAGTCCTATTAGGAGAGTGAAGTGTAATATTAAGGTGAGATTTCAATCTCCAAGAAACCTTTGAAGTCGTGATAGCATGCTGCCCTCCTAGAGAGATGTGTTTAGATCGGCTAATTCAATAGCATATCAACTTGTAGTTTTGACTGCATTATTGGGTAATAACTTAATCTTTCTTCCCGTTTGTCTGCCTTTATTGGGGTTGTTCTTTACTTTGGTTATATGCCTGTGCTATCAACACTTAACATGTTCTACATGTGCTTTGTTTCCTCTTATCAGTTGGAGATTTGAATCATTTGATTTCTGCCACCATGAGTGGGGTCACATGCTGCCTTCGGTTCCCTGGGCAGCTGAACTCTGACCTCAGGAAGCTGGCAGTAAACCTGATTCCCTTCCCCCGTCTCCACTTCTTTATGGTTGGCTTCGCCCCCCTGACCTCACGTGGATCCCAGCAGTACCGGGCCCTTACTGTTCCTGAGCTCACCCAGCAGATGTGGGATTCCAAGAACATGATGTGCGCAGCTGATCCTCGCCACGGTCGCTACCTCACAGCCTCTGCTATGTTCCGTGGGAAGATGAGCACCAAAGAGGTTGATGAGCAGATGATCAATGTCCAGAACAAGAACTCCTCCTACTTTGTGGAGTGGATACCGAACAATGTGAAGTCCAGCGTGTGTGACATTCCACCCACAGGCCTCTCGATGGCCTCTACCTTTATTGGTAACTCAACATCCATTCAGGAAATGTTCAGGAGGGTGAGCGAGCAGTTCACGGCCATGTTCCGGAGGAAGGCCTTCTTGCACTGGTATACTGGGGAAGGAATGGATGAAATGGAGTTCACTGAGGCTGAGAGTAACATGAATGATCTTGTCTCAGAATACCAGCAATACCAGGATGCCACAGTGGATGATGAGGAAGAGTATGAGGATGAGGAGGACATGCAACAGGAGATGTGAAATAGAATGGATCTTTATTTGTTTTTGGTGATGCTTCACGGTTATTCGAGGGCAGTGGCTAGGCTGGTGGTATGCTGTGATGATGCACTGTTGTCTTTAGATGGGATTTCTATGTTGTCACCTCTATAATTTAATCTCTCATCATGGGGATTACTGTTTGTGTTGTAGTTTTATCACTTCTGGTGATGAGTATCTTTTGATTACATGTTGGTTATATGATATATTGCTTAGATACTTGATTTCTTTATTGGGCTCCATTATCCGCTATGTTGGGTTTGTGACAGTTGGGAAAATGAGCCCCTAAGTATCGGCTTCCTTTACAGGTAGTCCTGGATGATAAACTTAGGCTACTATGTTTCTGATACTATTTACGAAGTTAGATCAATGTATTCATTCAATGCTGAACCTGAATGATTAATGCAGCATCTATATTGCCTGGTTTATGCTCAAATATCATGTACCACATTCTCCCCTGCAACTTTTCAGTTAAGGAGTTCGTTAAGGTGTTCATTTGTGATGTCAATACTAGCAAATGCCTGAGGAAATTTTTCCAGGTTTCTGAAAGAGTTTTTTTGTCATGGTTAAGGTGTGCTGATGGCATCTTGATGATGCTTCTCCGAATGTACGCCAGTAGCCTAGAGGTGTATATGTCTGATCCAGAACATGTGGATGGATAAAGACTTGATATGCTACAGTTGGGAGTGAAAACAGATTGGACAAAGCCATCTGAATCAGCTTTTGCATCTGAATCTATTGGGTTACTGAAACAATTTTTAGCATCTGACCAATAAACAAGATTTGGATCCCTTTTTCAGCCCTATGTTGTTTCAGGCAACTTTTTTAAACTCCACAATGGAATAAGTGATGGCATCAATGTTTTCTTTTTTTTATCTTTTCAAAAAAAAACTTGGTCGCATTTAAGTTTGTATCGGTCGGTTGCATTCTTGAAATGGATTGGTTGTTTTTTTGTTGTTCTTTCTATAAACTTCCTTAGTTTTTCCTTTTTGCTTGTTTGAGAAATAATAAGATTGTTTACTGGATTGCATACTTCATCGGAGCTTATAAAACATAAAGTGGAATAATAATATCTTGTGCCAAGTTTATATAATTTGTCTGACTCATTGATCCGTAGGATTGAACTATGATCCCAGGAGATTGCGTGGGATTGCCTAATGATTCAAGAACAGCGAAAGAAGATCTAAACAATTTGAAAGATTATAACAAATAAATATACAAGAAAGCTTAAATATAAGTACAGATGTAACTGCCCACCTTTGGGCTTGTGGGCCGGCCCAAATAGGCTAGGCTGAAGACAAATTGTGCCTGTGGCATGATGCAGGGAAGAGACTCTGATTGAGTGGATACGGGGTGCGGATAGGTTCGGAGATGGTCACCTTCTTATTCGTGAGACACGCAGACTGGTGGCGGAGCTGGGCGAGTTTCAGGTTGTACATGCTTTTCGAGAGGCGAATAGGGCTGGCTGGCTGCAGACTGGGTCGCCTCCTATATTGCGAGACATTCCGGGGAGTTCTTGGGGACGCTCACAGTAGAGCTCCCGCCTCCATTGTACTCTTTACTTTCTTTTGATTTGGCAGGATGTACTCGCGTTAGAGCTATGTAAATTACTGTTTTCACCACACAAAAAAAAAGAGAGACTCTGATTGGAGTCTCCTTATCCTCCGGCATTTCTGACTAGGAGTCGGAATCCTAGGGCTACTAGGATCTTAGAACTCCTCTATAAAGGGAGACCTCTCTTCCTCCAAATCTTCCACCTCAAGTGATCTTTCTTCCTTTTTGCTCTTCTTCCTTTTCCCATTGAGCTCGCGGTTGCTCATTACTATGTTCGCTGAAAAATCTGGGCTTTTAGATGTCGCCGGGGTCGAGGTAATGCTCTAGCCTTCTTCTTCTTCCCACGACCTGGAATCATAACCGCCAGCCGAGAAATCAACCAAAAATTGACTGGAAAAATGATCTCCTATTTTGCCTTGTTTCGACGTCTCCTTTCTTTCGGGTTTCACCGCTGCTGGTTGCTGGTTTGGGCTGAACTTCATCACCTTCGGGACATCTGTGGTTGTGTGGCTATCAGTCAGGGAGATCGACCGTGATATAGGCCAAATTCTCCCATAATTTTTTTCCTTTTTTCTTGTGCCGGTCGGCTACTATCTCCAGCGAAGCTGCAGCCAAAGGACCGTCTTGGGCCATCGCCACCGGAGCTGACTGCCTTGGCTGCCACCACCCTGATCTAAAAAGAGAAAAGGGAGAGACGGGCTCTCCTCTCTTCTTGAGAAGAAGAAGAGAGTCTTCTCTATCTTCTTTTCTCTCTCCTCTCTTATTTCTCTCTCTACTTGGATTGTCTCTCTCTAGGATTGTTGGACCTAGTAAGGACGCCTCTCGGTGACTTTTGGTTGGCTCTGGTGAAGAGTCCTGATCCATAGTCGTCGGGCGGCATACCAGCCCCCCACCAAAACGCTTATTAAGTACGTTTGAATTTCATCATCATCGATCTTTATTGAGCCATCTATATTGTATTCTGACTCTTGTACTTGAGTTGACTCGTTAGACTACCCATATCCGATCAATCTGAGCACTCGCATATTACTACTCGGTTGACCCTAGTAGAGGGTCCTGGTTTAGTATTGTTACGACCACCTATCGCGCTAGCCTTACCCTGACCATTGTCAAGCACCGTTGGACTCTATCTTCATAAATTCCTATTGTGTTACTTGTACCATAGTCTGATTCTTATTTTATAAGTTGACTGATTGGATTGGACAGAGCAGGCCGAGCCGGATCTTCGGACGCTGCTATTTAATCAATCATATCCTTCCTGCATCTGACTGTTGTTAGCTACCATTGGTTTTATAATTGATAACCCCTGATTTATTATCTTTTTCTTAATTGGATATATATTTCTTGATCTGATGGATTGAGTCAAGCTGTGTTGACCGATTTGAACAATTGGGTATTGTCATCTAGCTGGCCTCGTATAACTTACTATCAAATCTATTTGCATAGTCAACCCTGGTTTTGTATGGGGTTGCAGTCATCTGAATAGAAAAAAGCCCAACGAGATCTTGTACTCTAGTTCTAAATTGAGGTAAGACCTTGAGCCTTTATCTATATTTAATTTTTAATTAACAGAGAATAGAGAATATGGGTAATTCAAATATTAGAACTCTAAAATTAGGTAATTACTGAATAATTGATTCATTAATATGGCAAGTGATTGATAAGGGACAAGTTGTTGTTATATTGATACTAAATTGAATGGATATGTTAGGTGTGGATTGGTAGCATTATAGCTGCGTTGGATTACGATAGAGGCAAGAATTTTTGTACTGGGTTACCACACATATGTATGTGTGTATTTATTGGTTTATACTGCTGGATTTGCATCGTGAGATTTATAGCGATAAATTTGGTTTGCCATGTGATGATATGTTTCATATGATTTCCAGTACACATGTATTCATATGGTTATTATATGTATCCGATATTAAGAACATGATTATATAAACAAAGATACTTTTAATTTGAAAGATATTCATTGTATATGTGATAATTGATTTGACAAGAGTAACAGGTAAATCAGACGGATAAGATACAATTTGGACTAACCTTGTCATAGCACCTATTGGCTGACACATGGGAAGCCCCCACGAGGTTGTGTGTGGAAAGCACCACTGGCTATAGCATGGGTCGGATAGCCACTACGGGCTATAACATGATACAATATTAGTCTTGGACTGAGTCATGATCTTGGTTAGTCCAAAGTCGGAAGTTAATTAATGAAAAATTTGAAAATCAAGTTAATAGAAAACTGATTAAATGACATAAAAAATTGTTGTTGAACCATTAGTTATATTTGATATATATATATATATATATGTGTGTGTGTGCGCGCGCTTATTATTTACAAGCTTTCCAAGTATTGATACGATATTCATTTATCTGGTATTGTTAATTGATTATTTTCTTATTACTTATGGTGTAGTAGTTTAAAATTCTTACTGGGTTGTAAAGCTCATAACCCCTTTCCCTTTCTCTTTCTTAGAGTTGCAAGTTGTATAGTATATGGCTATGATTGAGATCACAGGTGGAGGAGATGATTAGATAGAGCATCACTCATCATCGGATCGAGGCAAAGTCATCTGACTCTCTGTCTCTCTCTTTATTTTTCTGGTCGCCTAGCCACTTTCACCTTTATCCGAGTTGATGAATTGCCGGGAATCCATCTGAAATAGGGGTGCCCTATGTCAATTATTTTTTCCATGTTCATCGCCGTCAGCTGCCTGGTTTGATCGAGTTTCGCTGCCTTCTAGGACCTTTGAGTTTGTGTGGCAGCTGGTTAGTAGTAGACTGGCCTGAATCTAGATTGAGATTGATGTGGATCATCCTTTGCTCTTTGTGATCTTTCTTCCTCCCTTCTTTCTTATGCCAGCCGGCTACCATTGTCGATGATGCTACAACAGAGGGTTCACCCTTGGCCACCATTACTAGGTGTTGGGCCGCCTTGGTCGCACCACCCTTGATACGAGAAGAAAGGGAGGGATCTGACCCTAGAGGGTGCCCTCTCTTTGTTTTCTCTTCCTCTTTTTCTCTCTCTTTGCATGGATCTATGGACCCTAAAGGAGGGATTTGACCATCTCAATGGGTCTCTAGTTGACCCTTAGGAAAGGGAGTTTTGAACCCCGCTTGTGGCCATATAGCACATCAGCCTTACCTTAACCATTGTCGAGCACCACTAGACTCTATCATCACGAATCCCTATTGTGTTACTTATACCATGGTCTGATTCTTGTTTCAAGAGTTGATTGGTTGGATTGGTCAAGACAGACCAACTTAGATTGTCGGATGCTGCTACCTAGTCGACCATGTCCTTTCTTTACTCCGATTTTTGACGGCTACCATTGAATCCATAATTGATAATCTCTGATCTATTATCTTTTTCTTAGTTGGATATATGTTTCTTGATCAGATAGATTGAGTTATATTGCGATGATTGATTCGAATAATTGGGCGTTGTCATCCAGCCGACCTCAAACTTCTTCCTATTTGAATCTCTTTTCATAGGCGGTCTTGATTTCGTGTGGAGGTATAGTCATTCAGGTAAGAAAAAACCTGTAAGTGAATTTATGCACTAGTCTCTAGATCGAAATAAAATCCTAACCTTTTATCTATTTTAATTTTTAGGTAAGGCAAAGATAAACAAATTATGGATAATTCGAATTTTAGAACTCTGAAATTAGGTAATTAGTGAATAATTGATTCATTAATATTGCGAGTGATCTATAAGGGATGAGTTGGTTTTATATTGATGTTAAATTAATTGGATATATTAGGTGTGGATTGGTAGTGCTATAGCTGAGTTAGTTGCAGTAGAGGTAAGAATTCCTACACCTGATCACCAGTATATACGCATGTTTATTAAATTTATACTACTAGTTTTGCATCATGTGGTTTGTGTCTATGGATTTGGTTCTGCATAAGATAATATGTTTTATATGATTTTCGATTTGAACATACTTGTATAATTATTATATGAGGATATCAATTATTGAAAACATAACTATATGAACAATGATCGTAAATACCTTGAATTTGTGAGAAATACATTGTGTAATTAGAATTTGATTTGATAAGGATAAATTATATGGATAAGAATTAGTTTGGACTAACTTCGTCATGGGATAGCTTCTACGATCTTATGCATGGGACAACCTTCATGAGCTTATGCGTGGAATAGTCTTTATGGTCTTACACATGGAACAACCTCCGCAAGCTTATACGTGAGATAGCTCTACGAGCTTACGGGTGGGATAGCTTCTACGGGCTTATGCATGATATTTTGTTTAGCAGTCTTGGATTAGACTATGATTTTGGTTAGTCCAAAGCCAGAAAATAAATTGTTATCGAATCTAAAATTGAGATAATGGGAAATGGATGATATGACACATAAAACCAATATTGAATAAAAGATTTTACTTATTTGTATGTCGTGATATATCTCTTTTGATAAGCTAGATATTTGATATATATTTATGCGGATATTTGTCAGTTTAATTGAGTTTTACCGGATGTTTAAAAAGCAGTTTCGTAATTTATGTTTTCATTCTAATATCGTTTATTGCTATTTTCAAATTATATTATTATATTAGTATGGATGTGTGGAGATTCTTACTGGGCTATAAAGCTTACATCTTTTTTCCAGAGTTGCAGGTTGCTTAATACTTGGTTATAATTAGGATCATGGGCGAAAGAAAGAATAGATAGACTACCACCGATACCGGTTGGATGATTAAATTTTGTAATTGTATAAATATTGTTATTTGTTGTAAATTGAGATCATTAATTTTCAGTGATATTGAGGTTGTAATAAATTTTTAAGCCTTATATATTTTCTAGGACTTTACTCTAAAGAGCGTACGGCTGTGTCATGTGACTGACCTGGATGGTGAGTTAATCTACACTGTGGTCTAATAGTGTGAGACTTAATCTACACTGTGGTCTAATAGGAGTTTTTTGTGCAAGGCAAGGCTGGTGAAAAGGGATGCAAGTAGAAGCCAGTCTCCTCAAAAAAGGTGGTCAAAGAAAAAGCACCAAATGCATATAAGGAGAGATAAATAAGACCAATATCAGGAGTAATGAAGGTGCATTGCTACATTGCCAGTGGTTTTCGATCATTGGATGGATTTATGTTGCCGTTCATATTAAGGAGCCTGAATTATTAAGGACTCAGTTAGGCTTCTGGTTTAGTTAGCCAGTAGTTTTCGATCTTTGAATTGATTTATGTTGCTGTTCATATTAAGGAGCCCGAATTATTAAGGGCTCAATTAGGTTTTGGGTTTAGTATTGGACTCCCATGGATCTGCTTATTTAACTGGATTTGGTCAAGTTGGATCCCTTGTTTCATTGAGTTTAGGCATTCAGACTGGAATTGTATTGTACTGGCCAAGACCATCAATTTGGATGTTGTTCAGTGATCATTTCCATAGTGGGGGTTCTATGTTCCAGTATTAGGTGGTGCAGTTCAGATCCAACCATGACAGACAGATCCAATATGGTTGGAGACTTTAGGATGAATTCAGAGGACTATGTTCAACTAATAAACTGATTCATATATTAATCCAGTAATTCCACCACCATTCTATTCAGTACTGAGATGTTTTTTTTGCCTGAATATTCTCTGTTCTTGTAGAGATGTCTTGAATATCAAAAATCTAGTTGAGAAAATTTTCTTTTTCTTTCTCTTCTCTGCCTTGAAAATGCCCCAGCAAGTTCACAGGGGGGACAGACTGCATAGGCCAACAAAACAATATTCATGATCTGTTCAACGAACTTTGCCGCAATAGCTAACTTTAAACAGTCAGGAAGACCATTTGTTATTACTATTTGATAGTAACATGGTCGATGACCTCCGACATCGTTGTTCCTCTAATGTTGCGAAAGATTAAATAATAAATCAATGAAGAATTTAGCAGCTTGAACCTTCAACGAGCATGAAGCTGTTACTAAATTCCATTCAGCTGAAAATGTGCTTAACCTCCAAAATGCTGAACTGCCTGTAGATCAAAATCCTGTCTCTTGGTACAAGAAGGCCTATTTCAATCTACCATGCCCAAGAAAAATTCAGTTCTTTTCAGTTAACTTCGAGGGAGACAAGTTTTTTAAGAGAACAGAAAAAATATTAAGGTGGAGTGTTTTTTCGGTCCATAAAAACCCACACTTGGAGCGGACCATAAACTGTTAAAAAAATCAAATAGATACAATCTGCACTTGGTTACAACATGAACTGAGAAGTTCACATAGATAGAATGCTTATACATCAACATGAATGGAAGGAAAATGACATATAGGTTAAGAAGCATTGGGTTAGCCAAAATTAATATTTCATTTTACATGGTCAGCAGCAATCATTTTTGAGGTTGTTGGATTCCAAGGAGTTTCCAGAGTTGTTCCTTTATATACCTGAATTTCCTCACCTTCATGTCTCTCTCATCTGATTGGGGCACCTAGTTTCTATTTCCTTTGGATGATTGGAGCAGAAGGTCTAATTTAGAACTCCTTCGAGAATTCGATATACTTAATGTCGCTTGACCAATTTTTTCATAATTCGATCTCGAACATTCGGAGAAGGCTGCCTTGGGTTTTGGCTGTGCTTTGGCATGTTGCTTTGCTCCACCATTTGTATGGTCCTCTGCCTCTTTGCTGCAATAAATGAAATCATATAGTCCATAATATCTGTAGACTTCTATCAGAATAGGAACCGCAAAAGAGAAAACCAACAAACCATTTTCTGCTTGCTGGTATCCTCCCTGAAGCTTCCTCTTCGCAGTCTCTAGCTTCTGTGCCAGGAACCAGTCATCATACTGCTGAGGTGCCTAGATAGATATAACAAGAGATCACATTGCAAATATTTTAAACTATACTAATGCTCAGATGCTGCATCACTTGCTGTACTTGCTGCTTCATTTGCTAGACTTACTGCTTGCACGACGGAGGGAGGCGTTTTTGGAAGCTGTGAATGGCCTTGGTTGTGCTGAAATTTTGTTTCAGCACCAGCTTTGTGCTCAAAAGCTGTCCTTGGAGGTCTCCCAGGAACAGCTGATGGTTCAGAGTCATCTTCAATATGCTTGTGGTTGTTTCCCTGCAGGTCATGAAGCTTTGGAAGCCTAATGTGAGCTTCCAGAGATCTTTGCTGTGCAGGGCTGGAATCTTGCATTCTTCTTTTCCCCTCGGCATAAGGCTTTGGAGGCCTAGGAGCATCCAAAGGTTGAATTTGCCTCGAGGTCTCGCTCCTTCTCTTCTCTCCATAATAATGAGGCTCCGGAAGCCTATTGCAAGCTTCCAAAGGCCTCATTTGTATGGAGGAGGCCTCGCGCTTCCTAAATTCTCCTTCACCTTTGGGGGGCCGCCCTCTGCCGTTCTCCTGAGATCGTCCACAATTTTCAATATCTGTAAGAGAATCCAACAGAGATTACATCAACAAATGACAGTGTGATAAGCAATAAAGCAAGAGATCTACTAATGATTAGAATAAAGATACCAAGAATCACACTCACTTCCATTGTCGTCAATCCCATCGAAGATCCTTGTGAGTTCCATCGAGGTAGTTTGTGTTGCTAGGAGGGCTGCTTCATCCCATGGAGGAAAAGCAAGACCTCCCTCCTCTACATTAGCTGGCTTGGATGCAGAATCTGGAGCTGGATCTGTGAAGACTAATCCATGAATATGATACCATGGCAATTCCTTGCCCCAGTTTAAGCAAACAAAAAGTAAGAGGAAAAGATAGTAACCTCCATCAACATTAGAAAATAACGTTCACCTTCGCTATTGATCCCTTCATTGGCCCATTCCTTCACAACATTCCTCCAACCACTACAATCCAACAAGCAAATCATTCATGAAAAAAGAAAGTCAGCACCTCAAATAGTTGAAACATATTTGCCAACAATTTTAACAAGGAACAAAAGAAGAAACACAAACATGTCTATATTTCTACAGCAGCAAGGGCTAGGCCAACAGAATAAAGGTAACTGCATGTTGCTCAAGAGAAACTGAAGCAAAGTTTAATGTATTTAAACCTACTACAGCTTAGCAAGCAGCTAATTAACCATGCTCTAGCTTTCAATCCCCTGTAGGAGCCAGCACACTTATTTCGACTATTTTAAGCGTTACAAAGAAACTCACTCAATGAGAGCCTGTGCAAGGAGCTGGATCTCCTCTGATTCATGTCTCATCAGATGCTTTACAGTCCTTCCTATCTTGGTCTCCTGAGATCCCAGAGACAAAATTCTGATGTCATATCAACATCTCCAGGTATATCGAAACAGTGGAAAATAATACCTTGAGGATTTGTATGGAAATCTCCATTGACTGCAGCCTCTGCAGTGATTCAAGGAGAACACTTTCAGACTGCAAAACAACAGCATTTTAGGAAGTTTCTCAGCCTAGAACTTCTCTAAACATCAAACACTCATGCAAATGAAAGCATTCCAAAAACAATAAAATGCTGTCAGATGCACCACAAGGCAATATAGGAATCACAATCTAATTACAGAGATGATACAAATTAACCTCTTCGCGCCAATTCTTCAACACGTTCTTGATTCTTGTTATCTCGCTGACCACTCTGCTCGCCTCCTCGACTTCATTCGAAGGCGCCTCACCATTCCTGAGCTCATTGCCCACCTTATGCTCTCTTCTCTCTTCCTCTCTCTCCTTTTCATCATTTTCCTCCCCACCTGATGGCAACCAAGAGCGGTAGTCTAGCCGGCATGTGAAGATTCTCTCCACCAGCTCATCCCTACGATGAGCAAATTCGGTCGGGTAATCGGTGGCGGCGATGAGGACCGCATTCTCGACCACTTCGAAGATGTTGGTGTTGGTGCTGCGGAAGAGCTTCCTCCAGTAATCAAGGGAATAAGAGTTGCTGGCCATTTCAGAGATTGGTGCTTGGGTGATAAGGATGAGGCGAAAAGAAGGGTGGACGAGGCTAAAATCAACGTCAAAGTGCTAATTTTCGATCAGAAAACAACCCAGGATCAAATTTTTTATCAGAATTTCCAATGCCAAGATCAGTTATCGAAATAAAGATTAGGATATTTGCTATCAGAAATCAGCAGCCAGCAAGAAATGAATGTGAAAGAATGAGTTTTTTTTTTTTCAAATACACTTGGTTTCAATTAGGCAAGTGTTTTTTTTTTCTTCCACAAAATTCACACTATCTTACTAATGGAAAAGAATGCAAAAATTCAATAAAACAGTGAAGACGATTCAAATGCTGTTTGAATCTTTGGGATTTGAATAAATTTGTTCCTCTTTTTGCACACTAAAAACTCAAATCCAAAGAAAGGAGGAGGAGAACTAGAAAAAAAAAGGGAAGCCAACACCAGCGACAGACAACTGTGAGTTCCCTGCCAGATAGAGAGAATCCAACACCTGATACACCAATTCCAAGATTAAACCACACAATATAACACAGAAAAAGAAAAAAGAGGAAAAGCTAATCAATCACAAACATTAAAAAAACTAGAACAAGATTAGAGATCAAAAAAAAGAAAAAGAAGGGTGGTTGAGAGGAAAGACAAGACCACAGTATAGCGAAGAGAAGAAGACAAACACTGTTGTTGGCTCGAAGCAAGACCAGCTCCAAGGATTAATGTTGGAGGTAAGCCAGCAAACTCGCATGGCTTAACCCCGGACAGTGACATATTTTGAGCTGCCTTCTCCAAGAGTTGCTTCAAAGCTCATTATTTCACTCCATGCATGGCATTTAAAGTTCCATGTCTGGCCCACATGATGAACGGTCCTGATCTGTTTCATATCTGGATCATATCTGAGCGGACATTGGGGGTTTTAACATACCCGTTTGTGCTCTTTCTCATCAGATCGCAGCAGGATCGTGTTGATTTAGTTGCCTAGTTTGCATGATGGTACACTGGACAAGCTAAATGTGCATCAAGGTTTTCCAAATCGGACGGTCGTTAGAGATGGTTGCACCGTATGATCCGCAGTGTATCTTTTATGCTTTGATTAGTTTCCCTTCGTTGGATGTTAACTTATTATTACTCGGCTCTCACGCCTCTACGGACACGGCGCGAGTAATTTGGCGCGCCGGCGCTTGCATCCGGCGCTTCGCTGGCGGCGGCCGAGATTGCATCAAAATCGTGCGATGCGGTTCTTAAATCCTGGCCTTAGATTTTCAATCTAACTACGGGGATGCCATGGCGGATGTGTGCGAGCATGGTCAGGGTGGTCCCGTCTACTTCGGCTTTATCACTCGGAATATGCTTCTTTTATTCTCACAATTTACCTCGTGTCGAGAGATAGCATCACATCTTTCATCGGACCGCCGCATGGATAAATTGGAAACCATCCGTTTTTTCGTTCCAATTTAATTCATTTGACGTCAGTGTACAACTCTATTCGAAGGTTTGTACCAAGCACTGACAATATAAGTGCATAAACGAGCCATGTCCTAACACAAAGATAGGCGGGATTTCTTTTTGTCATGCGGCCAAAAACACGTTGGGTTGGTAGAAAGCAGAGGGGAAAAAAAAGGTGTGTCAATAGCAAAATAAAAACGTACCCTGCTCTAAATCGGCTACAGCTCAACTAGAAGGTCCATTCAATTAAAATACGCCACAATTCAACATATGGTAGATTGGAAGCATGGCCATAGGGCGGGACCAGCGCCATATCGTCGAGCTTGCATATTAGAAGATCTCTACAGTTGGCCACATTCTAACCAGAGATCCAGTGATCATCAAGATCCTACCGATATTACAGGCAGGACGTCTTTCTTGTGTGAAGCATTCACGCTCAATGTTTAGACCATGCTCAAGTCAATCATTTCTAGTTGACCCACATATGTCCTAATTCTGTAGTGGTAGGTAGTCTCCTCCATCGAACATATACAAAAGGAGGGCAGAGAAGATAAGAAAGAAGAACGCTTTTAACAGACTGAAAGACGACTTCTTCCTATTTTCTGATTACCACACTGACTTAGACACCGAAAGATCCCCCGCCATATATGTTCCATCCAGAGAATTTCTTTGCTCTGTGTTGTTTCGGGTCAGAGTGCTGCCATCCGACAAGATTGCGGTTGCAGTGATCAAGTGCCGCTCGCCTTCTTCAATTTTGACTGGAGCAACCGACCATCGAGCTCTCTAGCATCATCGCGCTTCTTGCCGCGGTGACTAGGGCTAGTCGGTTCTTAGTGGCAACACCTTCTATTTGCTTGGAGTTTTCAAAGAATTAAGATGAGAAAGTAGCTTCTCTTAGGATTAAAATTTTTATATTTTATGGAAGAGAAAAATCTCTATGGGATATGAGAAAGTTTAATTCCTATTTGCTAGAAATTGGAGTATTTTTTTCTAAAAGTATTTTTCTCATACCCTTCCCATCCGTGGTCCGGCTCGATTATTCCTCTTGGCTTCGTTGCGAACTCCGGTTTTGCTCAAGTATTCTTAAGCTTTTAGATAGGATAGATTTTTTTAATTAATAGCATAATAAGTATTTTATATTTTTTTTAAAAAAATAGATGCAGCAATTATTTTTGATCAACTAAATATATAAAAATTATTATTTTTAGACATTATGTGTGATAAATGCTTCCCCGAAACAAACAAGTCTCAGATATCCATGTACCATACAATAAGGGCATTTTAGTTATTTAACTAAAAGAGGCGCTTAAAACGTAATACCCGTTTGCCACCCCAGATCCATCTTTTCAAAAGTGAAAAGATCGCCGATTAGTCGCCGCGCTAATGTTCCATTCCACGTGGCACCCGACAGTCTACAGTTTCGAGATACTGCGTCTGCTGGATCTGCTCTCACCGGTCTCTTTTTCTTTCTTCAACAGATCATCTTAAAAGATACTCGGGGACCGTAGGATCAAGATTTGACGGACAGATGCCATGTAGAGAAGCACAGGTTCCATGCGGTTGATGGCCCTAACCACAGGGGAAGGATCTAATCACCAGCAATGTAGTCGGTTAAGTTTTAGCTTGCTTTGGCACGAATCTGACGCGTTTGGGTCCCCGGCTCAGCAATTACACGTGTGCAGGAGCCTCGTTTGTTATGGCGTGACCATTAGGCACGTGTACAAGCGGTGAGGACCATTGTAAGCAGCTCGTTTGTAAGCTCTCGGTTATCTCGTTTCATTTGAGCCTTTGAGGCGGTCCTGCAAGAAATGCAAAAAGGACCTCGCCAGAGCCCAGAATGTCAGTGAAATGACAGCCTTTCACTGACATTCTAGTAAATAAAATTTGACTGTTCTAGTAAATTTAATTTGATTTATAGCAGTAAGAGTTGCTTTCCTAATTATAATAGTGGTCGACTTGATATTAGCCAAACCTCATTGTTGATTTAATGTTGGCTTTTAACTATTAAGGGTGTCATAAGGATGACATATATTGCATATATTAATCGTAAGGATTTTTGATTGTGGTTTTAGTATTCTTGATCGATGCTATGCAAGTAAATGACAATCTTTCAATTTCCAAAAATTATATGAGGTATTTACAATTTGTTTTTCGAACAGTTCTACTATACTTACAGGTGACAACTTTTGTTTGAAATAGCTGCAAAGTATAAATTAGCATCCGCGCCGTAGGAAAAGAGAAGTAGAACTACTCCCACCAAATCGATGACCCAACGGGCTCCATAAAGGTGTCTCTATGTGCAATGATTAATCATAAATGTGCAAGTTAATGCATCTTTATAGTTCTATAAAAAAAGTGTGGGTTATTTGAACCATTCTTAGAAGAAATAATTTTTTCTTTGAAATAGCTGCAAAGTATAAATCAGCAAATGATAAAAGAAAAATAGATAGCAAACTAATGCTGCCTGTATGCTAGCATTTTGGTATGGATATTGTTACCAGTGGTTAATTAGGCAGATTGCTAAACGTAGCTCATCATATTCATGTCAGACTGCAACAGGACCCCATGCTGGATTTAATATTGGTTTTTAACTATTGGAGGTATGATAGGGGGATTTCATTTATTTTAGCTTCCGATCGAATTCATTGTAATTTGATCCGCTAATTCTAAATGGCTCATTTGATTTTGTTTGAAGATTATTTTAAGACAATTTCTATTTTATGTTGGTATCGAATGTTGGTAATTGGTGTTTATGTAAAAATTTGATCGATGCTATGCATGTGTGCAGTCTTGTTGGAGTTCACTTGTATATGAATTTTTGCCTTTGTTATAGAAGTTTGACAAGATGGCATGTGAATTTTTAAACATTTGGAAGTTTGGGATGTAGGATGATGACCTTTGAGGATGGGAGAACTTAGATGGATTTCATATTTCATTATCCATACCAGAAAATTAACTGGAGGTAAAATGGATGAAAATGAAGACATCATATGTTCAACTACTTAAATATAAGGTAACTCATATCCGCCCCTCATCTCTGTTGTAAATACGATTAATCTTCAATAAAAGCTGGGTGGCTCCTTTTGCCTCCCTCCCTTTACATCAAAAAAACTACTTAACTATAAGGATTTCTTAATATGTGTGGCCTAGAACCTTTCCCCTACCTGGCTAGTTTGGAGAGAAACTTGGACATGGTGGCTGGAACTTGTTTTCCAAAATGTAAGGTCGAACAGAGCTCCTTCTTTTATGAGAACCATATTGTGTTCAAACCTGCCTCATATTGTTGCAAAAGCATGTGGGATGGGGTTAGGAATCAATTCTTTCATTTGTACCCCATCTCTTGTCATCGATGGTTTTCTTGAGAAGAACTCTTATTGTCAATTGTGGAATTCAATATTTTTTGGACTTCATGCTCTGTAAAATTATAACCTGTTAGCTTTTACGTAAATCTGGATGATTGGTACAATCCAAGTTCCAAGATTTTGTTTTTGCCCTTAGTCATATGCTAACTGTGATTTTATTTTCTTAAGAAAATTGGTTTTATTCCCCTAAAAGATGCATTATTAATTCGAAGAAGAAAGTTTGTGAGATTATGTACATGAAATGTTGTGCAGCTGTCTATTCCAAAAATTGGTTTCTTCTCTATATATTGTAGAAGAACCTTGCATTAGAACAATATTTGATGTGGATGGTGCAACCACACTAAATTTTATGAGGGCTTTTAGTGCTGGACGACACTATGAGCTTTCATGTCAAAAATGCAGACTTTCTTGTCTCAAATCTACTTAAATGTCACGAAGATAGTTTGATCCAATTCCAGCTATCTGATAATGCCTTGTCACTGTGTATTCCTTATAAAAAGAGATATTAAGGTGGAAAATATGTATGCGTATCATGCTAGTAGGTTAAGCTCTAACAAAAATCTCTCTCTGGACTGCTTCTTTATATTTAATGTCTGATCCTGTTTATTTGGCAAAATGGCACTCAGGCATTATTAATTAAGTGGGAGGACTAGTGCTTGATTTGTGATAGACTTTTCTGTGTCTGGCAATTAAGGCTATGCGCATCATAGTTACATGGGAACATATGCAGAAGTACTAAGCTAGTTTCTTGATCTCAGGATGGAATCCAAAGACCTCAATCTGAAAACCAACATCCATCTGCCGCGGTCAATCCAGCAATGACCTCATGCTGAAAGAAGAAATCAGAGGATGCCACCTTTTTGCAAGACCTGAGAGATCATGTTGATGAGTTTATTCATGCTTCCATGGACAAGCACAAGACTTGCTTTAAGAAGACCATTCAAAAGGTAAAGTGGCAGTGAAAACTCATACTTCTACATTGTCATGTCAAGTAGCACTACTTATTTGTTTGCTTATTCTAAGAGAGAGCAAATAGGAATATTATTCGTGCATTTATTCCTCTTTTTTGATGTAGTAGTTCTGCATTTATTCAAAATCCCATTTGGTTCTTTGTTGCAGATGTTTGGAATGTCCAAGGTTGTTGCAGAAAGGACTGCAGAAGCTAAAGAGGTTGAAAGTTCTTTGTCCCTTCAGACAACCGTGTCTTTGTGGGAATCTGAAAGTTGGTTATGTTGGCTGTCTTGTTTCTTTACGTCCAACTTCCAGGGTGATAACGTTCTGTGCGTTTTTAAGCATTAGTACATGCAAGCAACTTGCATTTAAATTTTGTTGAGTATTACCATATGACACTTAATTTTGCTAGTTTCTTTTACTCGGTACTAATTTCCAATTAAGAGCTTGTTTGGATATTCTTATAGAATTGGGCTGACAAAAACAGAGCACAACAAAGCATGACACTTCTTTGCTGCAATTGGAATTTGGAGCAAATTACCTCATCATTCTAGAGTAAACTGCCTCCTTACAACCACCATAAGTTGGATTTTTTTCGAATATAGTCCCCACGCATAGCATTCAAAGACAAATACCTGAAACTGGTTATCAGGCTGGGACTCGATAAAACCTTAAAACCTTGGCAAGTTTAAAGGTTGAGGTTGCTATAGTAGACTAGGTGTTTTGTTCTTCTTCTTCTTTTACCCCCACAAGCAAGCCAAGAGGAAGAGAGCTCGATTACTTGTCTAGAGCAAGAGAGGAAGGGTAGATCTGAGATTGAGACAATCTATGAGAGAGAGGAGGGTGGAAGAGTTGCTGATGTGAGCTGGAACCTCAAAAAAACTCATCTAATTAGTATAAGTTACGGCAAATACTTGAAAATAGAAACCCAAAAGAAAAACACCCTAGAATTATTATTAGATTCCTTATTTAACTTTTTTCTTTTCAAAACATGTAAAGTCAATTTTAAACAATTTTTTTTAAATGCTTGAATTAAACATATAAAATGTAAGCTTCAAAAGTATTAAATATTATAAAATCAACTAGAGAAAGAAGTAAAAATTATACTCCATGCATCATACGGGTTATAAAGCTAGTGTATATATTATTTTTGAGGTTAGAGAGGGCATACTCTCCTTCCACCCCTCTCCCCCCAACAACCACATAGCTTTACCTACGTCTAGAAATACTTTCTAGTTTACTATTTTTTTCGATAGTATTAGGTATTTTTTTATTTTTTTAATACATATTTCCATATTGCAACCATTTTTTTTGATATATATATATATATATATATATATATATATATATAGAGAGAGAGAGAGAGAGAGAGAGAGAGAGAGAGAGAGAGAGAGAGAGTAACAAGGGGAGGACCATCAATGAAGGTTACCATAACCAAACACTTAGGCACGTAACGGAATCTCAACTCACAACCTGCTCCTAGATGGAAGGATTTAATTGTTGGCTGCAAACTTGCAGTCCATTTTAAATCTCAAAAGGCATTGTTGTCACCATTATCCTAATTCATCTAGTGGTATGTTCATCCTTATCTAATTCAGTCAAGCCATCCGCAATACATGAGTAATAGATGATTACGAAGGATCTCAATTTTACCACCAAGGTGGTAGCACGGTTGGAACGAGACTAAGATTCTACTGAAGTGATCCAGGTTCGAAACATACGGGTGTCGATTAAACGTGAGGACCAGATACTCCCTACTTGGTTTATCCGGTGGAGTCGCTATCTGATCCGTCGGTACTGAGGTGGCGCTAGATGTCGTACTCACATGTGGATAATGAACCTAGTGAGGAAAACCCACGGGTCAGAGAAGGTATGCGGAAACTTGTGGCCTGCATCAAACATTTTCTGATGGAGAGGGGTCCAGTAGGGGCTGCTACGCGGGTGAGGTTTCCTCTCCTCCTTCCTATTTTTTCAACCAAAGAAGAAGAAGAAGATCTCAATTTTAAGTTGTGCAATGTATGACACGAAGGATCTCAATTTTAAGTTGTGCGATGTATGACCGGGCCTTAACATTGTATGATATCTATGTGCTGCGTGATTGAACCTTAAATAATATCATACCATGGAATAACCCCTTACCCATCCCCGTCTCCCGCTCGTGCGCCGAGGCTCCCACGTGCAATCCTGGTCCCACCGAGGAGTCGTCCCCAGCCGCTCAGCCAGTCCTTCGTCAATTTTCCCTTCTTGGCACACGAATTTACGGTGTGCCATCGGGCAACCCCATAAATATGCCCGCCGAACGCCCAACTTTCGAGGGCTTCTCATCCAGCGTTCCATCTCGGTCTCTCCCACTATTCTTTTCTTGCAGCGGAAGAAGTGAGAAAGGAGGCGACAGAAATGGCGGAACCTTCTTCCTCCTCTTCGCCCGCGGCCGCGCAATCCGACGCGGAGAGGGAGGAGATGCTCGACCGGATGCTCACCCGCCTCGCCCTCGCCGACGACTCCAAGCTCGAGCCGTTGCTCTCCAAGATCCTCCCTTACTCAATCTCCTCACTCGCCTCTCCCTCCCCTTCCATCCGAAAAATGGTAACCTTCATCTCTTTTTTCGTGCTCTCTTCCCTTTTCTCTGAAATTATATTACTGTTTTTTATTTTATTTTTGTCACTCTTGCAATGTTGGGATGGGCTGTTGTTGAATAATTTCGTTCGATTTGGTCGAAAGTACGTTTTAGGGTTCCAGTTTAGGGAAAGATATTGGTTTCTGTTTTCCGATAGCGGTATGATTCCCATCTGTGCTGCTCTCGTATATCTTTTTAAAAAGTTAGTTCAATTGCTATTAGGTTCAGTTGAGCGCGTCTAGGTATTTGATTTTGAATAATTGGGTGGATTTCTTTATGTATAATTTATTAGAATTTAGGGATTTAAGTTCTTAACTCTCTATGCGTCCAACGCTTTGCTCTGTGCATAGGGCTTCATTGCTTTCTTTACAATCCGTGTCACCTTTGTTGTGTTGGGATTCACCATAGTTCCGTTTCATTTAAATTGTTGGAGGGGTTTGTTTTAGGGTGATGATTCAACAAAATACTGGTTTCTATTTCCTGGTAGCTGGGTAATCGCTAGAGTAATATGAATTGTGTTTATTTGTTTTTTTTTAGGTCACATATTTTTTGGAGATAACCGCTGTTTGGTTTTCTGGAGTATGTCCATGCATTTGATTTTTAATGATTGTTGAAATTCATTCATACTTAATTAATTTAAGGTTTTAAATTCTTAGTTCTCCATCAATTACGGTCTCACTTGTTGTTTATGTTCTCGATATAACTGAGTGCAGTCATGAATTTTCTTTGGTTTCCAATAGGTTTTGGAGATCCTGAGTCATGTCAACAAACGGGTGAAGCACCACCCAGAGATCGGACTGCCTATGTTGGAGTTGTGGAAGATCTATAATGAAGCTGATGCTTCCTCGATGGTTAAAAACTTCTGTATTGTTTATATTGAGATGTCATTTGAGCGTTTGTCTAGTGAGGTCAGTCATTTTCAATTTTATTTTTTTAAAATTATTCTGTGTCTCTATCTCTAATATGAACGTTCCCATTTATGCTTTAAAATGTCCTTCTATTTCAGGAGAAGGCAAATATGGCACCTGATCTTTTAGTTAGTGTTGCAAATCTTCCACTTCAACATCAAGGCATCATCTTGAGGATTGTTTCAAAGGTCAGATTGCAATCCCAATTCCCCCTCCCGTTCTCTTCCTTTTCCTTGATGCAGCAGTGCATTGACTTCACAGCTATTAAACTTCTTTGGTAGAATTGGTGGGCAGAAATCCAGACAAAATGATGGGTTAGATGCTTCCTTGACTAATGTCCAGCATCATCAGAGTAATCCAGCTCGTCACATGGGATTTTTTGGTAGCATCCAAAATTATACATTGTAGACATCCCAGATGTTTCCAGCATCTGCTTCATTGTTGGTCCATGACTTGGAAAATCATGATTTTTAGATTTACCTCTCTCGTATGTAAAAAAGATTTTTTTTTTTTGTGATAAAGCATTAAATGTTAAATATTAAATGTGATAAAGCACTGGTACCTGGGTGAATTGACCTGAGCTATCCCAAATAACCAGGTGCCAAATTGGCATCTCTCTGTATCACACAGTAGTCAGTACCACTGCGTTCTTCGGTTAGATGTTGGAGAACATCCTTTTCTTTTGAATTGGCATGGCATGATACTTGTATCATGCCATATATTGGCTGTCGACCAGCAAGGGTACTTGCACTAGTTTTTGAATCATTGGTTTCAGCAGCATTACTGAGTTTAAATAGGAGGTTTATAACTTTGCTAGTATTGGTCATGGTTTGTAGTGTCAGTGTTACGGTGCTAGATTTCAGATGTAAAAGTAGGCTATGGGTCAGTAAGATTGGGTCTTCAAAAGTGCCTGGTGGATTGGTTTGGGTCTAGTTGTCTCAACCTGATACCAGGTTGTCTTAGGTATGGGTAAAGATTGGAAAAGTTTTTATTCTAAGATGACTTGACCAAATCTGACCATTGCCATCCTTGTCCATCGCATCAGGAATAACAAACATACCAGTACTCCTACGCATCAGTGATTGCGAAATGCCAATTACTCTGCTTCCTGGAATCTTGTAGTGTTGGAACTTCTAATTGTTAAAGATCACCATAAGAGAGCTAGTCAAGTGCTATGGGATCATATGAAAGTGATAAAAGTTGAAACCAAGATTACAATAAAAATTCTTGTGGAAGCGTGTGTTAATTAAGATCTGAAGTGAAAATCTATTGAAAATCATAAGAATGTATTATATTTCTGCAATCCAGTTCCTGACCTTATTTTGTTCAATTTTTGAAATTCTCAGTTTGCATCTTATTATGCTTGATACCTTTTTGGTTGCAGGTGACCGGTGAATGCCATTCAAGTCAGGTTGTTGAAAATATTGGTGCGAAGTATAGAGATATCGGCGGTCGTAAAGATGGACAAGTTTTCATAGAGTTTTGCCTTCACACAATTTTGTATCAGCCACCGCCTCCAGGGTACGGCACTGGCATTACAATCTGTAAATTTTAATATCACATTGGTGCAAATTCTTTCAAATATGAATTCTATGTTCTTTCTAGTGTTGGATGCCCGACAGGTCTTTCAGCTGTTCAATCAGATCGTGTTACTGGGAAACTTCCATTGAAAGGTGACATGCTGATGATGAGAAAAGTAAGGCTTTTTTGTGTTTCTCAATCTTTGTGCTTTCAATAATTTGCAACTATCAAGCATTTCACTTTCTGTGCAAGAAATTTACTCATTGTGCTTACATTATAATCTCTTCTACAGCTTGGAATTTTGAATATCATAGAAGCTATGCAATTGGGTCCCGAGCATGTCTATCCTATTTATTTAGCTGCCTCCTCAGATAGGTACTTATTTCCGCGATAGTTTGATAAAGAAATGCTACATTATTACTCCTAACAGGCATTTTTAATTGCGTTGTGCTATTTGTTTTTTGTTTTGTTCAAGTCAAGAGCCTGTTGTTAAGAGAGGAGAGGAGCTCTTAAAACGTAAGGCTGCAGGTGTCAATTTAGATGATCCCGATCTCATAAAAAGACTATTTATGCTATTTAATGGTATGTGTTCTGTCATTTATTGACTGCTGCAAATTAATCCACAGCATATTTTGTTTATCCTTGACGCATATTCTAGAACTTGGTCTACTAGAAATGAATATACAAATTTATGATACTTGTTTCATTAAGATAATTGAAATTTAGTTATGAGGATACCAGATTTTTTGCATCTCCTTCCACTTGGATGTGTAAATTGAAGCCTTATGGTCAATCCCCCCAAACCCATGCAACTTGATGATTCCACTTATTTACAAAGATAGTTTTTTAAGACCTAATATGACAGCCTTCACACGAGTTTTGTCTGGATCTGCAGTTGTGTTAGGTGATATACTGGCAAGTTTTTGAGGTCAGGATGGGTAATATTCACTAAAATTACCCTTTTTTTTATTTATTCATTTATTGTTATTTGTTCTTCTGAATGAAGTTCACCAGTCATCGGAAAATAAGCAAGTGTTCCATGTGCAAATCTATAATTACAACAATAGCAAATCCTTTCTAATTTTTAAAAATTTCTTTTGTCAATCATATTGAATCCTTTTGCTATTAATTCAGACAAAGTCTTTTTAGATCTCTCCCTTTTCTGTTCAACTAAAAACTCGACATGCAATAGATTTCACAGGTGGTATATCTTGAGACTAGGTCCTTTGTTCACCAGTTCTCAAGAGACAGTTCTGAGACTGGATAAATATACAGAATTGGTATTTGATTCTGGGGTTTGGAAAGATCAGGATTATTCTCCTTTTTTGTTTTTTTAATCCTTATGTCACTTAAAAATACGAGGTAATTGAACTTTCAAGTGGCAATTCAAGGTTTTAAGTTTGGCTAACACCATCCAATTTTGGCTGAAATGGGTCAGTTTCATCTGAGATTGAATTGAAACTGACCCCCAGTATAAGCTTTTGGAAATTGACCAGGTTTTGGTTGTCTCGGCTCGTTTCAGCCAAAAAACATTTTAAAACTAACCATATATGCTTTTTATAAGCTCTATTTTGGTGTTTACTGTCATATCATTTCTGATAATTCTTTAAATATATAAGCTGCAGTGTTCCTTCTTTCTTGAGTTAAAGAAGGGGATAGATGATAAACATAACTTTTGATCAGCTAAGGACCTTGAAAGGACCCTTATTTATATATATATACTGGAGAAAGGAAAAGACCGTTATTATAGTACTTTAAAGATGAATGCAAACAACTAGATAGAAGATAGTACATGTATAGTAATAACATCTTTTTATATAAAATAAATATGACATTCTATAACTGCATGTAATTATCTGAATTGTTACTTACATTAGCAGAAAGAAATGTCCAAATTCATGTATTTGCAAATGCTACTAATAAAAATGATGAAAAAGCTCGAAATGCACGCAGCACAGGAAAGCTCTTAATTACTACGTACAACAAAATTTCAAACAATTAAAGTTCAAGAAGTAGATGATATATTCTCAGGTACAGAATACTAGTACATTTTTTGAATTTGCCTTATGATGCAATATTAACTTCGACATAAAACATAAAACTATTGTTCAAAACTGCATGAATAAAGATATGGGCACTCTAAATATGATGTTGTAACTTTTCTTGGTTTCTTTTATTTTCCTTAATTTGTTTTTGGACTTTTTTTAAAAGTTATTCCCTTTTTATGACCAAAAGTCTGGAAGTCACAGCAAAACTGTTGAGACTGCTGAAATTACTGACACCAAAACTCCAGAAGCTTGCCAGAGTTGCAACTGATTTCAAACCTTGTGGTGGAATTCTAGAAGATAACAAGGGAAGTAAATAAATTACTAAAAAGTGGGCAAAAGAATAATATATTAGGACGCTGCTAAACCGAGGTGTCATTCATTGGAATTATGTGAATCGTATACCGTGATTTGTGGTTGGATTGTGAACCTGTGGTTTGAGTTGAAATGCATTGCTTTGATATTCAGTCATGAAGCCAAGGTAGCACCTTTCTTTCTCTGACTAGACTGACAGGCATATGAAGGTGAGGCGAACATCTACAAAGTCAGGATGTTTATTTTTGGTTTGGCATATCAATATTTATATAGGTTCACACTTTGTCCACATGTAATCATGTACATTTCTCAGAGAGAATTGAACTGTTGTTTGGATACAGACATAAACATATTTCTTGTGGGTTTCATATTCTTGCTATTTTGCTTTTCACTTGTCTGGATTGAATATTTTGCCTACAAAGTACACCTTAATGTTTCTTTCCTTCAGTTTGGTATCACTTTTACTGTTAAGATGCTTCATGTAGCTGATCTTTGATTATTGTTTGTTTGTTGAGTTTTTATATTATAAATATTTGAATTTATTTCACTACTGGTAGGTACTGTTGGGGTTGAAAATATAGCAGTAGATTCCAGGGTTTCTCCAGCAAATTCTGCATTGCGAGTGCGACTAATGTCTGTTTTCTGCCGATCAATAACTGCAGCTAATGCTTTTCCTTCAACACTTCAATGCATCTTTTCCTGCATCTATGGTAAGCTTTTTCTTTTCTTTTCTTCCTTTTTTGTACCATGGATCTGCTTTTAGTTTTGCATATTATTCATTGAATCATTCTCATTAATGCAAGCTATTGATTTTTGTTCTGTGTTTCATCTAAGTAGCTGCATGGGAATCAATCAGTAGAGCTGGATATTATTTTGCTTTTCATTTATTAATTCTTCAGAAGTGGAAATGCTTCTTCACTCCACTCTTTTTACTGAGTCTTAACCCCTGATTTCTGTACAGTTCTAGTTTTTCTTCATTTTGAGAATGTCCTTAATGGGTTTCATGGAGGTCACAAGCAGTTGGACTCTGTTATGTGAGTGAGCCTCTTATGATCGAATACATCACATGCCCTTACTTGATTGAAAGCTATAAAATCTTTTAGAAGCAACATATCAAGAAACATAAAAAAAGAAAAAGATGAATTGAAACTAAGAACTCATTGCTATAATGATCTATGTTTATTCATATAGCAGTAAAACACCATTAATGAAGTTTTTGGGTTCTTCTAACATTTGAAATCAAATTGCCTATAACAAAATTTGGATGTTATGATAAAATTTGAAAACTGATGTTGCTTGGCACATGTCAGGATGCTTTAGACCAATGCTTCAAGTCTTGGTACTATGCCCTATACGGGTACCTTTTCAGTATGGCTTGGTATGGTATGGCAGCTTCTTGTATGGCCACATGGTACACTGTTGCGGCTGGCAGAACACCTTTACTGTGTATCATTATGTAGCATCTGGAGCCGATGTTGGGTTTGTATAGTATGTCCTGATTTTGCTTTAGACGGAATAATGGCAAGATTTGAGAAGCAATTTGCTTTTCTTGTTGTAAGCTCTTTAGGTGCTGACTGGTACTGTTCTTTTCTTTTTCCCCACTTGGAGATACCCTCACTAGCAATGTAATGTTGTATTATGCTTTTTTTCATTCTCTTTATTTTTGCTGTTCTCATGTTTCTTTTTTGCCTTACCATTCACCTGGATGAATGGAGAAACTTTACAGGAAAAATCTGCTTTAAATTTTAAAATGGGATTGGAATGTGAGAAAGGACTGTTAAATATAGAAAATGAAATTGAAGAAATGAAGAATTATTGTTGACAACTTTCTGAGCGCGGACAGATCATTATGTTTGAGAATTGACTTCTCAATTCTCACATTCGACAACGATAAATGTATCATGTACCTTGGCTTGAACATGATTCTCGCATTGCTATATTTTCGATATCATAGTCTTTGATTTTTTTTTTTTGGTTATAACTTGATTTTATCATAACAGTTGTCTTTTCATTGCTGATTATTTTTGAGGTTAATTTCCTAAGTTCTATTTGGTTCCTTTGAACTTCTTAATATGATAGGAAGTGGGACCACTTCAAGATTAAAGCAGTTGGGGATGGAATTCACTGTTTGGGTGTTTAAACATGTAAGGATTTGGTTTCCATGTATATATTTATTTTTATTTTATCTTTCTTTGCCTGTCAGTTTATTGTTTTTTGCTCTTTATTGGAGAGCATGTATTGATGCCTTATCGAAGGCAGCAGATGTGGTTATTAGCTACGAGTTAACAACATGTGGCAACTCTCTTTCTCTCTCTTCATCTATCTATCCATCTGTCATAAGTGTATGTGTTTTTATCTGAATAATGAATGCAGATCTGTGGTCAATACTGCAATTGCATGGTTAATTGGCTTGATAGTGGTATGTTAATCATGCCATTGGAAATGTAGAAGACTGCTTTAGGTATTACTATTTTCTTGTTGCATTCATAATTTAACTTTTCTGGACTTGTGAAGTGGCAACTTGCTAAACAGAAATTTAATTTTCGTGTCCTCGTATTTTACCTATTCAATTCAAGGTAGCCAAGGATTATAGTGCGTATATTTATTGTGCAATATCTATGGCAATACCATGCTGGTATCCTATATGGAAAAGTAGGAGTTTGTATTCTTTACCATTAGTGTCAACCTATATTGCTACATTTTAATCTGTGCTACTGCATCTCTGTTTAGTATATGTCCATACATACTGATTAGTAACAATATGTACTCGCACCCTACTTGTTTTACACCATGCCCAACCATCTAGAATTCTTACGCTCTTTTTCTTTTTTCTTGGATAGGAATTCTGGGTCGATCTATAAGTTAATGGCCCATTTCTTGAGCTGCAAGTTGACATATTTAGTTAAGATTTAGATCTCCTATGGGATCTGCAATGCAGTCAAAGATGGATTTTATCGATCTGCTGGTTGAGCTGCAAGTTAACTTATTTAGTAATATTTATATCTTTATGGGCTCTGTCGAATGGCAGTCTGTTTAGGATATTTTATGAGTCCAATTTGAGGGGACTCTGGACTGCTTTTGGACTCTGGACTGATTTTAGAGTTTCAAATGGACTCAATAAGGAAATTTTGCAGGGTCCACATGGCACAGAGGGACTGGTGTCATAGGTGGGAGGGAGGTGGTTGTTGAGTTGCTAGCCTAGCATTTTTTGGCCCAGCCAACTTTTCATGTGCACATAACTGGCACCCCAATGCATTTTCCTATAATTAGGAGAGCAAGTTGACAGGTCCAGTCTTTTATTAGTTCCTTCTGAAGTGTTCTAGTATATGCATAACTTGTGAGAGATCAATCCTCTTAAAAGGGGGAATAGGCAAGCTGTTTTCGGTAATGCGATGAGATATTATATAAGAAAGTTTAAGGGCTGCAGGTCTCTCTTTTCCCTTGTCTATGTATTTTCTTGTGGTATTCCTCTGTTCTTCTCTAAACTTTCTGAAAGTTTGTTCTTCATCTTCTTTCTACCTTCCCTTCTATCTATATTTATTTCCACCTTCTGCTGTGACAGGATTCTGCAGTATCAAGCAGAGTATTTGTGTTTTAGCATTTCTGAAACTAGATGAACAAAGCTGCTGCAACTTTCTTTACTCCAACAGTTCAGCAATCAAAATGGCAGCTATTTAAGATTTTAGTTGGGAAAGGATCGTAAATTTGTCAAAAAAATAAAGAAATCAACCTTTCATCAATGCTTGTAGCCACCTCCAATCTTTGGCTACATCATGACCCCAAGTGTCTTGGTGCTACAGTCTCCTGGAGTTTAAGATCCTTACTGATTCATTAACTTTATTAATATGACAACCCATATTTACATAAAAATATAATTTAATTGAACTTGAGGAGGAAAATTTCAAAGGTCAAGGATTTAAAACTCGATAGCAGTTAAAATATATGAAATCCAAACTAGTGGAAACAGAAATGCTTATGATGTTCAAATCAAAGTTGATGTTTAGTAGACAGCATGATAGTGGTTTAATCATTGTTGTTTTTCTGGGTCCATATTTTAGTCCAAAGAGATAGAGGAGGGCTTATCTTTCAGAATCAGAGCATAATGGATTAAGTGAAAGTATTTTTAATGGAATTGTGCAGTTTATGCGTGCCATCAAGATGCAATGTAAGATGTCAATAGGCGCATAGCGTAGGGTTTAGAATGTTGAGCAATAAAAATGGTCTAAACATAATACGAACATGGAGAGTATAATTATTTTGAGGTGGAGCAGTAAATCTAGGAAATGTAAAGAGAAATGAGTTAAGTTGTCTGCATCCCATCGAGGACCAAGTGGAGGTGAATCGGCTAAATGGTATCTTCGCATGCATGACAATAAGATGGAAAGTCCAACTCCCAACAGTCTATGGGATCTGCCTAGATTATCTATATGGCTCAAGCCAACGTACAGGCCATTGCTTTAACCAAACTCGTTCTGTTTGAACCTGAGTACTACTTGATGATACATATTGATTTTAGAGATATGGCTGATTGTCGGCAGACAAGTTGTCCAATTTGGTGTTTGATGGCAATCAACATACCAATGCACTGCCAATCAAATAGAAACATTCCAATAAGTTTGAATTGTTTGCTTGTACATTTGCAAACAATTTCTGTCAAACTAATCTTACATTCAGTATCTGCATAATGTACAAAAAGTGCAGCACACTTATGATTTTAAAACTGAGCTGCTTTACATCATATAACAAAGTTTTCCTTTTTTTAATAAAGTTGCCTTATAGCATTGGAGCCTTTAGGGCTTTTATTTTTTCTTCTACCAATTTACCCTGTTCAAGGTCTATTTGACCACATCCATCAATTTCATGGGAGCATTTTGTCTCCATCAACAGCTGCAAGCTTTGGTTCTCTTGTCTGGTTTCTTGTCACGTAAGCTAGGTCCCTGCCGTATCATGACCAGTTCAGACTGTAGTAATTGATGAGCAGTGTAGCTGAACATAGTCATTTGGACCTTACCTGCTTGAATTCCTTTATTAACCAAGAGCTTATAAGGAATACTACATGGTATTTTTTTTGTTGTCGTTATGCTGAATTGACTGACAATTTTCTACCATGCAATATCCCTTTAATTTTTTGCTATAGTGATTATTAGATCAATCTCCTTTGCAAGAAAAAGTTTTGGAACTGGAGAGATTTTCTTGTAATTCTTCATGCAGGCAGTTATGGATCAGTTGAAGCTTATGGGTCCTGTCATCTTGAGTGGGATTTTACGATCACTTGATGGTTCCTCAATCACGGAATCAGGTCAAGAATTTTTTATTTACTCTTATTTTTGCTTCTTGTCCCTGACACTTTTGTTGAAAGTCAGCTGCATGTCCGCTATATTATCTGCAAAAGACTCTAGGAAGTATTGTTCTTAATGCTTTTTTTTTTAAACTAATTTTAGAGGCTGCTGCTAGAGATGTCAAAATATTTGCTTATCAAGCAATTGGCTTGCTTGCATCTCGCATGCCTCATCTTTTCAGGCAAGTTTGCCTTTTAATTGTACTTTTATGCTTAGGTTACATAAGTTGCTACTGCAACCCAAAAATGATCTTACATCTTATCATTGTCCCTTTTTACCAGAGACAAAATTGACATGGCTGTTCGACTTTTCACTGCTTTGAAATTGGAGGATCAGTCGCTTCGTCTTACTATTCAAGAAGCAGTTACTTCCCTTGCAGTAGCCTACAAGGTACTTTAGTACTTCTTTAAGAGTTTGTCTTGTTTCATTCTTGTGGGTTCTGTTGCTGATATCATGCAATATAACTGTAGTTTTGTTACTTGTATTTTTTGTATTACTTGAAGTCTATGTTCTATGGGGGTTGTCTTTTCTTTTCTTTTTTTGTTTATGAAAGATGGAACCATACTTGTGATTGTTATTTTATATTGTCTTTGGCTTTGTGGTAGCTAACAAGTATAAAAGAAAGGTTCACATGTTAAATATGGTCATTCAAAGATTGTTACTTTGCCATTTGGGATCATAATGCCACCCACGAGTTGTAGTCTAGAGACTTTCATTGATAGCCAAATATAGTGCTAACAAATATTTGCTAATTACCATACAATCACTTATTTACAAACCTTTTGTGGGCCTCATAGTTTTCATTTTCCATGTCACGGATAACCCTTTTCGGTTATAGGGTCACCTTGTATTCTTGAACTGATAACCATTTTTCGTCTAACCTAGCCTCCTCTATCCCTTGGGACCAAGGGGTAGTACAGGAAGCCGAACTCCCCCTTCGCAACACCTACTTTTTTTCCTTCTTGAGAAGGGTGTCCTTGAAGCAAGAGGATTAAACATCTTATTCCTTGAGTTGACAAGATCAAAGTATTAGGTTTCCAGCCTAGCAGTTTATGGATAAGAGACGAGATTTGTCCATCCCCATGTATCTGATTCCTTCACCTATTAGGAAACCTGTAAGGCCAACTCCATTTTTAATTCCATTAATTACATGTCTATCAAAAAATTGGTTATGGTTTCAATAAAGATTTTTTTTTTCTGGAGTACCAAAAGCGAGCATGACGTTGTTATGAACATAAAGGCCCAATGTATGGAACTCGAGAAACAGGCTGGCCCAACTTAGATGAGATTTGATAGCTTCTTTATGGTCTAACGACGAATGATGAGAATCGATCCTGCGGATCGTAGATTCACAATCCATTGCCTTGATGCACTTCGTTACATCTGCCCTACTTTTTTTCCATTCATTATTGTATTTATTCTGACCTCCATAATTCGAAATAAAACTTCCTTTCAGCTCAGAATCAAAACATTCTATCCAGGGCAATCTTTCATTCAAAAAACACATTCCTTTCTTTTTTTTTTGATTCCAAGAAAAAAGAAACATGCCAAAAGAACTCGGCCTCCTCTATCCTCAACTTCTTCGAGAGCTTCTTGCAAGTCGGGCATATCAGCTGGAAGGACCACAACCTCCATTTTGTTTTCATTGACTTGTGTCTCTTGGGCCTCTCCAAATGGCCATTGAAGCTTCTAAGGTGTATGTGGGAATGTGGAGGGATTTCTTCAGACTCATTGGAGAAGTCTCCCAATGCGATCATCCTGAGGCTAGGCTAGATAGGCAATTCCATCTCTTCTGCTTCTGGAGTATCCTACTTTTATGTGATTTGTAGGGTTCAACAAGCAATTGAGTTTTCATGATCAAGGGTGTAGTACTGCTTATACTAGTGGTCCTTACATCTTCTATGTATTTCAACATTGATAGACTTATCTAAATGAATAGTTTGCTACTCCATATGACTAATTTTGCGATCTATGTGGGTACATTAATGACAGCATAATGTGTTAAATATACAGGTTTGTTATAAGGTGATATTGAATATAAAACCAGTTAATAATAGTAATACAAATAACCACCTCAATCGGCTGAAGGAGTCATTTCTCTCATATAATAGAATCCAGTTGCTTTAGTAAGGTCTGGACCAAGGTCCGCCGTAGCGGCACCGGTTGGCGTACCAGTACGGCAGTCGTATCGGCCGGTTTTCCAATGAAAAGCTTCCGGTACTGGATCCCATGCTGATCCGGTACCGGTCCGTACCAGCCGGTATGGGCCGGTACGACATACCTTGGTCTGGACAAAGTAAAAAAGAATTTCATCAAAATTGTTCACTCCTAGAAATTATACTATGCTCATAAAGTGCTTATCTATGTTCTATGTTTGCTTGGCTTTTCTTTGGTGCCTTGTTCTATATAGGATACGGCATTGTCACAATTATTAAGGACAAATTGAGAGAAGCATGGCTTAGATGGTTCGGACATGTACAACATACGTTGAGGGATGCACGTAAGAATGAATGATTTGATACATGTAAAAGAAAGGGGTGTAGAGGTAACCTAAAATCACATGCGAGAAAGTAGAAAGGAAGGACTTGATATCTCAACATCTTACAAATTGTATGGTCCTAAATTGAGTAGAATGGAGACATAGGATTCATGTGATGGACTCCAACTAGTTTGGGACAAAGGCTTAGTTAAGTAGTAGTTGTTCTTATGCCAGCCATGGGCCAACATAATTAACATACAGCATCTTGCACTGTTATTCTTTTACTTCCAACTACTTACATGGAAGTGCATAACGTTGCTCATAGCTATGTCATTAAATTTCTCTTCTTCTTCTTCTTCTTAGTGAGTTACATTGTTCTCTAGGGATATAAGGGGCTGTTTGGTTGCTTGCAATTCAATTACAGGTTGCAATTCAAAATGCCTGCAATTGGAATTGCAGTTGTAGAAAGGGTCCTTGTTTAGTTGTCTGTGAGTGAAATTGCAAATGCAATTGCAGTTATTTGGTTGGATGTTTGATATGAATAGAGATATGGTTACCCTATAATTGAGCTGGTAAGGTTACCCCCCTGAATCAGTGAACTTTTCACCTTTTTATTATATATTATGTATATTATATTATTTAAATTATAATAGAAAAATAATAATACTATTAAATTATCATTGCATTAGTATAAGAATATCTACTAAAATAATTGTGAATATAAAATATTTAATATTATAATAACTAGACATGTTATTTGTCATAATCATTAAAATAACTACTAGTTATTATATGTTATTTGTTATATGCAGTTATGATTATTATTATAATGTGAGATATAAGTTATAATATTATAATTATAGTATAATACTATAGTATTAATATTATAATAGTCTTATAATAATTTTATGTTGATAATATTATAATATTCCAGTAATTATAGTGATATCATAATATTATTGTAATATCCTAATAATATTTAGTATAATATATTTCACTACTATTATAAAATATAAATTATTATAAGAATATTATGTTACAGTAATAAGAATAATACTATAAATCTTATAACAGCATTATAATATTTTAGCAGTTGTTAGAATCATGATATTATTGTAATATTGTAATAGTAATAATACTGAATATAATATTGTTCTACTACTATTATAACAATAATGTAATATTATTCTAGTAATATATTATAACAATATCATATTATTATAGCGTAATAATATTATTATAATATAATAATAGTAGAGCATTATTATTAGTAGAATGATAATATAATATAGTATAATAATATTATACTATGGTACTAATATATTATGATATTACAATTTAATAGTAATATTAACTAAATATTATTATAACAATATTATATTACTATTAACATTACAATAATATAACACTAATAATATAATATGATAATAATATATAATACTATAGTATTATTATAATATTGCTGTTTATAATAAGGGAATGGTTGGAGTAGTGAGGGAATGCTTTTCAACGGCTTTCTCAATTACAAGATTCTATGCAGTTGGATATGTTGGCTGCTGTTCCAGTTGCAAATTTTGGAGCTTTTTTGCAGTTGAACTGCATACGAACACTTTTTTTGGGCATATGCAATTCAATTGCAGCCTATTGCAATTGCAGGCAACTAAATAGCCCCTAAATGCTTAATATTATCTCACCAACTTGTTTGACTCATCTTGATAGAAAAGTTTATGGAGGTCCTCACCAAACTTTCCCATTTCATTCACATCTCCTGCTAAAAGAATTTTTTCATACCAGTCCCTACTTCTATATTTGCAATTAATCCCTATCTTTTCAATATTTGTAATTTGATCCCCGAAATCTTGCAACCTATTGCTAACACATCCCTTAGGTTAAGTTAATTAGATGAGAATGGAGTATTCTACTTTTATTCTCCTAGCAGTGTTAACTTCACGTCTTTCTAGACATTTTTCCCTTAGACCTCATACTGAACGGACCTCTTAACCCATGCCCCTCCATTGTTGGTCTCCTAGTGGCAAAGTCCTGAGCATGAAGAGAGTGAAGTGAATGACAAAAGGCCAAATCATGAGTCTTACTGTTAAGAAAAGAGCATTTTTGTCCTTTTGGCAACCCTGGTTAACTTTAACCAGGTTATAGTCGATGAAAACTAGTTGAAGGATCGATTTGTACAAATAAAGAACTTTGTAAGGATTTTTGTCTTAATAAGAAAAAGACAGACTAATATGCAAATATGAAAGGTTATAGAGAGTAACCTGCAGAATACCCTATTTATCCTTTTATTTCTGGCAGCACCATTCTGCTACATGATATTAGATGGGATTTAAGTCAAACTACATGTTTGTCTTTAGTTTTGTACATTTTTCATATTGTAATTTACTGATCAGAGTAGTCAGGATTACTTTGCCTATGTATAATTTCATCATTATGTTATCATTCTTGATTACTATTAAGATATCCTCTTTTTAAGGAAATTTTCTTGGAAATATTTTATAAATCTTTCTTACTTGTACATTAGGGTGCTCCGGCAGCTGTCTTGAAGGATTTAGAGGCACTTCTGCTGGAAAATTCTCAAGTGGTAAGGTTATTCCTGGTTTAGTTTGTGCATGGATTCCTCATGTCATCATTCTTGCAAAACATTTTTTGAAGATATTCTGATATATGGTGGAGGGAAATTTTAATATTGGATTACAGCTATCTGCTAGTTGGTTTTCTTGATGTTGGAAACTTTAATAGCAGACATTCTGATATTCAGTAGATGGAAATTTTAAGTATTCATTAACATCATCTAGTTTGGAGGTTTCTTTAAATTCAACAATCACCGCAAGCTGTAGTAGGAAAGTGAATGGAATTTGGAAATGGTCCACATATGTATAAAGCCTTATCATGAGAAGTGCTTGTAGCGCATAAGACAGATGATGATCCATTTCTGGTCACTGTCTGAAGAAAATTGGACAGCACCAGGTGAACTTGTATGGGCAGTTTGCTGCTAGAACTTCTCTTAGTATTGTCTTTTGTAACTACTTGATGGCTAACACAATGATAGGCTATTTAATCTTTTCTAACCTTTCGTTCTATTTGTTAAAGGAACAAAGCGAGGTGCGATTTTGTGCTGTGAGGTGGGCAACATCTTTATTTTATTTGCAGCATTGCCCCAGCCGGTACATTTGCATGCTTGGTGCTGCAGATTCAAAGCTGGATATAAGGTCACTTGTGAATTTTTTATAACCACTAATTAGCTTGCCTTTTGTGCATTTGATTGATATCTGGATTTTTGTTCTTATTACTGTCTTTTAATATCTGGACTTTGTCTTTATTAGTCTTTTTTGATAATCGTTTTTGTGGGTTTCAGTTCTATTCTCTTTGAAATCCTCTTCATCGTAGGCTGTCTTTGTTTGGTGGGAGAGTACTCTTCTGTCACTGTGGTCATGTAATATTTGCTTAAAATGCTATTTCCTTGGTGAAAGTGCTTGCTTCCAAAGACTGGTATTCACATAATTAACAACTCAAGCCATTTCATTGACATCTCTTATCTGAAAATGTCTCATCCCTTCTTCTCTAACAGCGCTGTTGTAGTATATGATATCTATTGGGATTGAAATCAAACTACATATTTGCTTTTAATTTTATACATTTAATAGGGTAATTAACCTACCAGCTTGTTGTTGTTTAAGAAGAATAACAATCGGGGATGTTGTTATAAGTTTTAGTATGTGTGTAAGCTGTTATTCTCGAGGAGTCAAGTAATCATTTTCGCTGTGGTTCTCTTCATAAATGCTCTAAACAACTTTCAGACTGCAATTCAAAGCACTTTATATGGTTTTATTTTTGGCTCTGTGAGCATCCAAGAGTGGCCTCGCTGGTTGCTTATTGGATTGAATTCATCTAAAGTTGTCATTGGAAGAATTCAGCTCATTGTAAGTTTTCTAAGACATGCCAGACATGTGGCTTAAGTGTGGGGTATCTTTTCTTTTCTCTCTGCCTTCTGTCAGTGTGTGGGAATGGAAGCTTGTACTGTTCATATATCCATGTGCTAAGAACATTTGGCTCCAAATGCTTCCTAGTCAAAAACCATGAAAGACCTCTCAAATGAAAATCAGCATCATTGGTCATTATATATGACATTTAAAATACTTGGATACTATTTTTTTTTTATTTTTGAGGTCTCTTGCCTGTGCATCAAGCCAGCAAAAAAATGCACGATAAAATATAGCTAGTGACAAAAACATAACACAAATGTTATAACTTGTAATTCCAAACTGTTGATCTTGATCTGAATATTTTAAAACTTATGCATATCAAACTTAAGCTAATTTGGGTACACGGGCAAAAGACCTTAGAAATGCATGATTTTCTTTTCATTTGATGCGTTGGTAAAACACCTCAATGCATGATTTTTAATTTCTAGCCAATTCAAATGTCAGATCATGACCAACGGTGCTGATTTTCATTTTTGAGAGGATTTCACTGTTTTTGACAGGGAAGCATTTAGAGCTAAATGATCTTAGAAGCATCTTGGCCTAACTCCCTATATATATTATTTTTATCATCGATTAGTGTGCCTTTGGACACCTGCAGTTTGGAAATGCATGTAGTTGGGGTTACATGTGGTTGTAGTTGCTGCAGTTGAGACTGCATGCCCAAGATTTGGTTCAATGGGTTTGAAATTGTAGTAAAATAAAATCTGATGTTTGTTTGCCTGTAAATTAGAATTGTAACCATGGTATGCTGTACCGGTCAGTACCGATCCGTACCAGACGTACCGTACCCATACCGATGGGTACCGGTATCGGTACGCCAATGTCGGTACGCCTGGCGTACCGCATACCGTACCGTACCATACCGACACTCGGTACGCCTATAATAGTGCGGCACCGGTACGGAGTTCGGTACCGGTACGGCGAACCTCGATTATAACTATATTTGGTTGTACTATAAAAACAGCATTAGTTATGCCAGCACTAACCACAGTCATTGTTGTGACAAACCTATCATAAAGATGCCTTGAAAGCCTTTTCTAGTTGTAGTAGTTTGCCTTCTGGCAAATTTGGCCATAAGACAAAACTATCAAAGGGCCGCCAGGTGCAATTTTGCTTACATGATTTTGATCAGCTTATAGCAATCTGAACATTGAGTCCTGAAACTGGGGTTCGCTAACACCAAGTTGTATGTGTCCAAACACACCCTTAGTTGCAATCTAGGGTCAGATGCTATATGATAACCAGTTTGTTTAGTGATGCCCCGGTAAAAATGCAAATTGCAGCTAGATTCAACTCTCTTTCCCCTCTTTACTACTTCATGTTTATGCATTTATATTTAAATTAATATATTATATGTTTATCAGTTTTAACTTTTGGCATGGTGACCCACCCTCGGTTGACCTCAAAGTTTGACAATGTGGGATCCATGTACCCTGCGTGAACCAATCAGAGTCCAATTGTTACTGCTACTGGATGTTTAGACATGATCCTGTCTTTTGCAATTCGGTATCAACCATCATAAAATGCTGAAGCAACAATTTGGATATGATTTACCAATTGGACATTCAGTATGTAATTTAATTCTATATACCCACGGTGTTTGAAATAATTTTTATAAGTTTCATAATAGTGACCCAAACTATAAGGGTGATGCTTGTTGGTTATGCTTATGGTTCTGGCCTAATGGGTATGTCTTGCCTACTTGATTAGCTGTAATTTGTCCTATTTAATTTCTACAAATGAATATTTTATAAGTTTCGGTTAGTCAGGGATTATGTTGAACACAAACTGATACGTCAATTTTAAGTTATCTTTCTCGTCCATCTTACCCATCTTTCTTTTTCTTTCATGCCCCTTCTCTTTGCTTCTTCACCTTTCTATTTTCCTTCCTTTTCTCCCTTTTCTAGTTTCTTTTGTTCTTCTTAGAACATTATGCACCTATCTTGTTTGCCTCATCACCACCTAGGTATTTGAGTAACCCTCCCTGATCAACTGTTGGCTGACTTGGGAACCTTGAGCATTAGCTGCTGCTAAAATGTCAGCTGTTAATTAACTAGAAAAGTATGTTGCTAATTTAGATTTTGTCATTTATTTGCTAATCAATTCAATTTTGGTGGGTAAAAATTCCTCTGCCTCCAAATGAAATTAATGTGTCAATTGGTCAAAACCATGGACTGATGGAAGGTCACTTGTTTTAATGTTTAAACCATGATGAGAAGTTTGAGAAGCCAAACTTTTGGTACAGTTGGTTGCTAAAAACTGACAACTGGATTCTGTTATGCTGTCCTTATATCCTATATTTCCCTTATGCAAGCATGCGTGCAAATGACATGTTATTGTAGACTTCTTATTAGTTATCATGGCTATGCTGTTGTTGGAGATGGATGATTTTGTCCCCTTCTAGTCCATTGAGTGAAGTGCTGGGGGAAGCGGTAATGGCGATCTTCTGAAGGAGAGAGGGGACTTGTTGGTTTCTTGAAGAGTGATTTTGGTTGGCCTGAGTGTTGTTGTCTATTCTTCTGGTTCTACCTGAAGGCCAGGACTGCGATGCTTGTTAGAATAAGTTGTTGACTTCTTTAGCTTGCACGTTTTATCTATCTTGGTAAAAAGGCTTCGTTACACTCTCAGTCCAGCTGGTGGACCGTACTTCATGGATCTGTAAATTTAATGTTTCTTCATGCACAAGCTATGTTCTCTCTTGCTTTATGATCGCCCAGATTCTTTAATCTTTGCTTGGAACAATTAACTTGCAATGCGGATATTGTTTCTATTACTGTATACTTCATCTCACTCGTTGACCTATCGGTGGACTTTATCACTCTTCTTCTTCTTTTGCTTCTTCTCTTTCCTCTGCAATATGGTGGTAATGTGCCACCACCAAGATTTGAACCCTGGATCTCTCCTACAGGAAAGGTCTTACAAGCTCTTAGGAGACGAGTGTCAACTAACTGAACTAGCAGCTGTCAGCATCACTCTCTATTTTTGCAATAAACAATTAAAGTTACATAGACAAGGCTGAAATAGACAGTAATATGAGCAATGCCATTAGGTGATGGCTAAACAAGGACACAAACCGATGGAAATTGGCAGGTACCTTAGGAAAGGGCTAATCTAAAGAGATGGTTGTAACTTTTTTAATTTAATAGGTGACAAAACAGTTGATAGAGAAAGGAAAATTAAGGAATGAAACTTGCTTATACATAGTCACTTTGTGACATTTGTTCTTGTTTTGAAGGCCTAATATTCCTGTATTTCTTTTGAGGCTTCTATTTGTGGCATTTCTACCATTATGTCTATTTGACTGAACAACAATATTTTGAATTTTTGTTGCTTGTAAGGTATTATTTAGCAAAAAAGGGGTGCTTATGATAATAGAATTTCTTGCCTTCCATTATGCTTTTTGCTGTTCACTGCAAAATCTAGCAGTAGTTTATACCTGGAGGGCTTCTATTGGTTTTTCTTTTATTAGTAAATAAGCTAAAATTACATTTTATATCTTAGGCTTTATGTGGTCTAGCAACAAATCGTGTCATCTAAAATTTTGGTTTTAGGGTTTAGTCATAAGGCATAGCAAATTATTTTAGGCTTATTGGAAAATATGGTCTTTATTAAGGCCCATAAACTTGCCAGGCCCTTGTAGGAATTTAAACCTCACATATAGTTAGAAGTACACTTGGAGTCCTATCATGAGTGGGGCCATGGTACGCTGTACCATACTGAACCGGGTAGTACGGAACGTACTGTATTGTATCAATTCGGTACCAGTACACAATACGGATAGTGTACTGATACTCGGTATACCGAATTGCCCCGTACCATACTGTACTAATGTTAGTGTTAGCTGGCACTTGTATAGGGTTCGGTACCGAAACGGCATATCTTAGGTTGGTTTCATACATAGAAATCTATTTATACTTGGTTCAAGCCCCCCCCCTCTCTCTCTCGTCACAACTACAAAACCCTAAAGATACTCCCCATCAAGCCCGTGGTTGGAGAGTGGAGAAGGGCTTGGCCGTTTCTTGTGTAAGAATTGGAAATCATCAAGATTAATTAGCACCAGCAGGTATGTCTTAATCCCATTTTTTGTCCTATGCATCATCATGATAGATCCTGATAATACAGTTGCAACTTACATGATGTTCTAGTCTTTAATAATTGTAAGATGTTACAAAAAGGAAGCCTAAGGGACTTTTTGTGCAAAATCTGGTTTTGTTCCAACAACAATGTTGAAATCCCTTGGGTTACATTTCATCAATATTATCAAGAATTGACCAATGCTTTCAGTCTTCCTTCATATACTATTTCTTTGTTTGCATACATATATACATACATACGTGCACATGGACATCATGCATATGCACGTGCATGCATGCTACACCAAAGAAAAACCCACCTATCCTCTTACATACCCATACATGCAGACAGACATGCATTTGAATCTCACAGCGAGTCAGTTATGTTGTTATCCTTTGGTCTTAAACTGGATTATCCTTAGAGTTTGATGTTCCAGACCTTCTCTTTTTCATGCCAACTAGTTCAATATAAGTGATATATTTGTTCTCTTTTATTGTTTTCTACTTTTCAGGGAAATGGCTCTTGAAGGTCTTTATCTTATGAAAGATCAAGGACAGACATTTGGAACTGGTGCTGATCTCAAATATCCTGAGCTGAAGAAGATGCTAGACTATATCTGTAGCCAGCAACCAAAATTGTTAGATTCTACTGAACTAAGGGAAGAAAAACTTGTTTTTCCATCAAACACATATGTTGCCATGATTAAGTTCCTAATGAAGTGCTTTGAGGCAGATATTAGCATATACAATTCTGATATTGGTGCAGATATATCTTGTTCTCCGGTAGGAACAATGTGCCTGCTATTAGAACATGCTATGGCATTTGAAGGATCTGCTGAGTTGCATGCCACTGCATCGAAGGCATTAGTGGAAATTGGTTCTCATTTGCCTCAGGTTATCTTTTTTTTTTTTGGCTTTTCTGCTGAGATTTTGAGTTTTTCGTTTGCTCTTCTTTCAGCTGTACTTGCTTTTTAACACCTCTTTTCTCCTCCAGTTCATAGCATCACGATACGCGGATCGTATTGCTTGGTTGAAACCTTTACTAGGTCATATTGACTCTGACACTCGTGAATCTGCATCACGCTTGCTGGGAATGGCATGTTCTGCTATTTCTACTTCTGCAGCATCTGCTCTTATATCTGAGCTTGCTTCCTCTGTTACTGGTACTCACTTAAGGTTGGTGTGATAATTTCATGCATGTTTGCCAACCCCTGTATAGCTTTCAGTTTCCTTTAGTTGAATAGAGTTGGTCCTTTCTTAGTTGCTTTGTATGAATTTCTTCCAGATTTGAGAATCATCATGGGGCATTATGTGCCATAGGATATGTGACAGCAGAATGCATGAAAGAACCACCTAGTGTGAGTTTTCTTGCCCCTACAAAATAGTGTTCTTAATTTGATTTTACTAGCTTTTACATAACACATACATTTTGTATTTCTGGCAATTTATGTTCCAGTGTTCAACTTTGTTGGAAAGGTTGATATCCTGCATATTTTTCTTCCATCTGCAGAAGCATAAATGTTACGTGAATTTTTTTCTGTAAATTGCTTCTGCATTATTTTTTCCCTCTCTTGATTCAAACTCTTCTCTTTGTGTGGATGTGCATGTATTTGTGTGCATGCGCATGTGTATGTAACTAATTAATACTTTATGTTGAAACAAATGAACCGTGACAGGAGTTGATGATAGGTGCTTACTTTTTTCTACAGTTGCTAAATGAGAAATATCATATGCTGAAAGAAAAAGGTTGTACATGGTTTACCTATTTCAAGGTGATAACAGATTCTCAAAATGATACAACGATTTTACGTTTGTTTGCATGTAAAAACAAAAACCATCTCCTTGATTTTCTGGCCCCTGGTGCTTGAAATTTTCTTCATTTTGTCATATAATGAATATATTTTGTCAATGAGATAAAAGAGTTCATCTTTCACTTTTAATCACCTTTTGGCTTTAATGCTTTTCATGTGCTACTGTCCTCTGTATATGTCTTGAACACTACATCACGACACTTTTGTTTCATCTTGCTTGCGCTCCACTCATTCCTTCCTGTTGGAGTATGCAAGCAGCAGTGTTGCTACTTGCCTTCTTTTACTGTCCTATTACTTGAACTATATTCCTTTGACAAGTACTAGCAAAATTACCCACCCAACACTCTCACAACCTTCTAATTTGATGCACAGACCTTGCAATTCATGCATCTTTTGCTGTCATCAACATTGGTTGATAATGGGACTCTCTGGCAGGTACAAGTAGATTTTCCATGGGAGAGCATCCTTTTTCGATCAACTTCTCCAAGCACATGAGATAACATTATATTCAAAATCTATAACAAAGTTCTGTTGAATCTCACAAGTTCGGTGTTTTGTTATGTATTGTTCCTTAACAGCAGTGCTGAATGCAAGGTCCACAATAAGTGGTATGTCAATAGTCACAAGTACAACAGATTATGTATTGCTATGACAGCCCTTAAAGCATAGGTGAAAAGAGTATGCAAGGAGTTGTGCATGAGATATTTTAAATGGGCTGGGCTGGCCTTAGGCCAGGCCCAGGCCCAAGCATGGTCCCGGCCCGAGGTTTAAATCTCAGCCCGAGGCTAGCATGGCAGAAACTAGATTGCAGATATCGAGCCTGAATTGGCAGAATTATGGCGCTCCCCCTTCCTCCCTCTCTCCCTCTCTCTCTGTCTCTCTCTAGACAAGCTAGGCTCACATTGGAACTTGTCCATTTTTTTTTACTGAAATACTAAGCCCAGGCCTTGTCCAAGTTCATGCAAGTTTATAGGGCTCAGAAGTCAACTCTTTGGCCCAAGTACCTAAAACATGAGATTGGGGCTGGATGATTTTTAGTTGGGTCTTTTGGTTGGCTGGCCCCTTGACAACCCTATGCATGAGCATCCTGCAAGTGTAGCCATGTGAGAGAATCATCTAGGACTTGTCCGTTAACAATACTTCCATCACCTACTTAAACTTCTTTCATACCATATTGAATTGATAAGCAGACAATTCATGCTTGCGTAATGTCTTCTTAAATTGTGTGGTGTTTTACCCTCACCTGTGCACTTGTATTGCACCTTAAGTTCTAGTCTGAGTGCCACTAGGAGGGATTTTTCATGTGATGCCTTTTCTAGACAAACAAGTTTGCGATGACCTGTTTGGATGCAAGAATATCTTGTTAGACTGATAAGATCTTGGTGGTTCTTCAATTATGAAAATAGGATGGAAGTTGGGTAAATTGAAGAGATTAGGCAGCTGGGATGACAAGTAATCCCTATTTTCGAGGATAAGTGTTTCCTTCTCCAAAACGATTTATCAAATCTTAGAAATATAGGGATTATATATATGGCAGCCACCTCAATCTCTTTGAAGCTCCTTGTTTTGGTCACATGTTTACAACCGAAGAATTCCGGAAAGATCTTATTGGTCTGACTAGATCTTCTGGTGTCCAAACAAGCCCTAAGGTTGTTGCCTATACAAGGAAAAATATTTTTACTTTCTAACTTATAGTTTAAATAAATGGCATTATTATCTATACAAAGGGAAAAAAATTTATATTTATTTAATTTAAGCTCGCCGTCTCGGTACTGGACCCAACATGCTGGTACAATGTTGGGACGCTCAGTACGACGGTTAGTTTGGCGGACCGAGACTCGATATGCCATTCATACTAAGTTTTGGTTTGGTATTGGTTGTTAGCATCCCACATATGCCATGAAAATTCGAAATAATTTTCAGATTGCAGCGGAAAAATATATGCGGGATCCGTTCATCGCATGAACGTGTTTTAAAACCTTTTGTTTGTAGATAGATTAGAATTAAATTATTTTAAACCATTTTAAAATCATTAAGAAGATCAGATCTTCACCTTGTGCGGGTAGATGGTCTCCGCAAATCTGATTTACGTGGTATTTGATCAAGGCTCAGTGGAAGCCGCACACGCGTCCGGCCTCTACAGGTATCCACACGAAGTACTGACTCGATCGAAGCCTTTGGATCTCACCAGGGTGCTAGCTCCCTTGCAGAGATGGCTATGGATGGCTGAAGTCCTCTCCTTTGAATCAACCTTTGATTGGCTTGAGAGGAAGAAGAAGAAGGATGGATTTAGGAAGAAGAAAACAAGACCCGCAGCCTTTCTCTTTTTCTTCCTTTTTGGAACCAAGATGAAGAAGGAAGAGGGCGTCCCAAGCTTTTCTTTTTCTTCTCTTGATTGTGGCTCAAAGGAGGAAGATGGAGGAGGGTGCTCACGGCTGGAATGAGGAGAAAAACATTCATTTTGGCCGAAATTCCATGCTCCCTTTTTAATTGCAAAGGGATAAAGATTAGCTCCTATAAAATAGGAGCTCATCCTTATCTCTATTTCATGCCACCTAGGAGGGGCATGCGCCCCTCCTTTTTCTCCCACGCATGGCTCAAAGGGAGGGGCATATTCCCCTCCCTCTTATCCATTTAAATCTGCCACTTAATCAAATTAATGGGTGATTTAATTTGGGTCTAGTGCATGAGTCCAATCCTAGTCAAAATAGGACTTGTATGGACCTATTTCAATTTCCTCCCAATCCCAATCTAATTAGGACTTATTTGAACCATGACTCTATTGAACTCTTCAATCCTAATCCAATTAGGAGTCATGAAATTAATTAGATTAAATTTAAAATTAATTAGGACTTAAGAAAATCCTAATCTAATCAAGACTTGTTCAAATTTCAGCCCTAAGACAATTAGGACATTAGAAATCCTATTCCAAGTAGGACTCTAATTTAATTTGAAATCCTAATCCAATTAGGACTCCATGATTCCCACTCCAAGTAGGACTCATGATCAAGTCCAATTAATTAAATCCAATTAATTAAATTAAATTACAATCCGATTGCAATTATTCCTTCTTCTAGCCACTAACTCTTAGCGGGTTTTCATTTATCAATCTAATTGATTATTTGTGATTCCTAATCACATTCAACCATTGGATCGGTCAATACCTCTAATGTGTGTGACCCCATAGGTTCCATTCTGACTGGTAGTGAGATATATTATGATCTCTATCACAATATCATTGAAAACTCCTTTCAATGGGTTGAAATAATTCCAACTCAACTCACCAGGGATTATCGACCATCGAGATGATCCCTGTGAGTCTCACCATCCACCAGTGACACCTAGCAGTATGTAGTGGCCACCCAGCAGAATAGAATGATGAACCTCTAGGTGCAGCAATCGTATGATACAGTCCTTCTATCGTGGATCCCTACAGATCGGAGGTCATAGAAAACTCGTCAAACCCCGTCGTCTGTCATATTTCTAGATTTATTTGACTTGAGTTCGATAGTGAAAAACTCTTTCTCCCCTTTATATTTCTGCCCTGGCCAAGGTCTTAGAACTCAGTCTAACAAATCACATAGGATCACTCCTCTTCTATCAAGGTCGATAGATTCCATGTAAGTGCATACCCTACTCCTACGGTGAACTTACTGCAGCCAATCTACACTACAAGGACCCATATGGCTAGAGACCATGTATACGTGTAGTCAAACTACAATAACCTCACTGTGAGTAGCCGAAGCACCGCAGGTCAAAGGACCAGTCACACTACTGCAACATCAAGTAAGTCACTGACGAGTGGATAGACATCCAAGTGACTTCTTGTCTTGGTCACGCTCAGTACCCTTGTTCTCTAACAAGCACCTGCACTCTCACTTCAGTGTCCCTACACTGTGGACTCGAGTCTCGTCCATCCATAAGGAAAGCGATCTGTGCACTGATCGGATCGATCACCGTCCTCGTGATGATCCATTGATCAGGAGCATTTAGAAATTAATCACCAATGATACATGGCTCAAATTCTCAACTCTTGAGAATATGTATCATCATCTTATTAATTTCTTGGACGATTCATAGACACATAAACAATATGAATGAAAAGATGCCCATTTATTATTCAATAATAATAATAAAGTCAAGTACAAATTTATGTCCCAGAAAAAATAATGTGTCTGCCAGATTGGCTTCTAGGGCATACATCTAACAATCTCCCACTTGCACTAAAGCCAATCAGCCATATATCTAAGTCCTATCTTCTCAAGGTGGGCTTCAGTCTTCTGCTGATTTAACTGCTTAGTGAGCGGGTCCGCCACGTTGTCCGCGGAGTCTACTCTCTGCACCTCGACATATTTTTTCTCGAGGTATTCGCGTATGAGGTGAAAGCGCCGCTCTATGTGCTTGGACTTCTGATGAGACCTTGGCTCCTTAGCAAGAGCTATGGCGCCATTATTATCGCAGTAGAGTGTGATGGCATCTGATGGCATTACATCTAACTCTGCAATGAATTTCTTGAACCAGAAGGCTTCCTTTGCAGCTTCAGAGGCAGCGATATACTCAGCTTCCATGGTAGAATCAGCAATGATCGGTTGTTTGGAACTCTTCCAATTTACCGTACCACCATTGCACAAGAACACATATCCAGATGTAGACTTTCTATCATCAATATCAGTCATAAAGTCTGAATCTGTGTATCCTTCTACCTTTAGCTCCGATGCTCCTCCAAAGACCAAGAACAAATCTTTAGTTCTTCTTAAGTACTTAAGAATGTTCTTCACAGCTGTCCAGTGCTCTTCGCTTGGATTCGACTGATATCTGCTAGTGACACTCACAGCAAGGGCTATATCAGGTCGTGTACATAGCATGGCATACATGAGGCTCCCTATTGCAGAAGCATAAGGAATCCTGCTCATGCGTTGAATCTCTTCAGATGTGTTGGGGCACATCTTTTTGGAGAGATGAATCCCATGCCTAAGGGGTAATAGACCCCTCTTGGAGTTTTCCATACTGAACCTCTTCAGTACCTCCTCTATGTACATCTTCTGTGATAGGCCAAGCAACCTCTTAGATCTATCTCTATAGATCTTAATCCCCAAAATGTAGGATGCTTCCCCAAGGTCTTTCATGGAGAACTCTTTTGACAACCAGACCTTGACCGAGGTTAGCATGGGAACATCATTCCCAATCAAGAGGATGTCATCCACGTACAGTACGAGGAACACGACAGCACTCCCACTAACCTTCTTGTAAACACACGGTTCCTCTTCGTTCTTGATGAAATCAAACGATTTGATTGCATCATTGAAATGAGTATTCCAGCTCCGAGATGCTTGCTTGAGTCCATAGATGGACCTTTGCAGCTTGCAGGCCTTGTGATCTCTATCACTGGAAGTGAAACCCAAAGGCTGCTCCATATAGATATCTTCATCAAGATATCCATTCAGAAAAGCAGTTTTCACATCCATCTGCCATATTTCATAATCATGAAACGCTGCAATGGCAAGCAATGTTCGAATGGATTTTAGCATGGCTACAGGTGAAAAAGTCTCCTGATAGTCAATGCCTTCGCGCTGACTATACCCTTTCGCCACTAGCCTTGCCTTATAGGTCTCTACCTTCCCATCCGAACCTATCTTCCTTTTATAGATCCATTTGCATCCAATAGGTACTATACCTTCTGGTGGATCTACTAAGGTCCAGACTTGGTTGGAATACATGGAGTCTATCTCTGACTTCATGGCTTCCTGCCATTTCTCGGAATCGATATTAGATATCGCCTCATCGTAGGTATTGGGATCCTGTACATGTTCCCTATCTCCCATGAGGAACATTTCCTCGGTGTCCTCTACTAGTATACCTAAGTATCTATCGGGAGGATGGGAGACCCTACTAGATCTACGAGGTGGAGGAGGTACTACGTGTACTGGCTCTGTATGAATAGGTTCTATAGGATCCATGACTCATTGCTTTTCAGAGACTCTCTCTTCAAGCTCAATTTTTCTCCTACTGCCTCTATCAAGGATAAACTGTTTTTCCAAGAAGACGGCATGTCGGCTCACAAATACATTGTGATCCTCTGAGACGTAAAAATTGTATCCTAATGACTCTTTAGGATATCCAATGAAACGAGCACTTATGGTTCTAGACTCTAACTTGTCCGCCTGTAGTCGCTTGACGTGGGCCGGACATCCCCAAATCTTGAGATGACCAAGACTCGGCTTCTTACCATGCCATATCTCATACGGTGTGGTAGGAACGGATTTAGAGGGAACTCTATTCAATAAATAAATTGCGGATAATAAGGCATCTTCCCAAAGAAACATAGGTAGATCAGTGAAGCTCATCATGGATCGAACCATATCCAATAGAGTCTGATTCCTCCTTTCTGACACCCCGTTGAGTTGAGGTGTACCCGGAGGTGTCCATTGTGAGACTATGCCATTTTTCTTGAGATAATCCCGGAATTCCCCACTAAGGTATTCTCCTCCTCGATCTGATCGAAGAACCTTAAGGGTTTTTCCAGTCTGTTTTTCTACTTCATTTCTGAACTCTTTGAACTTTTCAAAAGACTCAGATTTGTATCTCATAAGATACACATACCCATATCGTGAATAATCATCGATAAAGGTAATGAAGTATGAATAACGACCCCTGGCTGACACATCAAATGGGCCACATACATCAGTATGAACCAGGGTAAGTATTTCAGTGGTCCTCTCCCCATGTCCTACAAAAGGTAATCTAGCCATTTTTCCTTGAAGACAGGACTCACAAACTGGATATGACTCAGAAGTCAATGGGCCAAGAAGCCTATCTTTCTCCATTTTGTTCATTCTGTCCTCTCCAATATGGTCAAGCCTGAGGTGCCACAAATACTTCTGGTTTATCTCATCTCTCGATCTTTTAGATCCTATGGCATCCACTACTTGCTCAGACACATTCACAGATACATCAATATGCAAGTGATAAAGACTGTCAATCATGAAACCACGTGCAACTAATTTATTTCTGAAATAAATAGAACAGCAGTCTTTGTCAAATGACAAAACATGACCATCCTGTGCTAAACATGAAACAAAAATCAAATTCCTGCTAGCAGCAGGGACATAATAACAGTCTTTGAGCAATAAACTAAATCCAGACGGTAATCGCAGAGGGTAGGTGCCTACAGCCACAGCAGCAACTCTTGCCCCGTTGCCAACCCGAAGGGTCACTGCACCTTCCGCCAGCCTCCTACTTTCCTTTAGACCCTGCATAGTAGTGCACAAATGAGCACTAGAACCAGAATCTATAACCCAACTAGAAGTAGAAGAAACCGTAAGATTAGTTTCAATTACGAGCAAATCTAACATACCTTCAGAAGGTGTGTCTGCCTTTTTGTTCTTCAGGCTCTCGAGGTATGAAGGGCAGTTCCTTTTCCAGTGGCCGTCGACGTTGCAGTGGAAACATTTTCCCTTGTCATTAGCCCTTTTCTTGTGAACTTCCTTCTTTGGCTTCTTGTCTTTCTTTTGCTTCTTAGCAGGCTTCTTTTTCTTCCAAGTAGACTTTCTCTTGGAACCAGAAGTCAGCTCAGCAGCCAGAACAGAGCCCCTTGAACCTTTCAAGGCCCCTTCAGCAATTACCAACATATTCAACAATTCGGTCTTTGTGCATTCAATTTTATTCATATGGTAGTTTACTATAAACTGACCAAATGAATCAGGAAGGGATTGCAGGATCAGATCTATCTGCAGTTCCTTATGCATGGACATACCGAGCTTCTCAAGTTCCTCGAGGTCCTTGATCATAGTCAAACAGTGATCGTGGACAGACTGCCCCTCACGCATTTTTGCCTTGAAGAGCCTCTTGGACACTTCAAAGCGTGCAGTGCGGCTCTGCTCACCATACAACTCTTGCAGATGAGCCAGTATTTTCCTAGCAGTCTTTATATTCTCATGCTGGCATTGAAGTTCGTTAGTCATGGATGCCATGATGTAGCACTTGACCCTAATGTCGTCATCAGTCCACTTCTGATGCGTCTCTTGCTGATCATCAGTAGGACGTGCTGGTAGCCTAGGGATATCATTCTCGAGCACATATCCTATTTTCTCACAATTCAGAACAATTTTCAGGTTCCTAAGCCAGTCTTTATAGTTGGTTCCGGTCAGTCTGTTGGTCTTAAGGATTCGGGTCAAAGGGTTTGAAGCTGACATTGTGATCTATAGAGAGTAAAGATTCTAGTTAGACTTTGTACTTGAACTTAATTTGTTCTAGGGACTTTTAAAACAAATATGCTCCCACTATTTTCTCGAATCCTTCATACTCCCCTGATGGAGAAACGAAAATCCTACGCGACTAGGATTTCTAGTGGGTACTGCGGTCTCACCGATTTATATGCCGCCTCACCTAACAGTTATTGGTGACATATAAATGGATGAGTGTACAACTCTTGTACAATGCTTCTCAAGCAAATTGCAGTGGTACTTGGTCTCTAAGTGATGAAGACCTCACCTAACAGTTATTGGTCCCATTACTTAGTTAAGTCATACCCACCGTATAACCGCAGAAATAAAGTCGTCATTGGGTCCTCACCTAACAGTTATTGGTGCCCAACCCCACCTTTACCCCACAACATCTCATGTCTAATAGAGAGGTCCAGTCCCCCGATGCAACTTGCCCACTGTGTCCAGCCGAGACAAATCAACGCCGGAAAGACCTTAGCAACTCTACTACGGTGGAAGACCTATGGACTTAATATTACATAATCAAGTCTTAGTGTTTGCAACTTGAGTTCTTCATAAGAGGTAATCGAACAATTGGCCAGGTAAGCAGGTGGGAGGCTCCCCTTACTCAGAGAGTAAGGTCCTAATTAAGTAACCACCTTATAGGCTTGCCTAGACACCAATTAGATCAATTAATCTAATATGACTAACTCATGTTGGTTCACCCTCGACTGATTAGGGAGGTTTCGATTTAGGTCTCACTCAATCGCGTATTCACATCTCATGCAAATATAAGTCTACCCGCATAATCATAAGCATTAAACATCCAGGCATTTATCAAAAATAAAATTAAATGGTGATGATCATGGATCCAGGATGGGGTCATTTTACAAGCACATGCACGTCAATTGGTTTGATCGTCTTCAACTCTTGACTCGATCTTGATCCTCTAGGTCCAATTGTGATCAACTCCTTGATCCATCTTTAATCAACCCTTGATCTCGATCTGCGCATGTTGAGCTTGTTGATGTACATATCGATCAACCATCGACGTGCAACACACATCACAGATTACATCCCAGATTGCTTTAAAAATTAAAATAAAATAAAAGAATAAATTACAACCCTTTTTCATGAGACACGCAGGTCTCTAATACATAAATTTAAGATGCACGCAGGCATCTGAAAATTAAAATTACATGCATCACAGAACATCGCAGAACATTTCAGCACATTCAAAGGGTCCATCCATGATCATCACCATACGCATCACATGCATAAAAATTATTTTTCAGATCTGATATTTAACTGATTATTTCATCTCATGACTTGCTGATCATGCTAGATTTGACTCTAAATATTTGTAATCACATTATCAAAGCTTTAGAATCATTAATCTAAGCATCTAAAAATTAGTATGCAGAAAAATCAGCAAGCTGAAAATTCTGCATACATAAATTTCAGCAAGCCTAATCCCTTAAATTTCAGATCTAAAATGCCTTGAAAAATTTAATTCTAATCTTAATCTACATAACCATGGCTCTGATACCACTGTTAGCATCCCACATATGCCATGAAAATTCGAAATAATTTTCAGATTGCAGCGGAAAAATATATGCGGGATCCGTTCATCACATGAACGTGTTTTAAAACATTTTGTTTGTAGATAGATTAGAATTAAATTATTTTAAACCATTTTAAAATCATTAAGAAGATCAGATCTTCACCTTGTGCGGGTAGATGGTCTCCGCAAATCTGATTTACGTGGTATTTGATCAAGGCTCAGTGGAAGCCGCACACGCGTCCGGCCTCTACAGGTAGCCACACGAAGTACTGACTCGATCGAAGCCTTTGGATCTCACCAGGGTGCTAGCTCCCTTGCAGAGATGGCTATGGATGGCTGAAGTCCTCTCCTTTGAATCAACCTTTGATTGGCTTGAGAGGAAGAAGAAGAAGGATGGATTTAGGAAGAAGAAAACAAGACCCGCAGCCTTTCTCTTTTTCTTCCTTTTTGGAACCAAGATGAAGAAGGAAGAGGGCGTCCCAAGCTTTTCTTTTTCTTCTCTTGATTGTGGCTCAAAGGAGGAAGATGGAGGAGGGTGCTCACGGCTGGAATGAGGAGAAAAACATTCATTTTGGCCGAAATTCCATGCTCCCTTTTTAATTGCAAAGGGATAAACATGAGCTCCTATTTTTTAGGAGCTCATCCTTATCTCTATTTCATGCCACCTAGGAGGGGCATGCGCCCCTCCTTTTTCTCCCACGCATGGCTCAAAGGGAGGGGCATATTCCCCTCCCTCTTATCCATTTAAATCTGCCACTTAATCAAATTAATGGGTGATTTAATTTGGGTCTAGTGCATGAGTCCAATCCTAGTCAAAATAGGACTTGTATGGACCTATTTCAATTTCCTCCCAATCCTAATCTAATTAGGACTTATTTGAACCATGACTCTATTGAACTCTTCAATCCTAATCCAATTAGGAGTCATGAAATTAATTAGATTAAATTTAAAATTAATTAGGACTTAAGAAAATCCTAATCTAATCAGGACTTGTTCAAATTTCAGCCCTAAGACAATTAGGACATTAGAAATCCTATTCCAAGTAGGACTCTAATTTAATTTGAAATTCTAATCCAATTAGGACTCCATGATTCCCACTCCAAGTAGGACTCATGATCAAGTCCAATTAATTAAATCCAATTAATTAAATTAAATTACAATCCGATTGCAATTATTCCTTCTTCTAGCCACTAACTTTTAGCGGGTTTTCATTTATCAATCTAATTGATTATTTGTGATTCCTAATCACATTCAACCATTGGATCGGTCAATACCTCTAATGTGTGTGACCCCATAGGTTCCATTCTGACTGGTAGTGAGATATATTATGATCTCTATCACAATATCATTGAAAACTCCTTTCAATGGGTTGAAACAATTCCAACTCAACTCACCAGGGATTATCGACCATCGAGATGATCCCTGTGAGTCTCACCATCCACCAGTGACACCTAGCAGTATGTAGTGGCCACCCAGCAGAATAGAATGATGAACCTCTAGGTGCAGCAATCGTATGATACAGTCCTTCTATCGTGGATCCCTACAGATCGGAGGTCATGGAAAACTCGTCAAACCCCGTCGTCTGTCATATTTCTAGATTTATTTGACTTGAGTTCGATAGTGAAAAACTCTTTCTCCACTTTATATTTCTGCCCTGGCCAAGGTCTTAGAACTCAGTCTAACAAATCACATAGGATCACTCCTCTTCTATCAAGGTCGATAGATTCCATGTAAGTGCATACCCTACTCCTACAGTGAACTTACTGCAGCCAATCTACACTACAAGGACCCATATGGCTAGAGACCATGTATACGTGTAGTCAAACTACAATAACCTCACTGTGAGTAGCCGAAGCACCGCAGGTCAAAGGACCAGTCACACTACTGCAACATCAAGTAAGTCACTGACGAGTGGATAGACATCCAAGTGACTTCTTGTCTTGGTCACGCTCAGTACCCTTGTTCTCTAACAAGCACCTGCACTCTCACTTCAGTGTCCCTACACTGTGGACTCGAGTCTCGTCCATCCATAAGGAAAGCGATCTGTGCACTGATCGGATCGATCACCGTCCTCGTGATGATCCATTGATCAGGAGCATTTAGAAATTAATCACCAATGATACATGGCTCAAATTCTCAACTCTTGAGAATATGTATCATCATCTTATTAATTTCTTGGACGATTCATAGACACATAAACAATATGAATGAAAAGATGCCCATTTATTATTCAATAATAATAAAGTCAAGTACAAATTTATGTCCCAGAAAAAATAATGTGTCTGCCAGATTGGCTTCTAGGGCATACATCTAACATTGGTATGGTACGGTACATTCGGTATGTTCGGTATGGGACGGTGCTCACCGATACGGTGAACCTTAGTTTAAATAAGTAGTTCATCATTCTAAGACATGCCATATAACTTTTTCTAGTTAGTCTTCAGTCATGGAATCATATTCACTAGATCTAAGGGTAGCCATTTTTGACCTGACCTATTTACCTAGACCAACTTTTAACCAACCTGCCTGAGCCATTAGGTTCATGGGTGGAGTACAGGTCAGCCAGGTGGGTTGGTTGTGTTTGGGTTATGGCCCAGGTATTTATTATATTATTTTTTACTCTCTTTATATATATATATATATAGGGGGATTGATTATGCTTCTCTTAAGAGGAGAGGTTATCCACTCCTCTCGACTCCAAAATCAATAATGGGGCATTCAAATTGACGATTCACACTTGATCAATATCTATATCACTAAAAATGCCTATAAATCATATATCACGTATTTTGGTAATCTCTAACCTATGTCATCATATGGCCAAAAAAAATGGTTTCCATTATGCTACTATGCTAAAATACATGACAAAGCATTTAATTTAAGATTGTGCCTTATTGATTATAGTCTACACATGTTAAAACATATATAGATTAAAAATCAATGAATTTTAATGCTTAGATGATAGTAAAACATGGTCTCATGTCATTTTAACTGTACAATGTTGTGGGCTGAATGTGAGCCATTGGATCAACCATCATATTAGCTTGTTTTAAAACTTGAGTTGATATGTAACATTTGTTTAGAGTTTTGTGATTTATATTGTTTTTTTACTTACTTTGTTATGCATATGATTCAGTACAAAAAATATGAAAAAATAACCTACCATACAACATGAAGCACTAAAATAGGCTTGAGATAAGGAAAACAGGTCAGTGGGTGGTCTGCAGGTTGAGTTTGGGTGAGGGTCTATGGGCCTTGATTTGTGATCTCAGCCCAACCTGAACCCATCCTGACTCACAGATTGCCAGCCCTAACTAGGACCAGGCATATCTGTTTGACACATGCTAGTAACCCTCTTCAGGTAGTGCCATATGATGAATGACATAGCACTTTCAAGTTGTTATAATTGTTAGTTTTGTTTCCTTTTTCAACTGTTGGTATTTATGAGCTAGAGCCTTTATCTGTTCTTGCAATACATAGTATGATTGTTTATTGAGTGGCCTGGCATTGTAAACTAGTCTGTCTCTGTTGTCTCATCCTAACAGTGTCAATGCTTTTTGGTGACACTTCAAGTCTTCTGTAGTAGATGAGGTGTGGTCCGCATACATCCACTGACAGCTTCAGAGTTCCACCTTCTCCACTGACAAGGATCCTTGTGTTGCAAAAAAGCATATGCCTTTTTATAATGGCATAGTGGATTTATGTCTGGCGCCTAAATACATATGCTGATCTTATGTATATGTCATTCTTCAATTTACATGCATTTGCTGATCTTATGTATATCTGGTTCTTCAGTTTTCATGCATTTGTAATAGCTTTACAAGAATTAATGGTCTGTATGAGATTTGGGATCATTAGCTAGAGCAAGCATAAACCTGTAGATTTGATCTTTCAAAAAAATTAACTGAAAATAGGAATAACTGAATCCTTACTCAGCCTATAATCTATTTTTGGAATGACATGGCTTGGCAGATATAATTAATTCCTCTTGCCTTTTATGTTCTGTTCAGATGTCGAGAAAGCAAGAAAAGAGAGAGTTAGATGGGACTATTCTTTTTCAATGTTTGGCAATGAAAATAAAATTCAATAAAATAGGAGGAAATCAAAGGCCAAATTTTTCTCAAAAAAGCCTAAATTTTGTTCCTTCTTCTGAAGATGAATCTAAGAGGCGAATTTGAGACAAGCAGATCTGGCCATTTCTCCCTTATCCATAACTTTGTCAGTGCAATCAAACAAGAGAAAATTCTTTACTTTCTTTTCATTTATTCCATAAAATTGTTCTTTAACTATTCAGCAGCCAGACAGGACTTTATGTTTCTGCAATATTTAGAATTTTTTATTTGGTGAGGCAATATTTAGTTTATTATTAATACTGCACATCCAGTGTATGTGAGTGTTGGTTGTGTGGTTTCAGTAGATGGCATGTCCAGCCTAAGTCTTGCCTCTTTGTGTACACTGTACAGTAAATGTGTCTATGTACCTAGTGTATATAGCATATACTTGGGAAATCATAGTGTCAGGCTTTTTCTGCCTGTTGAGCCTAAACAGCTTTTATAACCTTATGTAACATTGGTAGATGCACAACCTGTTTTATTATCTTTTTTTAGTGACCTGTATGTCAATGTTATTACAGATCACAGAGGCGCTGTTTGAGAGTACTGTTAATCTTCTTGTTCATGTGGTTGAGTCAGAAAGTACAGCATTGTCCTCGGCTGGAATGGAAGCACTTGGTCATATTGGCCTTCGTTGCCCATTGCCTACACTGAATCGTGATTCTGTTTCAGGTTCCTTCTTGTTCACTGATATTTTGTCAGGGATAGGCATGGCTTTGTGTGATATTATTATGCTTATTTCACAATTATGTTATATAATAAACTAATATTCATCACTGCAGCTGGAGTTTTGACAATTTTACATGAAAGATTGAGCAAACTACTTACTGGAAGTGATATCAAAGCAATTCAAAAGATTTTAGTTTCTCTGGGACATATTTCTGCAAGAGAAACTTCATTTTCACACTTGAGTAGTGCTCTTGATTTAATTTTTGGTCTCTGCCGATCAAAGGTGGGCGTGGTGTTATCCTTTGTAATAAACTCCGTACATGTTAGTGTAGTAGCTATTGACGCATAGTATTTTTCCCAAAAGTTTATGATATAAATTATGGAATCTTCAGGTTGAAGATATACTTTTTTCTGCTGGGGAGGCCCTATGTTTTATTTGGGGGGCAGTGCCTGTATCTGCAGATATGATACTCAAATCAAATTATCGTTCTCTTTCCCAGAGTTCTAACTATCTTACCGCTGAAATGCCATTATCCATAATACAAAGTAGCTCATCTGAGAGTTGTAACTCTGATGAGGAGTCACATGTCATGATCCAGGAAGCGATAACAAAAAAACTTTTCGATGATCTCCTTTACAGTAGCAGAAAAGAAGAGCGCTGTGCTGGAACTGTCTGGTTGTTGTCACTGCTAATGTATTGTGGGTATCATCAAAAGATCCAGCAACTTCTCCCTGAAATTCAGGTTTGTCACTTTGTGGGTTTAGCTTTACTTTTTAGAAGAGCACTGCGTTGTTATTCACAATCCTTTGTTTCTGTTGATATATATTTATGTGAGAAGATGTTAGTCAGTTGGGCATTGCGTGTGCAAGAAATGCTTGACATTCAAATTTTGTCTTCCCATTTGGAATAATGTCAGATGAAGGGGAGTGAAAGTGAGAGTCATCCTAATGTGGGAGCTTCAAACCTTCATTCCCATGAAATTTATAACTTTGGAGAATCTTAAAAAGTATTGATATTCACACCAAAGTTTTCGGTCCCGGCCAATACTAACCCACACCAGGCATCTCAGGTTGGACCTTAATCAACCTGGTCCTGGGACAGGTTTGAAACCCTGAAACCATAGAACCAAGACCAGCCAGGAGGTGTTGAAAAGGCCCAGCTGGCCCTTTTTTCTTTTGCTATGTGTTGCATCCAAAGGTGGAGAGGACGAAAGAAGAAGGGAAAAAGATGGGAAGAAGACCTCACACAAAAACACACATCTTAAAAAAAGGAAAAAAAGGCCAAATTGGTGCCTGGACATCAACGGGCATCTAAAAAGTGAAAAGACAAAAAAACAACAAAACAAACAAAAAGCCGTAATCAAACATAAAAAATCCTAAAGATCATTAACATGCATTAAACAAATTCAAAAACAAAAAGAAAAGAAAATAATTTGAGGTCCTGGTATGGTACTTGGATGCCACAGCATATTATGTTAGTACCTAGGCATCCTCATACCATACTGATGTACTGGTATGGGCACTGAGGCCAGGTATTAAAACCTTGCACTACACAGTGCTTGTTTCTATATAAGATGATTGTATTAACTAAACAAAACTAAAGAGGTAAAATTAAGAGCTTTTTAGTTGGAAGCATGATATGGTGGCCAGTAATCCAGCTAAAAACAAAAGAATGCTTGTAAATATTGTATGCAGGGCAACAATTTTTGCAGCCAATGGGCACCTAGAGTAAAAGTGTCCATGACTGTATCATCACACATCTGCTCAGGTGATGGGTGTGAATTGATTGTGAACTGATACTTTTGTGAATAAACCATCCAGATACCAGAAATGATTATTCAATGATAAAAAAGTGAGAAAAAAACTCAAGAAAATCAAGATACTAGATAGGTGAAGGTTCACATGTTATTTTTAATAGGATAGATGTAAAACATTTACAACACAAAGCGGTGATGACCAAAATAACCTACTACATGTATATTTAGCTTAACCTATCCTTACCATTATTAGATGATGAGATACATGATCTGTCATCAACATCAATATCAGAAGACAACTTTCAGGCTGATAAACTCATATTCCTGGCACTGTTATTCAGTTTAAACTGGAGGCTATAGTTTATTCCTACCTATGTTAAGTTTATCTGAAGCAGTTGGCTAAAAACCAAAAGAATATTGCATTGTTAGGAGGCTTTTGATAAATCTATCTTTGTTCTTTTTCTGCTACTGCTGCCTTTATCTCACAGTCAAATCTGCTAGCCTGATAATAGTAAGCTTCATCACGACACATCCTTGCAATGACATTAACACTTTATCTGCTTTAGAATATTGATTGGTTATATTAGATAAAGCAATTTTTTAAAATCTTATATGCTTAATTTTTTCTGCAGGAAGCCTTTTCTCACCTTCTTGGTGAACAGAATGATCTTACACAGGAGTTGGCTTCCCAAGGCATGAGCATTGTTTACGAACTAGGCGATCCATCTATGAAACAGAACCTCGTAAATGCTCTTGTAAGCACGTTGACTGGCTCAGGGAAAAGGAAAAGAGCTATCAAGGTGAAACACAATTCACCTTTGTTGTTTATTTCTCTCTTTTTCTTTTGTTTTCTACATGGTTTATTTTTTCCCAGAAGCTAGCATATTCATTTATTTTGTGGCATGCAGCTGACAGAAGATTCTGAAGTTTTTCAAGAAGGGGCCATTGGTGAAAGTCTTAGTGGTGGAAAACTAAGCTCTTATAAGGAACTTTGTAGCCTGGCTAATGAGATGGGTCAACCTGACTTAATATATAAATTCATGGATCTGGCTAATTATCAGGCTTCTCTAAATTCCAAGAGGGGTGCAGCCTATGGGTTTTCTAAGATAGCAAAGCAAGCTGGTGATGTGCTCCATCCACATCTACGCCTGTTGATCCCTAGGCTTGTCCGTTACCAGTATGACCCTGATAAAAATGTCCAGGTATTGAACCATCCATGTTCTTTATGGTAATTATCAGCTTCAAAATTCACTTGATATGTCTCTACATTCTATGCCATTTAGTTTGCATCTGTATCTGTGTTTCTGCATGATGTTCATTTCCACATTGTTGGTCAACCATGTCTCAAACTTTCACACCAGATATCAAAATATTATTGTAATCTAAAGCTGTTGTGCTAGACAGGTAGACAAAGTAGGATGTTAGAGAAGTCCTGAAGATAATCTTCAAGGAATTGTTTATGTAGGTTTTGGAATTAGAACGTGTTGACGACCAATGCTAAATTTATGGCGGTAATGACTCTCCCTCCATCCAATTGGAAGGCGTGATCTAATTTCTTGCTTCCCATTTTTCACTAACCACATCAGTGTTATTCAGGCATGTCAAACTTGGTACAGTGAATATCTCAACTGCCATAATTTAGCCTGCATTGAGTAATTAGTTAATTCCTCCTTAACCAACAAGTCCAGGATCTTCGACACCAATTTGAGAATTTAAAAAGAGGTTTACTAGCCCTTTAAACATATCAAAATATCATTCACTAGAATACTATCCAGTCATCTCTTTCTAAAGCCTGCTCTGGTGATGGTAAGATCAATACTGATTTGCCCCAGTTTGCACGTAGATGAATTCATAAGCACATATTTGTATATTTGGGTACAGCTTCACATGTTTATGCAATTTTTACATACTTACAAGAGTATGCTAAAGTTCACAATCTTGGTATCGGGCCTCGTACTGATGCCGTATTTGTATAGTGTCGGTACACCTGGTATGAGGGTCGGTTTGGCATACCAACACCCGGTACACTTCTGCACCGGGTATTGGTTTGGTACTGCAGTACACCTAGTACAAGGTGGTATGCACTGGTACTGTGAACATTGATGTATCATGTAGACAAATATTTTACATATTCTAGGCTAAATAATTATGTAGTATGCAATGTCTGTTTTCTGGAGTTAAATGATTTTTGTTGAATTTAAGACTAATATTAACCAGCTAATTATTGGTGTGCATCTTGGCCTTATGATAGGCACAAGTTCATTTTCTTGAGCTCCATGCATTTGTATTCACAAATTATGGTTTGAGCATGCGAAATGAATCCCTATGGTTAAAGTAATGATATCCAAAACCATACTGGTTGGGGACCATATAGGTACAGTTACCAATTGGAGTCCGATATGATACAGTTGAGATGCCTACCATGTGTCGATATGGTACAGACTGATGGGCATACCAAGTACTGATTCCCTATCAGTACAACACAGTATAGTCAGGGATGGACTGGTGCAAACCATTACTTGAATCCTAGATACCTTTACCTTTTTTTAACAGCGAGTTTAGCTTCCTTTTCTGTGTCACTGTTCTTTTAAACTGATGCATGCATTCCTGATCTGTTGAATCTTAACTTTGCTATTAGGATGCTATGGGACACATTTGGAAGTCAATTGTAGCAGATCCAAAGAAAACCATTGATGAATATTTTGATACTATTACTGATGATTTGTTGACACAATCTGGATCAAGACTCTGGCGCTCACGTGAAGCTTCATGTCTTGCCCTTGCAGACATTATCCAAGGCCGCAGATTTAGTCAGGTAAAAGTGTAGGCATTGGGTGACATGTGACTGCTACTTACAGTTTGAATAGGAAACACTGCTAGCTAATTCTCTAAGGCATAGCCACCATAGGCAGTTCTTCTTTATAGAATATCTTATTATTGGTAGTGCATCTTATAAATTTGTTTTTGACATCTGTACCATAAGCTGCAGCATTTTGTTATGTCTGTTATCGTCAATTGTTTCTTTTGTTATGCAGGTTTCTAAGCATTTGAGAAGAATATGGACTGCAGCATTTCGTGCTATGGATGACATAAAGGAAACTGTACGGAATTCTGGTGATAGTTTGTGCCGTGCTGTGAGCTCATTAACAATCAGGCTATGTGATGTCTCCCTTACTGCAGTCTCAGATGCAAGTGAAACACTGAATATTGTTTTGCCATTCTTGCTTGTTGAAGGGATAGTCAGTAAAGTTTCCAGCATACAAAAAGCAGCAATAAGCATGGTTATGAAGTTAGCAAAGGTAAAGGTCCTTTTTTATTGATTTAGTGGTTCTGTTTCAGGAATAAGTGCTTGACGGAGTGCATCTAATATATGTCTGTTATGGAAGTATATGTTCAATTGGTTATTTAATTTACAGTTCTTTCAGAATTTGTTTTCTGTATCGCTGTATGCTGTCTGCTATAAGTAATTAATTTTGTCTTCCTACTTATCATACTATGGATGCAAATGTTTATTCTGTGTTTCTTTTGTCTCCCTCTTTTTTTTTTGGTTTGGTTATTTTGCTGCTGTATTCGATACTAAGATGTGATGGTTTGTGCTTCATATGTGACAGACGTACAAATATGCACGTTTTCTGATATATACATGTACAGACATACTTCTATGTTGCAAGTATCCATGCATATGCATGCTACATAAATATTGTATATGCATGTATATGCAGACTGAAACTTTAACCTAACAAAGTTCCACTCCTGAACTGTCTGAGGAATTGATTTGATTGTGTAAATATCATAATGATTGATTTACTCAAATTGGACAATAACCATGACAAAATTATATAAATTTAATGATCCTGCAGCAATAAACGTAAAATGAAATAAATTTGATCGAGCTTATCTACGTATTGTAATAATTCTCAATTGTCTTCATTTCAATGCCTTTGTGGCCATATAAAATTTCTTATTTTTTAAGTTGATATGAGGTCTATTACCATCTTTTCTTTCCACCACCTCTCTTTTGAATGAACTTCAATAATGATGTATAATTCATGAAAGACTAGGTTGTTAGTGATGTGGCCCTCTACCTGAGGATTGGGATTTGAGATATAGTTTTAGTGCACCTATAATAGTGGAGAGTAAAATCTCAAGTTGTTTGTGCATTTTTTGATATTCAACAATGGACCATTCTATTAGATTCTATTTTTTCCTCTTCTGAAAATCATGAATTTTCCGACACCAAATGTCAGCAGCCTGTAGTTCATCATCTATGCACCAGGGCTTTGCCGAATTTGTTGTAAAATTAAAAATACAAGAAAAAATAAAATTAGAAATAGAAAAGTGAACATAAAATAAAGTAAATATTACAAACCATATTCCTCATGTCTCACCACCTCCCATCATATCCCTCACCTCTCACTCCCTTGCTTCTAAGAGAGTGATATCAAATCACGTGTTTGTGGGCTTTGAAAACGGGAAAAGTGGAGAAATTTTTGAAAGAGGGGTCATTGCCATACCGAACTCAAGGGAGACCAAGCCATAGAGGAGCCATCGTTACCCCATCTCATACAAAAGAATAGGAAGGCTTTCAAGCAATGCCTACCATGTTTCAAGCAAAAGAATAGGAGCCATTGTGACCCAAACCGCCCAGTTCTGCGCATACTGAGATAGTTCAGGTCGGGACATGTGCGAATTGTCCTAGACCACTCCAAACCGAGTGGAGCCAAGGGTTCCTCTCAATTTCTAGCAGTTCAACTCGGTTTGAGGGCTAGACTGGTCCAATTATCTTTAAACATTCCTCCATCCGGGTTCTCGCTTTATTGTGTGAGCCTCTCGGCTCGCGCTCATGGTCCTTCGCGAGATCGAGACCCTTGCTGCTAGGGTTTTCTGCTTTTTGTTGCCGCCGCCACCGCTGCCGACTAGGCTTATGCTGATGACCAGGCTGACGACTGGTACCCTTCCCTCTCTTGCTCTCCCTCCCTCTGTCCTTCAGTCTCTCTCCCTTCCTCTCTGTACATCAGTCTCTCTCCCTCCCTCTATCTCTCCCCTCTCCCTCTTCCTCCACTTGGTTCTGTTATGTGTCAAGTCAGCACAGTATGGACAAGTACCATACCCAAAGCCTGCTGGTTTGACCCGTAATACCGTTCGGCAAACAAGCTTTCAAGTTTTAAAGAGATATTGGTACATGGATTTCATATTAAAATACTTTATTTTTGGTGGCTATGATGCGGCTGAAACAAGGATACCTTAGGGAGAGAGGGAGCTTATGCACAGGATGGATGGAGTGCAAGCAATAGATGGGGAAGTGCATACAAGAGTTTTGTTTCCTTCCTCCCTTTTCTTCTCTTTATTTCCTAAGCTATGGGAAGCATTTAAGAAATGAAAGGTATTTTTCATCTAAAAAGTTGACCAACCAAGCAGGGGAATGTCCTAAATTTTGAAACCGTCTTGTTTTAATGTAGTACATATACACATTTGTATATTTGTTAGTGTATTCCTGACAATCAGATCAACCTGGACGCCATGAAAGCAGCACCCACTTTCCTAATATGGCTGAGAAATCTTTCCGGAAATGGTGATTGCTATCAACACATTGTAAAATTTTTAAATATTAAACCAACTGAAGGAAAGAAAACTCCAAAAAAAATCCTGAAATAGCATCAAATTGTTTAAAACATGGTCCGTTTAAGTCTACATGACATGAGGCACTAGGGTTTCTGACCACGGACCCTAGCTGGTTTGCAATGGCAAAGTGTTGCACTGACCTTTAAAGTCAGATGAAAGGTTTGCCTACGACCTCGGATTGCCTCCAAGCTAGGGGAATGACCATAGGCTTTGAGTGAGAACTTATACATGCATGGACACTCACATACATTCATACCTACACATACTTGATTTAACATTTCCTGAAGGTGCACGTGTGTATATGCACATTCATATCTTTGATGTAACATTTCTATTGGATGTTGTGAACAAGATTTAAAGTTTTTGTGTCATGATGGCCTCATTACACCTTGATATTATCTAATGCCTTCTGAGGCTTTGTATTGCTTAGTGGGGGCTGAAATAAATACAACATTTTTTATATGACGAACTATTACAAAATTTGAATATCTTTGTTCAGTGACTGGTCTTTGGGTACATTGTCTTTTTTATTTTGTATAGGTAAAGAGAGATGTAATCTGATATGGTGAGAACTTCTGAGAAAAATATGAAAAAGCTTATAGCAACACCAAAGAACACATTCATACATACATACATTCATACATTCATACATACGTACAGTTATTGTCATTGTCATCATAACCATCAAGCCTTTTTCCAACAATTATAGAATAACATATACTATGCAGGTATGGTATCTTCTTGTTCCTAGGTCTACTTTGATTCTTATTTTCAAAAATTATATCTAATCAGATAACTATTATTACAGAATGCTGGGCTTGCACTTCGAGTGCATTTGCCTGATCTTGTCTGTTGCATGCTGGAATCTTTATCAAGCCTTGAGGACCAGAGGCTCAATTATGTGGAGGTTTGGCCATGTCAAAACTGCCAATTCCTGATGTTGAATTTCTTTTTTTTTTCCAAAAGAATTTAGATATAAATAGCTCTTATTATTCTCCATCTTTAGGTGCACCTGACCTTTAATTAGAGGATTGCTCATGCATTATTGTTTTTTATCTTTTTTTTTATTTGGAGAATAGTTGCATGCAGCAAATGTTGGAATTCAAACTGAAAAACTTGAAAACTTGCGAATTGCTGTTGCTAAAGATTCTCCAATGTGGGAAACTCTGGATCTTTGTTTAAAAGTTGTTGATGCACACTCGTTGGATCTACTAGTTCCTCGCCTTGGACAGTTGGTCAGATCTGGAGTTGGCCTTAATACCAGGTACATTTCTATGCAAGTAAAATGCAGTGATCTATGTAAACTGTACTATTTGACAAAACATTTAGGTGCTTTTCCCAAATTCTCTCCGATGAAGTAACTTATTTTGAAAACCTACAAAAGCCATCTTATTGGTTTTTATTGTAGTTTTTCTAGATGGTCAGTAAAATTTTATTTTTAACTGCCTCTAGGAAGAGCAGGATTATACAATATTTAATTGTATAGTTCGCATTTTTAGGGGTTCATGGTTGTGCACTTCCTTGGAACTTATAGAAATAAATTTCATAGGGACCAAAACAACTTTTGTCTCATAGTACGTTTCATACATTATTCCCTTGGAAATTAAGAAGTTCATAGCAAGTTCTTATTGTTTTATGAGAGTTCAGGACATTTGTTGTGGCCTTTTGGAGCAACTATTTCTTTTGTCTCTTTATTGTTAATATCAGGCACGAAATCATGTATGTCTTCATATTTGTATTTTTACCTTGATTTTATTAAATTTAATATTTGGGGTTAAAAAATTCGATTTGCAGATGGAGATTGTTTTAAATTTTCAAGCATGTTATGGAGATTCATTAGAATGCGCTTTATATATTGCATGAAATGGTTTCTAACTGCCAGTCTGTGCCAGTCAGCCCTGGCTGTGCCAGGCCAGTACCAGCAGGCTGCACAGATCAGCATCTATAGCACCTATTTAACACTTTATATATATATATATATATATATATATATATATATATATTATAGTTTTAGAAAAGCTTTGAAACTTTTTGTCAACACAGTCAGCATACATGCCAACATAGCATGGCATGTACCTTGCCAATGGGTGATTTACCTGCAGGTGAACAGAATATCCTGTTGGCATCTATGCTCAAAACCTTGTTGCATGCTAAATGAAAATCTAACATCCAAGACTTGTGAGGTTCAAGTTTGTGTTTGTAACAACTATCAAGAACATGACTACAAATTTTGTTTTGATAGCAAGCATATTTAATCTCTTTTTCATCCTCCATTGAGTGTATTGAGTTACTGGCTTTCAAGTTTGCAGTATTTCAGTTCAATGAACCATGTCCAGTTCAATGATTAAACAACCAAAGTCAATCAAATCTTTTTTGGAGTCTTTTACCACCTAGAAATCTTCCTTCACCTTCCAGTGAAGTTACTGGTAGTACTTATTGGTTGGTCTTGCTTATCTACATTAATGGTTCTAATTGTCAAGACAGATATTGTAACAACGTAGCCTCCTTCTACTATAATTTCTTTTCTTGATTCCTTCCTGTTATCTTCCGTTTTTTTTTTTTCTTTGTGGGGGTGGGTTCTTTCATATGTCTGAGAAAATTCCTTAAGGTACTTGGTATATGTCTTAACTATTTCACACCTGTTTTTTTTTTTTAAAAAAAATGCAAGCGCATCATTTTTAGTTGCTTTCCTTTTTCTTACTTATGTAAATTTAATTTGCTTTATGTTTTGAAATACTTGATCGAAGTTTGAGTTACCTCTTACAGTTTCTTATCTCTGTCAGTTGCTTTCCTTTCTAATAATTGAAACATCATCTATAGGCCTATTCATTCTTGGTCTGCAAAATTTCGACTCTACAGTTGGTTGCATGGAGCCAAAGCAGGTTTAGGAGTGGGAGAAGGGAAGCCGAGCTCTAAAGAAGTTTTGATTAATTTTGGAAATGCCATATCTAGAAAATATGAGACATTACTTTTGTATACTGCTTGTAGACACTAAGTAGTGTCATTCCCTGCAGTATCAAATGATCAAAGAAAAATTCCTTTCAAAATTAACATTTACTTTACTGATCTGCCTTTGTTAAGATAAATGTATTAATCTAAAGAAGACAGTTGGAAACACTATCTTGTTTCATGATACCAGCTTATCCTTTTGCAATCTTATATCTGAATGATGTGTGATACAATATTGTAGCTTTCATGCATCACAGCTTTCACATTTTCATTACCTTTCTTATTGCAGTTTCAGTAATCACTAGCTTCATTAGGAGTAACCATTCCTTCCTGGACACTACGAACACTATCAATAGAACTATAGCATATGTGCATTTCAAAAGAAATGGTATTTCTCATACGCCATTGTAGAGGTTACTAAAATATCTGACTGTTTTTGAATGAAGAAGCAGGTGCTGTAATCACTGATCAGTATATTAATCACTTTAATCTCTTTCTCAAAAGAATCTCTATCTAGAATAATTTAGGTCTTTTAGGAAACTACCTTCTTAGTTTTCCTTTTGCTAACTGTTTCAATTGCAGAGTAGGTGTTGCCAGCTTCATCACCTTGTTGGTTCAACAAGTAGCTGCAGACATCAAGCCATTTACAAGCATGTTACTCAAGCTTGTTTATCATGCTGTTATAGAAGAAAGGAGTGGTGCAGCAAAACGAGCTTTTGCTGCTGCCTGTGCTGTCATTTTGAAGCATGCAAGCCCTTCTCAGGCCCAAAAATTGATTGAAGAGACAGCTGGTTTGAGTTTGGGTGAAAGAAATGCACAGATTTCTTGCGCAATTCTTCTGAAAAACTACTTAAATCTTGCAGCAGACGTTCTCAGTGGCTACCATGCCATAGTCATTCCCGTTGTTTTTGTTTCAAGGTTCGTATCTGACATTCCTGAACCTTTCAATTGATCTGTTAAATATGTTTCTGAAATGTTTATTCTATCATGATAGTAGCCGACACTTTGTGATATGCATCAATTTGGATTCACAAACCAGTTTGTTTTGGCATTCTATGTTAGACCGTACTTTCTGGTTGGTTTTATTCTGTGAACAAGGTCAAGATTTGATTTTGACTGTTACCACTGCTTGCTTGGCCGATGTGATCAGTAACATCATAAATAACACATCCTGCTGTGAAGACCAAACAATTATCTTCAGCACGAGCACAAGATAAGACAGCAAAGGAATCTATAAATTAAATACGGTCATGGAGAGGAAAACTAGAGATATGGATCAATTTACATGAGCTATGATAGAGGCTAAAGGGGTGGGGTTGGGGGGGGGGGGTGGGTTGAGAAATGAGGAAAAGTATCGAATGATAGAAATTCTAAGAATTGTTGAATGAAGACATTGCTAAAGGAGTTTGCTTATGAGAGGCACAATTTGGGCAGTTGCCAGCCATTCCTTCTCTATTTTTTTGTTATTTTTTAAAAATACAGATTGCTGAGAAATATTGGTTGAGCTATGTAAAATCATGGGGAATTGGGATAAATTGGTTAACTAAGGTTCTGTTTGGCTTCATTTTTGTTTTTGTGTTTTTGTTTCTTTACAAATTAGTGAAATATCGCATGGAGATTGGTGTTGAAGATAGCATTTGCACAGAACTTCTGCCATCCCTTGCTTTTTTTTTTTTTTCACTCTGCTTTGCATGCCATAAATCTTTGCTTCCAAAAGCTCTAGAGATTTTTTACAAACAGTTTGAAAATAAGAGCCATACCAAATGGGTTTCATCCAACGTTATTTAGTCTGTTTCATTTTTCTTTGGTTTTTTAAAACACAAAACAGAAAATAAGAGCCATACCAAATGGGCCCTAGTTTAGTGGGATTTTGAAAATACCAATTGATTGGAAGAGTGTATCATTGAGCTAATGTCTGAGAATAGAGCTGTACACAATATTGGATCAGCTATTGTGGAATTAAAACTTACAAGCCACACTATGAAGTTTTGGGAAATTAAGTCATCACTTAAGTTCTAGAAGAAGTCACCAGTCTAGGAAATGACCGACTTGTAGGGCTTTTGAACTAGCCTACAATGTTGGGATGGTTATATTTTTTTTAAAGATGGGAAGAAGGAATTACTTATCAAGTTCCATGCTTGTTTTGGCCATGGTTGGCGCACGCATGGCATAGGCTGGCGTTCCTTGGGCATAGTGCCATTGTATTAGCATGGTTCGGCACTATGGGCACATGCATGTTTTTTGATATCTTTCTAATTTGTATATTTTTTAGTATTGTTAAGATTTTTTTCATACAACAAAAAAAGTTCAAGCCATATAGTGTCATATAATCAAGAATGAAGGCATGTATTCATGATAAGCACTCAGTGTATTGAATAATGTGACATACTAACTGTAGTGCAACTATACAATATAAGTATGGTATAATATCGTATAACTATTATGATTATTTTCTAATAATAATAAATTACATAGAACCATGATATGCCGTACTGGCCTGAACCTGGCGGTACAGGGCATACCGTACCGTACCAGTTTGATACTGGTATCCAGTACGGATGGCATATCGATACTCGGAATACCAAAAAATTCTGTAATGTACCGACACTATGCTAGTGTGGCACTGGTATAGAGTCTTGTACCGAGATGGCGAACTTTGCATAGAACTAACGAATAGCTATATATTTACTGCAGTATTACTATAATGATTATTTTATAACTATATTACAACTATACACCCAATTGTGCTATAACTATTATGTAACTATGTTAAAACTGTGGAATAACTCTATGTATCTACATTGTAACTATAGCATATCTGTATTAGGCATATTATTAACAACTTCAATGTATCTATAATATTATAATCTTATATTATGTACTCATGTAACACGGATTGAGGAACCGGTGCCAGTTCCCATGCTAGCAACCAGCACCGAAATCTTTGCTATAGATTAGTTATATCATATCTCTATTCGATCTTCATATAACTATATTATAGCTATATTATAACCATGGTATGCTGAACCGACCGGTTCCGGTCGGTTCAACCTGTACCGAATCGGTGCCGACACGCACCGGTACGGTACGACATATAAAATCGGTTCCGACCCTTTGGGTCGGAACCGATCGGGGAAGAAGAAGAACTGGAAAGAAGAGGAAGAAAGAGGAAGAAAGAAGAGGAAGAAGAAGAAAAAGAGGAGGAGGAGAAGAAGAGGAAGAAGAAGAGAAAGAGTAGAAGAAGAGAAAGAGGAGACTTACCGGTACCAGGCCTCGTCGGGGTGATCCTCGTCGGGGCTTGCTCGCGGGAGAAGAGCGGAGGAGAGAGCATCCTTGTCGGGGCTTGCTCGCGGGAGAAGAGTGGAGAGAGGAGGAGAGCGGAGGAGAGAAGAGAAGACACCAGAAGGCTCGGGAAGAAGCAATCCGGCTCGCGAGGGAAATGCGCCTGCGAGGGAAACGGCGCGTGAAAACACGTTTGGGTTCCGGTTTTAAGTGGGGAAACGAGGACACGCGTTTCGTGAGCGCGGGGCCGCGCTCTCGCGTGTTGTGTCCCCAAACTGGGTTGGTACGATACCGGTACCATACCAGTATCCGTACCTACCGGTACATCGGTACGGCTGGTATCGCAGACCTTGATTATAATTATATCATATGTATGCCATAGCAACAATAGTATACCTATAATTGTTATAGCTATAATATGCTAAAGCATAACTATAGTATATTTAAGGAATAATTGGGTTTTGTTTATACAATAACTATCATGTACCATGAAAATGGAACTGCTCTTAGCTCTTTATAGCCATGAAACAACATTTCAATCCCTCTCCTAGGCAATGAAATGACAGGAAAAAAAGTGTTCAAACTTTTTTAGCTCGGTGTAGGTTAATATTGAGTTGTCTGACTGTATGAACCAGCTTGGTTTAATACATGGTGGCACAGTTTGATACCACTTGGTATCCTGGGTTTTCATGCCCTAGCCAATCCAAGCCTGGCATGCTATGTACTTGGCAACACTGACCAACATGGTTAGCATGTAGAACTTAGGTAGGAAAGGACATTGGGCAACCTGCCCTCTTTCCAAGGATAAGTCTCTAACCTAGAATCTTATAGGCAAGGTCACCGAACCGGTACTATAGGGGGTACTAGCTAGCGACCGGTTCGGTGCGGTACAGGTCCATATTGTGCCATTCTGGGGCATATTGATATGGGAGGAGGGAGAAGGAGAGAGGGAGGGATGAAACCCTAACCCTCGGAGTGAGTGCACGTGCGAGAGTGTGAGTGAAAGAGAGAGAGAGAGAGGGGGGGGGGGGGGGCTTACTGAGGTGGGGGGATGCTCTCTGCCTATTGCTAGCAGCCAGGGGGTGGGGAGTGAGTGTTGTTTACAATTGGGGGCAGGGGCCTCTTGAAGACTCGAACACCTTGAGTGCGAGCGAGGGGAATTTAAGCACAATTGAATCGGGATCTAAGCGAATCGGGATGGTTTGAGCGAACCAAGAGGGAGGGAGGGAGGGAGGGAGGGAGGGAGGGGGGGGGGGGGGGCTTTAGATGAACCAGGGTCCTATCTCATTTTAAAAGGCAAAAACTGTGCTAGCCCCGATTATTCCAGTTTGGTATGCCTCGAACCCGCTCATTCAGTACGGTTCAACATTCCTTGCTTATAGGTGCTTTATAAATGTATAGAAGAAGAAGAAAAGATATGTAGAGGAGGAAGTGGAGGGGGATATCGATGTTGCTTCTGATCATTGTTTGCTTAGTCACTTGTTTACATCTATATTTCTACAAATAATTCGAATATTACTGTATAAATGCTAAAGTATAAAAGTAGTCCGTTTTGCTTCTATTTTGCTGCTCTAAGGTGTTATGTGCTTTCATAACAACTAATGGCATCTCTAAAAATGCATTCATATAACAAACCAAAGGCAAAATTTTAGATCGGTTTTCAATATCACAGCCAAAGATTTAAATCTAGGCATTGGGCCCTGTCTTGATTCGCTTCTGGGACAGTACCATATCAGGATGGGAGAATAAAGTCGAGACTGACCAAAACAGCTAGTAACAACAACAATAGAAAGGAAAAATAAAAAAAATGCATCCTGGTCTCTCTTAACTGCCGTGGTATGTGACAAGTCGTGACACAACCAAGAGAGTTAGGACAGCCTAGTTCAAGAGAGGACTGGTATCCTGTAGTTGTTCTGATCCTAGTTTCCTGTTGGAATGGTATGCTAACCGGCGGTACCATCCCGTTTTGGTGGGAGTTAAATCCTTGACTATAGCACAATATATTTGTTTTGTATACTGATCATTATATATTTGCAATAGCACAAGGAGCAAGATGTTGGGTATCAGTCATGCTGTCATACTTAATTTGTGTAATGATAAATGTTCTGTTCTCAAATTCAGATTTAATTGGTATATAGGTCATATATCTGCAGATTTACATTTGACTGTGGCCATTGCTGGTGAGGTACTCATGCATGATGTCTAAAGAATTGGCTACCTATCCATTCACTAGATCTCAATGTAAAATGGTAGGAGCTTGCAAACCTTGTACATAGTACCTTGCCTATTACAATGTCGGTAGATATAGAAATGAGTGTTTGTCCATCAGCAAGCTAAACTTGCGAGCAGGATCATCGATGTTCAAATTTGTTTGGAATTTCACGAAATGCTCCTAATATATCTGGTTGTATGATGATTATTATAAGAAGGCATGTCTGCGTTCTGACAGTCTTATTAAAGTGGTTTAGGTGGTTAGTGTTCTTATCTTGGAGGCATTTTAACCCTTGCAAATCTACATAAGATGCTCTGGCTTTTTCTTGGAATTTCTTGTAAATCTTTCTTATGGGAGTTTCTGTATAATAGTTTTTTACTTTGTTGTGGAGCAAAATACTAGGTTAGCAATAAAAGTTGCCAGTGCTGGCCTTGACAATCACTGATCAATGCTCTTAAGATGATGGATTGTTATTACTGTGCACGTTGTATTGGACAGTCCTCTATATTCTTATTATGTTCTATCCTTTCAGAAGTATTTGATGTTCAAAAGATTCTTAACTTGTTGGTGCATCTTAAAACCATAATCACACTTAACCTCCAGCTTTTACTTCTGATTGACTGTCACATTCACCATTACCAGAGTAGATAAAGAAAGAACATACACTTTTCTCCATTATTTCAATTCTTATGAAGATTTGAATATGCAGATTTGAAGATGATAAGGATATTAGTACCTTATTTGAGGAGCTGTGGGAAGAGAACTCAAGTAGTGAAAGAGTTACCCTTCAGTTATATTTACCAGAAATTGTTACTCTTCTTTGTGATTGCATTGCGTCATCATCATGGGCAAGTAAAAGAAAGGTACAGTTTCTGTAACATTTTTCATCCTGTTATTTATACCTAAGTCTACAATATATATATATATATATATATATATATATATATATATAAAATCAGGAATTCATGGTAGTTTTATATGGATAATATATTTTATATTATCTTAACTTGATTTTCTGTCCTTGATATTGGTTTATTTCGTATACAATTGCAGTCAGCAAAGGCTATGAAGAAGCTGAGTGAAACCCTGGGTGAATCTCTTTCTTCGCATCATCACAATCTGCTCAATTGCCTTCTAAAAGAGCTACCCGGTCGTCTTTGGGAGGTATGCATTAATAGAATGCAAAATTAGAATGTTTTCCCCCACCTTGGAATGCAGATAACATGATTTATATACCTCTAATCCTGATTTATTTTCTATTACTTGAAGGAACATTAGTATCATGGATGTTAGGAAGACAACAGTTGTCTCAACAAACAGTGAAAGTATTGAAACCATTTTTTTGACAAAGAATTTTCTACATGTCTGTGTTTCCAGAATCCCTTCAGCAGACCATAGACCATCTTGTCAGATGTCCTAAATGTGATAAAAAACATAAACATAATTGTAATGCTACTGTCACAGTTTCTCTAATTTTTAAAATGTAATAGACTTTCCATGGTTCACTGCTACCCTTCTTCCAAGTAAATATATTCCTACTCAAATTCGATGATCAACTAATTTTAAATATTGTGGTCTTCCTATGTAGTACCCTGTCTTTTGCTTTTTTGCTTGACATTTTTAACCCAAAAATCCAGATAGAGTGGACATGCAATTGTTTCTATTTCCTCCTTTGTTTAACTATTTCTGATGAAAGAACAGTTCAAAAACAAATTGGTGGCTCGAGTTCTTACTTGCAGGCATATACACATTCTCCTTATTTTTTAAAATATAAGTTTAGGAGTTCTATACAGTAAAAAGAAAAAAAACTTAGTTCCATTCATCTTAATGCTTTTGGTTACAGATTGCTGGATCTTAGTAATTTGGTAGCTGGGATGTTTGTAAAATAATCAACATGTGATAATCGGATGCTGTGACTTGCCAAGGTTGGATCGTCTATAAAGACATATTCTTAATTATAAGCCTGTAAATTGTTAGACTTGCCAAGATTAATTATATCCAACCTCAACCTTTATATAATATAAAAGGAGACAACAATGTAGTATTTTGTCCAACTCTTTTTCAAGATTTCTGTCTTCCTATCAAAATTACCCAATATCTCCCTTGTTGGCCTCATCATCACATCCCAAAGGAGACTTGTTTCTAGAAAGCATTTTATGGCAGCAATAGCAAGTGGCATAGGGATTTAAAAATTTGCCAGTATCTCCAAGTAAGCTGGCAATTAGAGTGATCGAGTATATGACATCTTACAAACAAGCTCCTAAGCAAGGTGCAAGTTTTAATGAATCTGCTGATGATGTTTGATTCTTTGTCTATGATATAAATTAGTGGCAGCTAATATTCAGCTACAAGAGTAAGGCATATTGGTGTTGAAAGAAGGTAGCATGGCATATATACCATAATGCAGTAGTGATAGGACCCTATGTTGACCAATGAAGAAAGGAAGCAAGGAGTAAGAAGTTCCTAGGCTGGATGGCTTTTCTCTTATATTTTACCAGCATATTTAGTATGTTGTAAAATGCATATTTGATGGTTTGGCATTATATGTTGGATATCTTGTTGATTGGTGTTTAAAGATAACTTTTTGGGGAGCATTATCCTCTGTGAAATAAACTTTAACAAGTTTTACGAGAATCCTTCTGGTGATGTTACTTCTCCAACTTCCCTCGGATGAGAATCTAATCACATAGATATTCCTTAAAACATAAATAGTTAGTCCTATTGTCTTGTTCTTTCCACATTTAAGAAAAGAATGAATATATGGTCCATGGACAACTTGCAGCCATCCCTTCTCACATCATGAAGAGAAGTTTGTGCAAATATACAATCCCTGACAATCACTAAAGACTATTTTATATGAGTAATGGAACTGGACTCAGAACCAGTTGTTGCACCATAATACCAACTGCAAATTGATGGGACCTCTTTCATGGTAGCTTTTTTAATGTGCTGCAGCTCATTTCTTTAGCATTGACTACTCAGGTTATTCTAACCCAACACTTCACTATAATATCTTGCTCTGTCCTAATTTATTTAGTTTGTGAGAAATGATTCCTTGAATATAATTGACCATTAAATCCTGCTACTTATCTTCTCAATTTAGTTGTTAGACTTGCCATAAACAAATCCAGATTGCAGGTTCCTGAGGTCTTTGCTCCCTTTGGATCTATTTCTTCTCTTCATCCGTAATTCATCTTTCTTTTTTTTCCTATTCTTTCCTGAATCGAAGAGAACCATATTCCCCCACAAAAAAGGAAGAAAAAAAAAGAAGCGAAACACGATTAACTTTTCCAGAGTCTTTTTTGTACATACTCAGATCCTGTGGTTGAATTCGTGAGTGCAGATCCAAAGTAAGATGGAGGAAAATACGAAGAACAGCTTCCCTTAGAAGCACAACTGGTGATTGGCCAGTGAGGACCTTTGCTGCTCAGACTCAGCCCAGCCATCATATGACTTAGAAGGAATGACCCACTTTTTGGTACTATTTATTATGTTAATGAACTCAAGAATAATGAGTTCATTATGGGCTGATGATAACAGTGAGTTATTCATGTTGGGGCCTTAAAAGGTGCCCACTGCCAACCATTGCCATCTTCGGGTTCTAGAACTGCATTTCTACAAGGTGCAGGAAAAGCACAATTCCTCATAGCAGCATAATCAGTAAATGGATGAGTGCCATTAGGATGCAACTCAAATTATCCATTCAAATTTAAATATCAGAAAATTGTCTTGTTTTTCCTTGCAGTAGTAAATGTTGTTATCAAAACCATAAGAGCAGTGAAAATAGAAAGATTGCACATAAATATAGAAAAAAGAAGAAAAATATATGGCCTTCCATTTTGAAATGCATTTTAACAACATTAGAAGATTCAGTAAAGGTGATATTGTTTGTTGCCATAAGTTGACAAGTAGAATTTGATGTTATGTTCGTAAATTAACCATTGATGCTTTTTGCCCCATTTGCAGGGAAAAGATGTTATTTTATATGCAATTGCTTCAATCTGTTCATCTTGCCATGATGCAATATCATCTGAAGACTCTGCCACTCCAGCTGTTATTTTAACTGCCATTACTTCTGCATTCTCAAAAAAAGTAAAATCTTACCGTGAAGCAGCTTTCTCATGTCTACAACAAGTAATAATTGTGATTCTTATTTTTCTACCTTATTTCTTGAATCAAATTTTCTATTTAAGGTTTATGATTATATAGATGCTCACATGGAGACTAACAAATATTTATTTGCTCTTGTTTTTTTTTGTTTTATATCCGTAATTGTTGCTGCAATTGTTTGTCATTAACATTAGGAGAATGGGTTTAAGTGCTGGTTGGCATGCTTGGAATGGCATGATACATGCTGTGCTAGTGCCATGCCAGCATGCAACCCCAGCATGCTACCAGCTTCTTGCCAATATTTGGCATGTTGCTATGACTGAGCATGTCAAACACTAGAATATAATGGCACTGCACAACATGCTACCAGCATGTAATAGTTCACTCCTTCATTAAAAGCAAAATCCAGTGACAATGGGTAAGTTCAAATCAAGGCATTGGGTTTGCTTAGTAATGCAGCCTTCTCAATGAGATAGCGTAAATCAAGTTCTTGTAAACTAAAGGGAAAGAATCACATTGCAATTTATAGGAACAAGCCAGGCATGTTGTATCAGAGAACTGACAGGAAATAATATTTATGAGACATACTATTGCATTGTCATGCAATGGAAAAAGGTTACTGCATCAAGGTTGTGGTCCAAATGTGGCGATAAGGATTTTAGGGAACCAAGTTTCCTTCTAGGAGTATCAGTTGATAATGTTTGCTTGCACTAACAACCCTACCTGATAACCTGATTACATATACCAGATGCGCACTGCCCAATTCAGATATTAGCAAATAGATAAACCACATAAAAGTTGATAGTGAATCAGATTAGGAAGTGAAAACTGGTGCTGTAAAGCCTTTAATGAAGCTCAGTTAGTTATCAAGCATGCAGATGTCTGTCTAGGAAGGTCAATTAGATAACAGCTATAACTCCAATGGGAAAGTGCCATAGGAAGACTCGATAACTAGGAAGCAATGGAGAGGGCCATGGTGGACGTCAGGTCTCCAGTTGACTCTAAGTTTATTGCTTGTAATGGACAAAACTTTGTGCATCGCATGAAAACTTTCAATGTTTAATATGGCAGCATATAGAAAGAGGATCATGATGTCCCATGCTAGTATCATAAAAGAGCATGATGATTGATGATGCTGGCTCTCAGTTAAACCTGCAAAATGGATAATGATTTGGAAATTTTTAATGTGGTCCGGGTGTATAGTTGATACAATCTTCCCAATATGAATTTGACAGCAAGATCCAAATAATGAATATGTCAAAGATTGCAAATCTCCACTTATGGCTACTACAACTTTAGATGTGGTTAGGCCTTGACTCCTGAGAGGAATGGAAGGGTGCGAGAAAAGATAGAACTGGGGAGAATATGGTGAAATTAAAGCAATCAACACATGCCAGCTTTAGATAACAAAACAATGGAATCATGTTAGCATCGCTTAGATGAGGTGGGCCAGCTGTTTTTGTACAGAACACTCGCTATTAGAAGAACTATATCATATTTCATTTTTGTGTAGGCTATAGTTCCTATTGTATTTCTTCTCCTTTGTAGCAACATATTAGCAGGTCAAAAGTGGTGTCAGAGAACACTCACAGTGAATGGAAGCTATAATAAAGCTTTAAGGGGTGGAAATTGTAAGATTCAAGAAAATATCCTTTGAAAGAAAGCTGAAATATGACTTAAACTATGTCCATACTTAACAAAGTTATGTGCCAAAAAGAGGAAAAGGAAAAGAATTGTATGGCTTAAGGTCAAGAAAATTTAAAAGAAGCACAAATAGTGAAGAGAGAATTAGAGATTAGATAAACCCACAAGAGTATTTAATGTGATTTAGATTAGAGTCTGATCCAAGATAGTGATGTTAGCGCTGCTATTCTGTCAAGTACCAAAGTTCGTCGTACCAACGTATCGGTACCGGTACGGTACTATATCGTACTGAAATGCCACAGCGCGTGGCTTTAGCCATGCGCTCTCTCCCGTGAAGAACACCCCCCGTACTGGTGCGAACCGACTGGTACGGATATGTACCGGTGGACCCGAGCCGGTTTGCACCGGTTCAAGCTATGAACCGATCGGTTCGGACCCGATTGGATCGGAACCGATTTCAATAGCCGTACCGTATCGGTGCCTGTTGGTACCGGTACGGTACGGGTTAAACCGACTGGTACCGGTCGGTCCAGCATACCATGTGTCAACACTATCCTTGAATATTTGCAAGCTTAGTTCCATTGCCCCATGAGATTTTAGAAACAATATAGTAGGCACCCTTCAAGCCATTCTGATTTATGATAATGTAGAGATGAACTGGAAATTTTACCAAGGTGTAGCCTATCCTTGTCAAGGTAGGCAAGGCCCAGCTATCAGTGTCACTAGCCATCTGAAAAATTCTGGCTAAAAATAGCAATTCACCAATAAATAAATTTGATGACAAATTGATTTGCAGATGATGCCGTATTGATCAAACCAGAAGTTGGTTATGATTATTCTATACTAAACATCAATCTTTGAAGTGGATGGTGAGAGCCCCAATCTTAAGCCATATAACTTGAGACGTGAGGATTAGTTGCAAAAACGCAATAAGATCAACTTAGAGAACCATATCAGTACATACAGTAACAATTGGATATGGATGTCTCATGAGGCATGCAATTATAGTACAGATACAAACAAATAAGATGGGAACACATCAAATATGATATAATACAACATTGCCCATTGTGGTCAATATTTTAGGAGTCATTATTGAGGACTATATTTTGTAGTGAGTGATTTCTAGATATGGTTTTCTTTTCTGTGCACCAAATACTGTGTACATACCACCATATATCAAATTGTTGTCAAAGTGGTATCTAGTTCCATATCTCAGAATTCTAAGCTTCGTTTGATGAGGACAAAAATTCTGGACAAACTGAGAGGTCAGGAACATGCAAAAATCATGATAATTAATAGAAAGAAATTAAAAAAAATAAAGGAGAAGCATGTAGTAAGAAAGGACTTTTTGATTGACTTGCTATGGTTCATGAAATCTAAATATATATGCAAAATTTAAAAAAATGTTTTTTTAAAGTACAGATAAAAACATGTGTTAATTAGAACAAATCTTTTTTTAAAAAATCAGTATTGTTAATTATCTGATGAATATGAGTCATGACTATTGAAGGTTGTTGCCTTGTAGGTGATCTTTGTATGTACACTTTGTCACTTGTATTTGTATCTCTGGCGAATGCTTGTCATTCTTGTAACATGCCATTGAACTTAAACTAATCATTGGACAACGTCCTAATTTAGCAACAGAAAACACCATTCAGTCTACAAACTTGCTATTCCTATGATTGCTTAGTTGATGATTCTACATTCTTGTTTCATCTTTTGCTATCTTAAATCATTTCATTTGCAAAGAGATGAACAATAATCAATTAAACTTACTCTCATGTATAATCATAAGATAATGGATAGACAACAATGAGCATAACCAAGGTTGGACCAGTCCGTACCTTACTGAACTGCGGCATATTGGAACCACGGGGTGGAGAGGAAGAAGGGGAGGGAGAGAGAGGGGGACTCACTTGGACCGAATCCAGAGGCCTTCGATGGATCCGGTGAAGGACATGCCATGACGGCGATGAGGTCAGGGACCAGATCTAGGGTCGGATGATGGTGGGGGAGAGAGGCTGCAACGTCAACAATGAGGCCAGTCCCTAACGTCCATGACAAAGGCCTTCGCCCCATTGTGTGAGAGAGTGGCCATGGAGCCATGGAGGTAGGCTGATGACGAGCAAGACGACATGGAGGAGGGATTGTGAGGTGGAGAGAGTGGAGAGAGCTTTGGGTTAGGGTTTCGAAATGAGGGAGAAGTGAAGCGTAGTGAATTGAAGAATGGGGAGGGCGATACTTATATTTTCCGAACCGAAGTCTTGAATCATGCCAATAACCGACCGGTCCAGTTCAGTATGGTTCGGTTAACCTAGAGCATAATCATGATGACAAGAATTGCTCGATGTAATTGGGGTTGACTGTGTGAATCCTTTTTATCAATTATTTTTAACGTCTTATTAGGAGCTAATCTGTTGACAGTGAATGTTTTTGAGTCCTTACTAGGTAGTAGCAACAAGCAACTATTATCCATAATATTGTCAAGCGTTCCATTTTTCTTTCTTCATTCCTGGGACAAATCTAAGTCCTTTTTACCAAGGCCTCCTTATTTTCTTCTGCCCATGACCAAATAATGTAACAGTCTAAATTTTTAACCACTTACTTCTCTATTGTTAGGACTGTTATACTTCCTCTTATGTACTCATTCTCGTTTTATTTCCATACTTTTGCCACACATTTGGATATTGCTGCATCTTTTAGAAAGTGAGCCCTAAACAGAGCAGAATAGAGGAAAAGGATTTACGTAGTTGGCCCTGACTAGTTTGGGATGAAGGCTTAGTTGAGTTGAGTCGAGACTTTTGCCACACATCTACATGAGTATTATCTACCTTGCTCATCTCATATACTTGGATCCTCTTGATTGCCAACATTTTGGGCACAGGCTGTATTACCTTCATATATAAAGTTTTCCTTTTATTCTTAAAACCTTGTTGTTTCAAACTTCTCACTCTAGGTGTACTTCTCTACTTCATCCAGTTAGAAGTAGTACTTGTTTCCAATGATGAGCTAGATAAAAGTGATATGTTCATTTCCTGATATAGTTTTTTTTTTCTTTTTTTTGGAGGTTCTCTTTTGTGTCCTTTTTTCTTATTTTTCGTATTTTAAGTGAATTTTTATCTTGATGAAAAACTCTAATTGTTTGCTTACTATATTTACCACTAGAGGGTTATCCAAATAAGCACCATTTTGGTCACAAGCATTATGCATGCTCTGACTTCTTGAGACACCTAGCTAGTACATATTAGGATGTTGTAGAGATGCAACTAAATTATTTGTTTGTGAATTCAATATTTGGTTATATCGACCAATTTTTATGACCGTAAGCTGTCTGACAAACCTGTTTTTCAAGCAATTCTATGGCTCTTGTATGAAGCACAACATTCAATTGTCGTGTTTCTGTTTAACATGGTTTGCTTAGAATTTTTGCCCTGATTTCTTCTCATTTTTTATTTCATTTCCATCAAATTTCAGGTTATAACAGCATTTAGCAACCCTGATTCTTTCAACACTGTTTTCCCCATGCTATATGAGGTTTGCAGTAAAGCTGGTGTCTCCAAGACTGTGAATGCCCCTTTAGTAAGCTCTGCCATGGGTACAGGTAATGCCAAAGTTTCAGTGTTGGCTGCACAAGGGTTAGCATGCTAAAAAATACTTTTATGGGAAATATCAAATCTAATTGTGGATAAAATGTAGTATGATTTAAGTTACGCATCTGTCATATTGATTCTGAACAGTGCTGATGGTAAATAGTTCAACATGCTTTCATACTAGGGATATGAAGCTTGAAAATGTGTCCTTTTCTTTTTCTATATAATTTGTGCATCGTTTATTAACACGAGAAAATTATCACCCTTTGCATTAATAATGAAATGGAATTTTATTTTTCATCTGATATGCAAGCATGTCATTGTTTAGTCATTAAACTCTTCTTTTCAATACTAGGTTTATTTCTTCAAAGTAACAGTATCCTATCGTGAGAAATATTTATTTGATATTAACTTGCTGTGCTTCTTTATGCATTTGAAATTTGAATGAATTGCAAAAATAAACAAAGGATATCACTGGAGCATAAGAATGAGCAAAAAATTTATATAACATTGTATTCACAAGAGTGGCAAAAAGGTAATGTGTCTCTGATTGAAAGAAGAGGACAACTTCAAATATGGTGGAGTGTCTCAGATTTGATAGTTATTTCAATTTCCATCCATCATTGTTCCTCCATCTATATCATCATAAAACTGATAGAAGCTAAAGCATAAACATTATATTGAGATTGTATAAACATGTCTCCAGTCAATGTACATGTAGTGCTTTCTCCATTTGTTTCCAAATATAAAATTCTTATATGGCACACTACAATTTGTCAATATTCTCCCACAAACTTCTACTTTCCAGTGAAATGCAGGTTTTAAATGCATAGAAGCAAGAGCTTGGGGTATTTGGCTGATGCCACAAATTCCTGATTTATTAAATATTGGCAATTTGGCATAGACTTAAACATTTATGGTGCTGCACCAGTTATTTTATGTAGCATGTTCTGGATTCAGGGAATGTGATATACGTGACATCTCTCTATGTCCAAGGCCATGATGTGTTGGCTGACACATGATACAAAATTAGTTTTATTCATGGTCACAATGATATCCATCTTCTTCTTAATCTGTTTGTACCAAGTACAAATAATGGATACAATTTTGATCAGCACTGATGCTCGTGTCATGACATAATTTGGTTTTTGTAGGAAGAACCGCTTCCCTCCTTGTTTCAGTCCCCTACCATCAGGGACAGAGCGTTGTGTAGTCACGCATAGGAAATTTGATCGTGAGATTAGGATAAATAGCAACATGCAAATGTTATGACCAGAATGACAACATTTGTGTTAGACAACTCTTTCCTGCCTGGTGAACGATATGAGCAATCCTTCAAAATTGTGACCAGTTACTAAAGCATCATGTTCAACGGGACATTTATGAAACAAACCTGTGATACTGAAATCTCCATATGATGTTTTCTTCTTTCATTGCATAAATATTTTGTGGTTAGGTATGGATATATTGTGGAAGCAGTTTTTATAATTGACTTGATCACTGTGACTTGTGATAGTCACTGATAGTAGAGATACGTAAAATGGAGCTCAATCTTGACTGATCAAATTAGTTGTAATGCTGTAATTAAATTTGTATTTTTAAAATTTTCTTGCTGCAGAAGAAAGCAGCACTGAAGATTTCTCTGCTCCTCTTGAAAAGGTTCTAGATTGTGTGGCATCTTGTATCCATGTAGCTCATCTTCAGGATGCTTTGAAACAAAAAGAAAAATTATTATATGTCTTTTCAAGTTCCCTGTCACCTGGATTCAATTGGACAGGTATTTTGCAATCTGTACTGACATTAAATTTGTTAATAGTGCACTTTAGTTGATACAGACTTGGATATTTACCTATTTTTACATAACTTGATGGACAGTTAAATTGTCAGTTTTTTCATCAATTGGAGAGTTATGTTCAAAGTTTCACCCCATTTCCAATGGTACTCCTGTTTATTCTCATGATGCAACTGCTTTACTTTATGAGGTAATGTTGATATCCTGGCGACTGCATCTTTCAGCAAATCTTTTTCTAACAAATTCTTTCTGGCGGCTTCACTTTTTTCTCTCTCTCTTTAATTCAGTTATTTCACTCTGTGGCGCCAAAAATAGTTGATTGCATTCGCTTGGTAAAGATTTCTCAGGTATCCATTCTCTTATGCTGATTTTTCCAAAATTGCATAGTTGTTTGGCTTCTGTTTTTTACTAAATTATTGTCCAACAATACATAAAGGTGGATGAACATAAGTCTTCTGTTTCATTACTTCAAAGTTTTCATCTTCACAGGGGTCTTATCTCTCAGATTTTCATTATTGTATTCTTCCCTTTTCTATGATCTTTATATTAAGGGGATCATAAAACTTGCAGCCACTTTCTTGTTTCCAATAACCTATCCACTGAGATTTGCTTGTCACTGGATATTGGTGAGTTTACTGATTAGAGGTCAGGTAGAGCTACAAGTTGTTAGATAATAAAAATTCTTTCCAAGATTAAAAAAACACTCTGAAGAGATAAAGGCATGTCCTTGATGCATGATTTCATCCTCTTAGTAAATTCTCATAAGGGGTGAAGTGGAAAGTTTTCCTTCATTTCGGACAAAGTGGATGTTCTCTGCTGCAGTATTGATGAAGAAAAGGAGCAAACCAAATATTATTTGTGGCATATTTTGGATAGTTGATATTCCATAAGGAGAAATGGAGGCAGGAGTTAGGGTGTTTATACCAGCCTTAAAGGCATAATGAGAAGTCCCAACTTTGTCTTCAAAATTTACATTTTAAATCTACAATTTAACAAGAATAGCTTGGCTTATTTCCCTTTTTTTTCTTTGATATTTTATGATGTGGTTTCTGGATTATGCTACTCAGATCTGGTCAAGTCTACATTGGATAATAGGAGTCCCATATCGATGAGCCGATCTATAAAATGTGATCTACTATCTCTAAATTGCTTACATACAAAAAATCATGTGATTTAGAGACCCCTAGCCTATGCATCAAGTGATCAAAAGAAATATATAATTCAATGTTATTTAGGTTGTCCAATTTTTGACCACTTGATACATAGGCTAGGGGTCTCCAAATCACATGATTTTTGATAGATAAGCTAGTAGAGGTAGTAGACATATCCAATAGCTCGGATCATCAATGTAGGACCCTCATCGTTCAATCTAGACCTAACCGAGTTTGCAGATTAGCTTCTACTGCTTATGCATTGTTCTGGTAATTAGAAATGAAGCGGACTTTTATCTGTTGATATCGAATTGCTTGTCTGACTAGTGCATCATCTGTCGATGTAGACTCAAAATTTGTAATTCCTGAAATCTTCTACTTGTCATGATCTTCTAACAAGTCTGTTGGTTTTTAAAACTTTGCTGCCTGGTAACTGTATTAAATATTGAAGATGTGTTTTGGTATGCGACATGAGCATAGCTTAAGTTCTAATAACAGAATGGCTTGCTAAATATACTTTTGTAAGTAGAGTATGTTCCATTGGATATTTCCTTGCCATCATCCTGTTTTATTCTCTTCAATGGATAACGATATTCTTTGCTGAAGGCCATGGATCGGTTATTGATTCCTAGAGGGCCTCTTTGCCAACTGTTATTCTGTCATCAACCAATTAAGAACATTCAGTAGATATAACCAGTTTTAAAATTAATTATCATCTGCATTCACTTGCTGTAAAATTCCTGCTGCTTTCCGTTTACAGGTCCATACTGCTGCTTCAGAGTGCCTACTGAAGATAAGCAGACTCTATAGAGATATTCCTTTGACACACAGAAAAGATATTGAGTTCAAGGATGAGCTTATACATCTATGTGAGGTGGAAAAAAGCGAGCAAGCAAAGACATTGCTTAAAAAGTGCATTGCCATTTTTGAAGATCTTGATCGAGAAATAACACCTATGAACTAAGTTGGGAGGACCTATACCAAATTCTTTCCACATGGTGATATACCATCATCGATCAGCATTTGCTCTCTTGCCCTTCTCTTATTTTCTTGCCATCATTTTTTGAGTGAAAAGTCATCTAATATCCTGCAATCCAGAAGATCTTTTTTCTTTCTTTCTTTGTATTATGCTCATATTTTATGATATGTTGTAACAATTTTTTTTTTAGCAAAATAGTTCATATGTTTCAGAAATTGCACTTCTGAGTAATTTCTAGTAGATTTAATGCTTGAAAAAATTACCAGCTGAAGTTGCATTGACAAATTTGTTTTGATGGAACTCTTAGCCTATGAAATCAGGGGCTAAGAAAAGCAACACTGGAACTTAATTGTCACGGAAAACAATTAGTGTATGCTGTTTGTGAAGCGATGGTAAGGATTCTGCTTCTTGTCCTATGGGTGCTACAGTGACCAGCAAGGGGGAAATAGTAATATCCACGTTCTCATTAAAATACTTGCACATCTCTTGGAACCAAGGCATTGCATTTATGCTCCTAACTATCCAATATGACCTGCAGATATTTTCTTCTAATAGTAAATATGAAATGCAATAAAAGCCCTCCAAAATTCAGGTTGCTGTTCTTCAGGTTTGCTAGTTATGCTAATCCATGACACGTTGGTGTTTGAAAGTTGTAGAATGTTTTCCTATCTATTTGTCGTCATCCTGAATGTATTTGGCCTCCAAACCTCAAGACATAATTTTGCAATATTATGTCTGTGTTATTTTGTTGTCGTCGCATGCAGTTCTGCATGACAAAACTGGCGTCCGGCTAGTGGGATCTGAAACCGACGCATGGAGTCTCAAGAAGGAAATGTGGTGGACTTTGGTTCCAAGCTTCTAGCAGATCCAGATCAAATGTAGGACTGGTTCAGCGATGAAGTTTTATAGCAGGAGAAGCTCGGTTGGTTATAGGATGCATCGAGTTTAGGAGAAATTCAAGGAAAGATTGATCAGATCAAGGATCCATTTAATCTAGAAAAAAATCGAGGGTAAGAGGAGACTAATCAAATAGATATTATATCAAACTCAGAAGAGATTGTAATTCAAGAGGTAATTGATTTTATGGTTGCTTAGAAGAGACAAAGAATGCTACATGATCCAGTTATGGGGATCCATATTGAAGAGCCAAATCATGTAGATGATAACTATGCAGGAGCTATCTGACATGTGGATGTTCCTTTTGAAGATTTAATCAGCCTTAAGGCCGATAAGCCGAAGCATATAGATGAGGCCCATGCAAAATTGCCCTGGATATGGAGGTTCTTAGCAGTGATGTAATTATCCATGAGATGGAAAAGCTAGCTAATTTTATAACTTCTCAAATGGAGGCATATAAATATGACCAAAGTTTTATGATTGATTCTATGATGAACAGTGATTGCAATTGACACCATTTGTGTCAACTAGATATTCGAAGGAACTTTGGTGTAATGATCATGGAGTTGATGCTAAGAGAGAGTTGTTAGAGAATATTGTCGACTCCAACACATGTACTGAAGAGTTATTATGCGAACCAATAATAAAGTTATATTATTTAATTATTGGTTCGGCAAATTGTTACATGTTACTATCGCTGTGGTACTAACTGCAATGGTTAATGCTGTGTTTCATGGTGTTGATAAATTCAATATAGTTAGCATGGAGCTCAACATGCAGCGGCATGCTGAAATAATTATGAACCTTCTAAACTGTATTAGATAGTTTATTTATTTATTTTTAACTAAAGTTGGTGCTAGTTCATGTTAGTTAGGTTGAGCATTAGATTTAATTGACAAAGTCTAATTCTAATAAGAAAAGACTTTTAGTCGAGTTTAGTTAACAATAAAATAATTAGTTTTCGTCCGTTAGTGGGAAAGCGATGCTTGTTTCAACGAGTTCGGTGCATTTCTGTTTTCTGGAAGAAAAAAAAAAAAGGTGTTCCATTTGGTGAGAGAGATATGAAGATGTCGGAAAGTGTCAACCCCTGAGGCGTCTACAAGGGAACCGAGCTACCGTTCCACTTTCTTCGTCTTTTTAATAAAAGTTCTTTCTTCTCTGTTCAAGAAGATTTCTTATATATACGTTTTTTTATTACTGCTGCTTGATTTATATAAATTGTTTTGGAGCTTTGACCGTTACATTTTTTCTGCACCGAAAAATATGCCATTCCACGACCATCACTAATAGGGCTTTAAGCTTTTCAGCAGCCAGATCAAGAACATACGAGCTCATGTAAGGCCCATCTGGTGCTTAACAATAAGGGACCAAAAGGCAAATAGTTTTTTCGCCATAAAAGATAAAATTACTTTCATATCTGCAGTTTCATTATATATTAAAGGATTATCGTTAATTACTTTTTTGGGCAGAATCCCCTGAGATAACTTAAATCTCGTTTGGCAAAACTTTTGGAAGCAGAGTTTTTAGAGCTTTTGACAGTAGAGCTTTTGAAAAGTAGAGATTTTGGAACACAGAACTTGTGGGACGTTGAGCTTCTTCGAAATAAACGTCAAAGCCAAAATAATTTTCATATTTTTCACCAAACATCGCAATAACCAGCTAAAGTATTTTTGAAGGGCCTGAAAATACTTTCCGATTCTCCAAAAAATTTTGATAAATAGGGCATATATTAAAAAAAACATGCAGTTGTTAGCTTGCCATCCTTTCTCCAATCACGAGCACAAATTAAATTTCCTCTAGAATCTTCTCCATTTTATCCCATCACAAATTGAATTTCCTTTAAGCAACAAAGCATCGACAAAGTTGCATCAGAACTTAACATTGAGAAAATCCTATTGTTAAGTGCGGTCTGTTGCAATCTAACGAGTTGATCATTATTTTGTCCAATTTGATTGCTAACAAAATACTCAGAAAAATAACCCAGAAAAGTCACTCAGCTGTCTTGCACCATTCACTTCTGCTCTATTTCTTGTCACAAATCACTATGCCAATTTAAAAATGCAACTCATAATGTCAGGTATTAGCTGTTATTGGATACATATCCATTGTATGACAACTGAATACTAGTTATACAGAGAGCCAATTCTTGCGACCATCAGGTGCTGACTGCAAACTAGGGGTAAATAAAAGAGTCGTCCAAGACGAAACGCCAGCCGCCTGTCTACCAAAAACAATAAAAAGGTCGTCTCATTGAGAAAGACCATCTATATGCTTTCTTTCATAAACATCTAATATTTATCACAATATTTACATTGTGTACTGTTCCCGTGCATTGCACCATTCCACAACTGTCACCTGCAAACTGATTTTTTCATGATCAGCGGCAATATCTCTTTTTTTTTATTTTTTTTCCATTATGACAGATTTGTAGGTCATAAGAGCTATACAACATAAGAAAAATATTCTCCTTCAATCTGGATAAAGGTAAGGATGGAACTTCCTTATTTCTTTCTACCTTTCTTTCCCATGACAAGTCTTGAGTATAACTGACGAGACATTATCAGCTTGGTAGGTGTTGAGGAATGATAGTCCCACAACAACTAGATTAGGGATTTTTGTGATGCTTATATACTCTTGAATCCATCCATCTAAACGTCTGATTACGGATAGAATTTTAACATAGTATTAAACACCTAAGTAAACACTTTCCATATTATAATAAAATATTTTTTGTAAAATAGAAAATGCAGCCATCCATGCATCACCTCACATGGATTGCACGTGTGCAACACTAGGAATTTCAACAAATTATCTGATTGATGAAGCATTCATCAGACGGTTGATATGGCATTGTTAAGTTGAAGGTCCACCATTTATAAAACGGTCAATCTCAGCTAGAGGCATCCGAAAGATGAATCCAAGAAGCTCCATGGAAGAGCACCACTTCCAACACCTTATTGATCGCTTTCTGGTCGTTCGTTTTCGTTACTACTGCGTAACCTATGCTCCCACCTTCTTTTTGTTCTTTTCTTTTTAAAATCTTTTGTCATTGTTTGCGGGTTTTTTTTTGCGCCATTTTCATTCCATTCTTGATGCATTTGTTTGTTCAAGTAATGTGGATTTTGTTCTTTTTGTTTACTTATAATTAAGATAAATTATAGAGCACTACTTAGTGTTCCTCAAATTGATTTATAGAAGTGTGAATTCACAAAGACATCGTAGCAAGCCAATTCATTGAATGGTGGGTAAATAAGGAAAAGTAAATCTATGAGGGTAAAGAAAGAAAATTGAATATGGGTCTCAATCGGTTTTATACCAATGAAAAGACGGTTGATGTGGCATCATTAAGTTGAAGGTTTACTATTTCAGGCAGTTATAAAACGGCCAATCGTAGTTAGAGGCATCCAAAAGACGAATTCAAGAAGCTCCATGGAAGAGCGCCACTTCCGACGTCTTCTTGACCGCTTCCCGGTTGTCCGTTCTCGTTACTACTGTGTAATCTGTGCTCCCATCTTCTCTTTGTTCTTTTCTTTTAAAACAAATCTTTGGTCAATTTCTGCGGATTTCTTTTTGCACTATTTTCATTTTTTTCTTGATTCATTTGTTTGTTCAAGTAATGTGGATTTTGTTCTTTTTCTTTACTTATAATTAAAGTAAATTATAGAACACTATTTGGTGTTCTTGAAATTGACTTATAGAAGTGTGAATTCAGAAAATTATGGTAGCTAGCCAATTCCTTAAATGGTAAGGAAAAGCAAATCTATGAGGGTAAAAGAAGGAAAATGAATGGGTCTCAATTGGTTTTTTGCCAATGAAAAGAACTTACATATGCATTTGCCCTTTTTTCTGTTGTTAGAATTGATGTTCCCAAACTTAAATTTTCTGATTATTCTTATTATCATATATAATATATTGCATGATAATTTTCTGATGTTCCCAAACTTAAATTTTCTGATCATTCTTATTAACTTATTTTTGGCTACAATTACAAAACATGGGCTAATTAATCACCACGGTGATTTTGTTGTCCGTCGACTGGTTATTGATTTTTTTTTATTTACTTAATGTTTGGATTCCAAGAAATTGATCTTGAAAACTTGTGGATCTTTAGAACTAGTTTCTGCATATGCTATATCATGTAACATAAATGCCTGGTAGCTTTTCTTTCCTTTCTAAATGGGTTGGAAGTTGGTATGATGTGTGATTAATCTTCGTCACAAAAACTTGAGAGATATATCCATCGGTTGAGACCTCGCCTTGGTTTTCATCAAGGTTCTTGCATAAATACTCTCTTTGCTTTTGATGAAACGCCACTCTAGAAATAAGTATCATTTGAGAAGAAGCTCTTTGCTGTTCATGTATATCTTGTATGAGAAGTATCTATATATTGGAATTTCCAAGGGTTTCTCTTGTCCATCTGCAAGTGCAAGACCTCCTTTGTGAATGTGAGAAAGTATTATCTTAAACTTCTTTCAACAACCAACTAGTATCAGCAGTGAAACTTTTTATATATCTGTCTTCTAAGATTAATTAATTTCTTTGACTTATAGAATGATCAATTCATCACTGTTAAAGTTCCAAGACATCAGATTGATGGTCTCCCTTAAAATTTTTGACTTTCAACAGTAAAGAAAAACTAATTGCTTAGAGTTGTCTCTTCTATTGTTTTTAAAAATTCGGTCCCGTCTATGGTCCCTTAACCTCAGGAAAATGGATTTCAATAAGTCTACTATATTTTTTAGTGGGTTTTGGAAGAAAAATATAGTCACCTTTTCATTCAATATCGTTTTTCTATTTTTGTAGGTTTGGTACAGATTTTTGAAAATAGGAAAAATTGCCCTTGGCCCTTCAACATTAGCTCACCAACCCATAATGCTGGTCTAGATTGCAGTAGTTCTAAGTCCAATTTGCGCAAATGTTTGAACAACTGATTTTAGCATATAGTTAGTATAATAGAAAACCTGCATGTATCGATCTTATGCAAGTTCGTCGATATTATAGCTTTATACTTTACCTATTTGTTGTGCTCTAACAACTTGTAGCATTGGTTGTTTATTTTTTTATTTATTATTGATTAATTTTATAATGGATTATTAAACTTTGTCCTTTACAAATCTATGTAAATCCTATTCAAAAATTGTGTCAAAGTTATTTAAAAAAATGTGCAAATTTTCAACAGGCCAACATAGCAAGGAAAAAAAGATCTAACTTGGAAGGGCTAGGGGCACCCCTCTGCAGTAGCTTACCAATGCTCAAGTTCGTCTAGGTTGCACAAGTTCTGAAGGCAATTTGCACAAAGTCTTGAATAACTGATTTTAGAATGCGTTAGCATAATAGAAAACTCACATGGATATTGTGCAAGTTTGTCAATATATTAGTACTCATCTATTGTGCCCTAACAAGTTGTAGTATTAGTTATTTATTCTTTATATTTATTGCTGAACAATTTTATAAACCAATTGTCATGTTAGATGCTTTTTTGAACTCTGTTCTTTACAAAATTGCATAAATACCTTTTTAAAACTTGTATAAAGGGTATTAAAAACTTACACAAGTTTTTCATTTCTACGGATCAGGCATTTCTGTTTCTGGAGGACAAATTGGTTATTTTATATTCATGGAGCAACGAATTATTGGGCCGAGCTGGATTTGAACCAGCGTAGACATATCGTCAACGAATTTACGTATGAAATGTCAATTCTCACATGAAGCATTCTGAATCGAAATGTTGACATGACAAAATCAAAAATTAAACCCAACCTGAAAGGTCTGGGGGACAGCATTGTCCAGATTTTGAAACACTATAAATCTGCAAAACGATAAAAATGATTTTGAATTTGCAAAATGGAAAAGCGGGTGTATTATCCTTGCAAAATCCTCTTTTTTTGTTCAAGTAGCTCAAATTGAAATACTATATTGACCTATATGGTGGAATAAACCTCTATTGATTAATCAAGCATATTGTTTATTTCTTGGACATGATATTTATGAGCTTATGGCTGTTCAAAAGTGATTTTTTCTTGTCCCTATATGATGGCTTCTTACCCATTATCCATTCAGACCACCATGTTATGTATGCATTTTGCCTCACATGTTGTTTCAACTCTGTATTTTGTCCTCAAAACAAATCACAAAGAATCTTGCAGATTGCAATCTCGCCCACGATACGATTTGATTCAACCTTCTATAATTATGATACAATCCCAATCAGAACAAGATTGGTCCTTGCGACATGACTCAAAATAATGATTTTCATTGCTATATAGGATAAAAGGCTATTTGACTTGGATGGTGTACTAAACCTTGATTATTTATCTTAGACAATTTCTTTTTTATTAAAGATCATAATTGCATATATTTTGGGTTCATGGCATAGGCATTATGTGGCAATAATTATTGAATTCACATGCTTTTGTATTTCCTTTTTTTTTTAAGCAATAGACTTTCCATCTTATTTCAATATATTTAACCATTTCCAGAATCACCACAAAGCATCATAAGTACTTGGAAAATTAATTGTGCTCTCTGTGAAGCCATCTGTTTTGATGTTGTTTGGCTGAAACCAGTGCTTTGCCAGCATAGCATCCATCCTAGTATTATAATATGCTGAGCCATAGAATGATGATATGATGCAACAATTTGAGTCCTAATGGGAAACCGAGTTAGCACTAAGTTAGTACCTAATGATCCATATTATGAATGAAAACTAATTACTGCCGTGGCCTTGAAAGCCTATATTGCACACACTGCACATAATAATTTTCCACAATACGATCTTCTTTTGATACTGACCTAGACACCTTCTCGGATTTACTGGAATTTATATTTAACCATTTCCAGAATCACCACAAAGCATCATAAGTACTTGGAAAATTAATTGTGCTCTCTGTGAAGCCATCTGTTTTGATGTCGTTTGACTGAAACCAGTGCTTTGCCAGCATAGCATCCATCCTAGTATTATAATATGCTGAGCCATAGAATGATGATATGATGCAACAATTTGAGTCCTGATGGGAAACCAAGTTAGCACTAAGTTAGTACCTAATGATCCATATTATGAATGAAAACTAATTGCTGCTGTGGCTTTGAAAGCCTATATTGCACACACTGCACATAATAATTTGCCACAATACGATCTTCTTTTAATACTGACCTAGACACCTTCTCGGATTTACTGGCATTTTTTAGCTTTAGTATCAAATTTTCATGTTTAGAAAAGTGGGATTTCCTTGAAGGAAAAAAAAAGGACAAAAGAATGTATCCTTATAACGAATTTCAGTTGTTTTTTACTTAATAATGGTGTGATTGTGTTTCTTATTCAGAATGCTTGTTCCTTTCTTTTTCTATATGCTTTTGTCCTACTGATCTTAATGAAACTTCAGGCGGACACAGAAAGAGAATCATGTTCCCATTCAGCAAAGAATGAGGTTTTAAAATTGCATCTGTTTACTCTCTTTTTTTTTTTGTTGGACTTCGTATATTTGTTGCTTATTAGCAGACTTATATATAATTGTGTTACAGATAGCAAGCTGTAGATATGCCCAGAATAAGGTGGTCAAGAAAGATGATTTAGCTAAAACTAGTGATGAAGGTATCTCCTTATGCGTAACATGTATGTGCATAGTTTAGTACTCGGTGATTTTTCTTATAGTCATGCAATTATTAGAGCTTCTATTAGTGACTGGTTAATTTAAGTTGAAGACTTGATAACATTGTATATCAATGTAAAAATGCATTGTTAGATATCTCACCTTTGGATGGATTACAATTAGAAGCTTTACTTCTCTAACCATGTAGACATTCGATATATTTGTATATTATAATTATTAATGTAGTAGCCCAGTGTGAAAATGCATCAGTAGATAGCTCATGTTTGGATGGATTGAAATTATAATCATTGCATGTAACTTTTTTTAACCATTCACATGCAATATATTTGTATGGTTATAATTACTAGTGATAGTACACCCTTCTTAGTAACCTATCTTCTCTCGGTCTTTATCAATGATTAATCATGAATTTTTCACCTTTAAGAGCAAAAATTCTATTTAGGATGCGGCATCCACCTCAAGGAAAATTACTCTTACTCTTACACCTGCTTCTTAACAGGTTCCTTTTTTTTTTTATTTATTTCTAGAGATCTGCTTGCCTACATTTGTACCTATTTCAGATAACTAAGGTTCCACGACTGCCCTCTCTCCTTGCCTTTGCCCATTGTTCTCTCATCCATCCCATCTATTACATTATTCCTCCATTGAACATAGACTAGAGAGCATGATTTGCAATACTGACCTAGACTATTGAGTACCGAGCATACCTTACCATACTTGAATGATACTCAAGTTTGATATCGTATAGGGGCCGAACTAGCCTGCACCATGTGGAAACAACTAGTTTCGCCCAGTTTCATATTGTACCAACTTGTACTATCCGGTTTCGAGCGGCATCATGTTTGGCGTGCGACAAGGGTCTCTGGACCCTATGCAGTATGAAAGGTTATACCATATGATATCAGGTGTACCTTATCATACTAGTAAGAAAATAGTATAATACCCGGTACTGGTATAGTAAACTATGCTAGAAAGTTTGTTTACTAAAAAGCAAATTATCTGTCATAGGTTAGATAAAATGGGTAACCTATCTTTTATTTATATTATCTGCATTCATTTGGAGATGGAATCTATAATTTAAGCCAATAAATTTGAAATTTCTTTCATGGAAATAGAAATACACACATTCCGTTGTGGCAAACAACACATATGTGAATGGTTTAGGTTCGTTTAGCATATAACTCAATAAGGACTCACTCAATAAGTAATTAATTCACAATTGAGAAAAACACACACCCTCCACCCACCCATACAAATACAAGTGCACCTGCACATTGTATGATTAATATAAGCATATGTAACTTGAATAGAATCTCACTCATTGGATGAAGCATTTCCTATGGTTAAAGAAATATTTTTAATCTTAAATCAAAAAAATAATGAGGTGATTATTGAGCTCTTCTTCAACAGTTCATGTGGAACTTAATTTTAATAGAGAAGCTCAAGCTCAGCTCAATTACCAAAGTGAGTCATGGAATGCTTGATGAACTGCTAGTCAGCGCCTCATTTGTAACCCAATATTAATTGAGTTGAGCTCAGGATCAGCTCAATAAGCATTGAGTGTAGCTCGAGCTTTAGCAAGGTTTGGCTTGCTTAGGATCATCTCTACATCCCTATGTGCCTATTAAAACCTTCTTAGCATAGAATGGAGGAGCATGTAAAGGTGCAATTCTTCTGCATGCATTTGTTTGGTGAAGTTGAGAGATCCAATTGCTGTCTTTAAGATTTGATAAAAATATCCATTTGCAGTGGCTTCCCAATGTTTATTTTTCACTAGATGTGAATAATGTTGGTGTAGGAGAAAAAATATCCATTGGCCTAAGTTGAACAAGCAGGATGATTGAGCTAACATCCTCGTGTTCTTCACATTCTGATTCATAAAATTCTAATTGTTTTTATTTATTTAACAGATCCGTTTTGGCAGAAACTAAGAGTAGCAGCTGAAAAAAAGGTGCGTTACATTATTTATATTCAGCATTTATCTGCTTCTCTAAGAACTGCAGAGTTAGCATGTTATACCTATTAGAAGAGCTTCCATTGCTCATGTAGACCATTAGAGATATTTTTGTTATTGTTAGAAGTCCGTAAAAGACAGAAAAAATGGTGTTTTGTTCTTAGATTCCTTAAATTATGCTGCATCATGTAGTTAAGTGTACATTTTTTTTGCATCTAAATTTTCAGTACAGTCATGAATTAATGTGCGCGCGCACACATATTACAAATATGCACAAATATATATATATATATATATATATATATATATATATATATATATATATATATATATATATATATATATATATATATATATATATATATGTGCGTGTGTGCGTGCAAAAGCACGTTTGTTATTGAAATGAGACTGAACAACACCATTAAACTAATCAAGTGGGATGGGCTGAGATATTTAGTTCCTCACACCTTCATTCTTTGTTTGAGTCTATATGTACCGCATTGGTAGTTCTAAAGCATTATTAGGTTGGCAAGTGAAATGTAACAATATCTCAACCAGCTTTAGCTAACTTACGTCAACCTTTTTGATTTGCACTAGGTCCATCTAACATGAACCGTGGACCATGTAATTTGCTACTTTTTCATGATTAACCAAACATGCCAAAATCATGGCATCATACTGTCAAAATTTATGTTTTCAGAAAAAATATTTTAGTAAGAAAGAAAATTTTGGAAACCAAACGAGTCCTTAAAAAACTAAGGTACCTCATTGCTGGATTTTTGTTAAAAACAAGTCCTTAAAATTTTTTTGGATTTTGTCATGTCTAACGGAATTATTGAAATTTTTAGAAATTAGAAACTATTACGTGAAACCTTGAAACCTCTATGTCATCGGATCGTAGCTCGTCCTATAAGAGATCTCTTTTTTTTTTAGGGAATTTATTTTTCTATCTCATTTGCATTACCTGTTACTTTTCTGACCACCTTGTAACCAAATATTACACATCTGATGCATGAAGCAGTGATTAAGATGTCTCTATGTTTCAGGTAGGTCCAGCGAAGGCACGGAATTTTTGCAGGGCATTTCAAAGCATCCACAAGCAACTTGTATGCTCTTCCACTTAACCATCAAACTATTTTTCTTGTTCAGCTGAAGTAGTTCCTAAACTTTCCGAATTTAATGGATGGAATATGCATACATCTCAGGTTTACAAAGAACTTAGTCTTGAAGCTGCTCAAATATTCATTGATGCAGAAATAAATTGATGTGGCGATCCAGCATCGAACTTCCATTTGAGGAAATGCATATATCCAGCCACCATCTTGATTTTCTTTTTCCTTGAAGTTCTTTCTGAAAGTTATTCTGCAACTGGAACATCAGAATACATTTTATATCACATTAGCTCTATATTCATTTTGTGTGAATATCCCACCACTTATTCCGTCTATCAAATACGAACTAGAGAACGAGAGCGAGATGCACCTAATCACGCTGCAAATACCTAAGTTTAGATCCTTCTGCTTCTTCTATAAAGTAATGTTCCGTTGCAGAATAAATTTTGGATGGGATATCCAACATATTATTGGAGGGATAAACCTATTCTGCAAATAAAAACATTTTGGTATTTGATTGGAGGGAGCAGTGCAAGGAACAAGTTGCCAAAATGAGGTGCATTTGATTCAAATTCGGTTTTGAGATATTTTAAATTTTATCACAAAAACAAATTTGCCTTCCTACTTTTTTTTATGTTTAAAGAGTGGATAAAGGCAAAAAGGCATTTGATGGAATAAGGACAAGCTTCTTCCGAGGAGTAATCCTATTAAACCAAAAAGATGGGATAAAATAACACCATGTTGGCCCTCTTATACTCTAACATGGTATACGTCCCTATTCCGCCTCTCAATTGTTCTGCAATACCTCTAAACGTGTATTTGGATGCTGATTAAGTGGAGGGATATCCCCCTACTAAATACCAAAGCAGGATCAAGAATAGGACCTTATACCGCATGAAGGTCTGAGTGGGCCTACAAGTCATAGCTCTATTTCATTATTTAGGTGGAATAGACTTATACCATGGAAGAGAGGAAGCTTATTTCATCCTAATTACTGTTTTACCCCTATCCAATCTCTGAACACTCAAAAAAGTAAGAGGGCAATTTATCTGCCATGAAGTCCGCTAAGTTTAGTGCATATTAAATCCCATATTTCCTGCAATCATCCATTAAGCCAAATGCTAGAAAGTATCTTATTCTGCGCTTTTGAATAGGAGAAGGGATATCTCCCATAAAATTCCAATTTTTTTGGGCCAACAGAAGCCACACAAACACGCGCACACATCTTACTCCAGCAATTACCGGGGCGTTCTAAATTCACTTTCTGGGATTAATTCTAATTAGTACGGATAAAGAAACAGAGAATCTTTCATTCCTTGCTAATTAAAATTATCCAAATTCTCCACTCATGTCATGGCCTAATTACCTCCTAAAATCTCTCTAGTTTGGCTCCCTCTCTAATTCTATCTACAACTACTGCTATCATTGTTAAATTGTACTTGTTTATTCATTTTTTGCATTCTTGATCTAAGAAACAAACATAAGAAATCTATACTGAATAAAAATAGACTAGAAATGTCAAATTCCATTAGAGAAGGAAAGATGTTTTAAATTAAACGGCTGCTCATATGATTCCTTACGTCCATTCAACGAACATTAGGAAAAGAGAAGTAGAAACAAATTTGCCAGAGTATCTCTCTTAATCCTCCATGCCTCTCTCTTAGGAAGACTTGCGACTCTGTAATAATGGCAACGGATTCAAGCAATTCTTTCTTTTCCATTGCAATGATTTGAAGGCATAATAATTTTATGCATTGTCGATTTCCTTTCTTGTCATCAATGCTAAACTTCATTATTCTTTTTTTTTTCGACAACAATATATTGATTACTTTCTAAATTGTATAATGGTAAAGATAAATTTGTAAGTCCTAATCGGTAATTCTTGCTCTTCTTAAATTTATTCTCCGAAGGAGTCAAACGTAACTGTTTTATTCATGACATATCTACTTCTAGTTATCCTATTGTAACATGAAGAGGCCTTGATGTCAAAGCATCCACGCCTTTTTTTCCTGAACTGTTGGAATACTAGAAATTGCAATTTAGCCATTTAGATATTCCCCACAATTATAACCATTTAGATAGATGATTCTATGCTCAGAAGAATAATTAGTTATGGAAATTCTTTCAATATTAATGATAATCATGATATTAAAATGTATATGAAGTACAGACCTGTTTCGCATTGCTCTATTTGTTGTTTTTTATTTTAAAAATAAAATCATAAAAATAAAGATAAAAAAATATTTGCCAATATTATTATAATCTTCTGCCTTTCAAAATATCATTAACAAAATATTTTATTTTCATTATTTTCAAAAGTAAAAATTATATGAAAAAAAAATCTATTCCATACCAACATATATCACTTACCAATAAACCCTATCAATTAACATTACATTAAAAAAAATCAGTTAATTATTAGGAAGTAACTCCTATTTATCAAAAAAAAAAAATCATAAAAGCTTCACAAAGATTTAATCATTATCTCCACCATCATCACTTCGTCCACCCGCCCATTATCACCCACCCATCCCCCCCAACACACAACCAAACATTTATAATTTACAAATTTTAAAAAATATTTTTTCTCTTTTTCAATTTATAAAAAAATAAAGGCAATGCCAAAGAGCACATAAGATTTATTTTTAAATAAAACTTCGATTGTTAAGCAAAAAAAAAATAATAATAAGACTTCTATTAAGTAAGCTTTTTTTTTTTTGCTGAAAATTAAGTAAGCTTTTTCAGTAAACTGTAAAATATGCTGGTTCCGTGGTATATCCACACACCACACTATAATCATCCAACTTCAAATACTGAAATACAACTCCAAAACTAAAACCCACAGCCTGTGCGAGCCCCGAGCCTCATGGTCAGGCCCCAGTTCCCCATCATGAACCTACACCTTGCGCCGGGGGGGGGGGGGGGGGGGGGGGGGGTGCGAATCACGAGATATTTAAAGGGCGAGGGAGACAGCAAATTTACGATCGTTAGAATCTACAAGTGCACAAAAGCAAGATTAAAATAGATTTACTTCACAAAACATGCAAAAAAAAGGGGCCAGAAACAGATCTACCATGCTTTGCAACCCTGAAAATGACACGAATGCTTGACAAAAGCACTTTGGTTGACTTTCGCAAGGAAGATGCCGATGACAAATGCACTTCCTTGGAAGCATTCAGAAGATATATCCAGGTTCATGCAGACTGCATATTTTGTACTGAATCCTGCCCATAAAAAAAAAACCATCAAACTCAAAAGGCCACCAATATGAATTGGTACTGCTTCAATAAGTATCCGGTTCTAATGTAAGTTCGAAGAAACAAACACTTGGACCACTTTCAATGGCCAATTAAACAAACAACGCTCTCAATGCAAGCATTTAGTTTTGTGCATCAAAATTGACATGAAAGTCTCCTGATCATGTTTTCGAAATTTTGTTTTTAAGAGGACTATTTCAAGTCCAAGCATGATACATCTCACTCGATTTGACAACCAGAAAACATAAAGCTAATAATGTGAATCTGGTTAGCTGCTGCACGGATCACTCGCGGAGGATTCCGAGTATGTCGTCATCCCTGAACAGATGATACCTGAAAGGAAATCAACAAAAATACAGAGTGTTCAATAAAGTGAGTTCTGAATCTAAAAACTTTAGCATACCAGCATAAGAAAAACCATTCATTTTTTTATCCACATGATGTGTCATCATCAAAATATATATTTTATATATCTAAATATTTAGTGGTATAGACCATGATCAATACTATAAATCTTTGATTTGCATGCTCCATTACTGACTTTGAAATCAAGTGGAGATCCTCTTGAGAGGAGCAGCATCCATCTCTCTCTATAATAAAGCCTATTATTTTAAATTGAAGTGCTAATATAACATGGCAAAATCAAACTGCAGGATTGTTTGTTTCACGTTACACTATTCACCACGAGTCAATGCAATGTCTTGCAACCTTGGACAGAAAAGAAGTACGTTTGCAAACAAAAGGCCCATGCACACTCGCATATCCTGTCATCGCGCACTTAAAACTAAAAGCAAAGGTCACAGCTGCGGAACATTAAAAATCTTTCCAGAACAGATTAAATATTTGCACATATAATCCACTAATTATACGATCAAAACAAATCACTCAACTATTTTCAGTTTGCTGGGTCCAGGGGATGTATGAACCTTTGTCCTACATAATTTTAGTATTAAATAGGTGCACGTCTATACATATTTCTATTTTTTTTAATTAATAGTGAAGAAAAACTTAAACAAACATACAAAGGGATTCACACACACACACACACACACACACACACACACACACACACACAGAGAGAGAGAGAGAGAGAGAGAGAGAGAGAGAGAGAGAGAGAGAGAGAGAGAGTACAAGCCCTGTCCAAATACCAATATGAAAGGATGGTGCCTGTGATCCCCAAAACTGCTGATATGATTGGTCCATGTGCGTAACCCAATAAAAACACACGAACCAGCTACCAATTACAAATAAATTTTCTACCTAATATGAAGTCCGATTTTTAATACAAACATTCTCTTGGAATTATGATGTAAAAGAAGTGGTAAAAAAAGAAATTAAGCTTACTCCTTGTCAGCGAGCTTTACTTCAGTTCCTCCATACTCAGGTAAAAGAACTACATCTCCTTCCTTCACAGAAACAGGGATAAAGTTCCCATTCCTGTCACGCGCACCAGGGCCTACTGCTACAACTTTTCCAGAGTTCAACTAAAACAAAGGATAAAAAGATAAACAAATTAACAATGATAAAAATAATAATGAGCATGTCCATTCATGTCTACATTGAGAAAATGACAAAAAATACCTAAAATTTTGATAAAAAAACAAATAGGGCATTTACTAATCATTCAGACCAATAATGGAGCAAAACAACCCTAAATATAATGGTGTCAGGGGCTTTAATAAGAAAATATTTTCAAGACCAAACAAGATTATCCTGCATTTAAGATGGTTTTCTGCATGTTGACAGCCACCATGACGTCCAAAAAGGAAACCAGCAGCAGCGGTAACTATCAGTTAAGGTAACCTAAGGAAGAACTGCAAGAGAAGTGAATCTGTAATTTGGTTGTCTTCCATGATGTACCTCATAATACCTTGCAAGGGTTTCTTATTTCTTACATAAGTCATGTTTAGAGAACTCTGAAGGTGGGCCATCCTAAAGAGAGAAGAAGGGGGGGTACCATTTCTTGAGCCTGTTTAATTCTTTTGAAGAGACCTACCAAAATTCTGAGTTATAGGCCACTGAGTAGGATAGAAGAAGCTAAGACAGCAGGGTGCATGAAATCGGATTCTAGAGGGCACTTTGGTTTTAGTTTATGGCTTTGGCTTATTAAACAGTGCTAAAATCAGCAAGGGACTTTTCTTCTCTCTCCAAACTTTGTATAAATGTTTTCCAGCATTTTTGGGCCAAAATGGATTGGTTTCAGCCGAGATTAATGCGCCATATTGGCCCAAACTGACTGAAACTACTTTCTTTATTAAGCATGTAGCTTAACATTATCAAATGTTTCCTAAAATTTGGCAATAATATTCAATATAGCATTTATCTAAGGCTCTAACAATCTAATCTACATTATTTTTGGCTAAGCTTTATTAGGGCAAGATGCAATCATGATGCAGGTCTTCACTATTTAGAAATCATTATGTGTTCATATAATTCTTCTTTTTTCTTACTCAAATGAGTTTTTTCTCTTTTTCAGAATAAAATGATATTAAAATGAACCAATGAAATAAATGGGTTTTTATTTAAATAGCTTATTTTTCTTGCTTACATACGTGAATGAAATAGAATGAAATATAATTAGGTAGGCTTAGAATATGATATGCTCAGATGGGACTTTTCTTGTTTAGATGGGTTTCTAAAATGAAATAGAACAAAGTATGCTTAGACAGATTTTTCTTAAAGAGTTATCAAAACCAAATATAATGAAATATGGTTAAAGAAAATGTTTACTTAAATGCAAAAATTAGAGAAAATATGAAAAATTACAAAAATAGAGGAGGAAAAATAAAAAGTAGATGAAGGTGTGATATATTTAATGCACTAAGCTTTTAAACAGTTTAGTTTCAGCATAAAGATACCCAAATTACACAAAGAACAATCCTTGATAACTGAAAACATAATAGAATAATGTGAAATAACATTTCTGATTTTTCCCTTAATTTTGTTAGTTCTTAGATCGTTTCTGACTTTTATGACCAAAAATTACAAAACTGGGAGTGAATAGCCAAAATCACGGAAACTGCCAAAACTAAAAATTCAATCATGAGTCAAAACCCATCTAAATCCTTGATCGAGAGTACTGCATGCAAGAATCGGTAAAGAAACAAACATGGTAATTTATTGGACTTTCCTTCTCTCTTTTTTCAAAGAGATAAGGATGACAGTCCCAAAAGATAAAAATATTGGCAATTCACATACACATATGCCATGAGTGCATGCATACATTGAAGGAGGGGTTTTGTGTGCCAACCCTTGCCCTCAACCAACCCCACCCCTCCACCCCCCAAGAAAAAACAAAAAAAAAGAAGAAAGAAACAAGATAAAAAGAATAAAAATCCCAACACCCACAGTGTGCCGATGTGAAATAAGCTAAGCGTTTAACCATCCAGACTTACCAACCCCGCACCGCCCCTCTAGTGTGTATGCATATACATATACATATACATATATAAAACAATGTTCTCAATAAAATCTTCCCTCTATATCACTATAACTAATACTTTTTTTAAAAAAAAATCCCATTCTCTATCCATGCCCACCTCTATGACAATGCTCTCAATCAAATCCCACCAACTAAATTCTCATTAAAATTTAAAAAGGAGAAAAAAGAAAGAATATTCTATATTTCCAGGCTTTCCCACCATAGTAACGAAGCTGACAGCCAAATTTCACCTCCATTATCATCCCTTGCCAATTTAAACTCATAAGTTGCATATCAACCAGAGCTCCCAACATATAGCATGTCCATCAAGTTCCCGCTTGGGGTAATTTTGTTAACAGTTACATGAACAATTATCTAAAGCATCTTATAGTGGCATGACCAAGACTTTGGTAACATCTCTCATCGACATAATTAATTAAGTATCAAAATATTAAGTCAACCTCCAAGGAGAAGCTACATAACCCTGCAGTTGCAGGGGAGCAATCCTGTCAAATTTCTCATATCTCAAAAATCTTCCAAACCAATAATCATCATGTGCTAGAGCCTCCATCTCTAAGGCCAAAAGATAGTATAAGGAAAGCAGCAACCAAGATATTAACAAAACATTGTATTACAAATATCTCATCCTCATTCAATCGCTCTTCTGAACCACAAACCAACACATGCTTAAGGCATCTAGTAAAGGCCAGATCATTGAAACAATAAATAAATAACCAAAGAACCAGCAGCTTATAGATGGTTAAAGACAATCTTTAAGTTCAAAAGGAATGTTATAACTTCAGAAAATTATGGAATACCAATCAAGATAAATTTAAACCTTTAAAATCCACAAGAAACCATCAATGTCTGCAACGTTTAACATTGTTGAATCACACATCAGTTGATTGTTTGTATATAGTTGTCAAGGTCAAGGTCTTCGGACTAAAATAATGAGCAACCAATAAAGAAATGACATGAAAATCGCACCGATTTAGCAAAACAAACAGTTCCAAACAACAACGAACAAAGTGCCCGACTTTTTAAAAAAAATAATAATAAAATACAAGAGGAGGAGGTTAATGTTAAAAGTTCAAATAGAACAATACATTCACTAAACCCCTGCGAAGCCAAAGCATGAACTAGTAATTGCCTATGCACTACAGCTAACAGAATGTACCTAAAACATAAATTTTTTTGACTATAAACCTTCGACCTCACATCCAGATACAATTGCAACTGGGTGACAATAAACACATATTGGCACGCGATAGGTCATTTAAATGATAGTAACAAATAATACCATCCCATGAGCCTTGGGTATGGGAGGCATAAAACCAATCTATCAGGCACAAAAACTAATCAAATGCTGTCAGAAATGTTAAGCCAACCAGCCAATACTCAATAACCTAAACTAGAAACAGCTCAAGATTAACAATAAAAGAGTGGGTTTTTTTCATTATTTGAGAGCAAAAACAGGGCCTAAAGAAGGGAAATCACAACAAAATCAGATAAAAAAATTATAAAAAAGAAAACAGTTCAAACAAAATCCAGAAGCAGGAAAGGTAGATTAGGCGAGACTTCAAAGGAAGAAAGCGGTCTAGAGATGTCACCTTGGTGGTCTTCTCAGGGAGCAAGATTCCGGAATTGGTCCTGGAAGGGGGGATGATCTTCTCAATGAGAACGCGATTGAGGGAAGGAATCAGACGCTTGGCCATCGGCAATGATCGACGAGAAGCTTG